>NW_026692700.1:600000-974015 GCF_021218885.2 Marmota monax | reverse complement strand
CCATGCTGAATGCAAATGGGAGGTTTCTCTACTGTCAATAAAAAACAACTACTGTTTTTCTGGAACTTTTATCCAAGGCCAGGTTTAGGCCCAGCTCAGGTGGGCAGGCCGGCTTCTGAACATCTTGGAATCCAAGCTCCTGCCCACCCCACCCGCAGATCCCTCCTTCGATGCTCTCAGCATCCAGAGGGCGATCTAATCTCTGGGTCAGCACATGTGCCCATGTTGCCCATCACCCTGAGATCCAGGGAGAAAGGGGAAAATCACAATGATGCTTTCAGCTGGGTCTGAACAGCTGATGTCCTCCACCAGATCTGAGCCACTCAGTGTGTCCACCCTTGCCCCGGGGTCTGGTCTCAATCTTTGACTATTGGTGGCAGCTCCTGAGATGGAGCATCTTGGCCCTCCCCACGCCCCTCCACTGGGGTCTCTAAGAGCCATCCTTCACCCCCAGGACACGTGCATTTAGATGTAACTTAAATGGAACACAACTTCTGAACAAGGTTGGACATTAATTACCTTCCGTGAGGCCTCGCAGGCCGGCAGGGAGAGCTGCATAGCCCGTCGGTGTGTGAGTGGCCTCAGTCACGCCTGCGGTCTGTGTAGGGAGGTGAGGTCAGAGCTGGCTTCGGGAGGTGGCAGGTTGGCTGCAGCGTGCTGGGGAAGGGTACGCGGACGTCCTGGCCTCGCTGCCCAGGGCGAGTCTGAACCCTCAGAGGGCGCTGAGCAAGAATCTGGTCATAGATGTGAAGTAGCTCAGTGGGTACCCAGGGGAATAGGGATGGTGACCCTGCTTTGGAGCCAGCCGCCTGTGAGAGGGCCGGGCCGGTTGAGAGGGCTGGTGAAGGTCAGGGTTGAGGACGCAGGCTCTGAACTGCTCATGGCTACCATTTAAACTGGCTTCTAGGGAAGCTGCGGGTGCTTCATGCAGGGGATGGAAGCCACCCCGCATCTCTCTGCAGGTGAGGTGGGGATGCTGGGGACCCTCTCCAGCTCACATCTGAGACACACGCCATGGACAGCAGGAGGGGGCTGTGCCCTGGTCGGGGCATCCAATGGGTGGCAGGCTCCCCTCTGAGTCCCCTGGACAGGCCCACAGCGCCTCTTCATGTGTCCATTCCTGAAGGAGTCAAGAGAGCCCTGAGATGGGGCCATTGCCGCCGGTGCTTTAGCAAAAGACGTGGCCTTGGATTGAGAGAGGGACCAGGTCAGCACCAGCAGAGTTTCCAGTGCAGACTGGGGAATGGGAGGCGAATCCTGTCCCTTGTGCCCCACTTCTTCCTGGAGGCCTCTCAGCCCGTGGATGGCCACCGTGGTGCCTCCCTCTCAGGCTCAGGGATTCCCTCCTGCCCCACCTTCAGCATGGAGATGTTTTGGGGTCTCAGGACTCAATACTTGAAAAACTGAAATGCAGCTTTGTAAGACCCACTGGAAGTCAACAGAAAGCCTGCGTCATCATTCTGGAATATTGACTGTGCCTCTCTGATGTGATGCCATTAGGCACGGCTCGGGGCCTACAGCAGGGACAGGTGGAGGGTCGGGCCCGCAGGGCTTTCCCCCATGGGCTCCTCACAGGCCCCAGTGGGCCTCGGCTGCGGTTCCTGGAGCCACTCACAGTGGGAACCAGAGTGCTTGTGGCTTGCTGATCAGCGTGCGTCTGAGGGCATGCTAGTCAAGTATTTTGGAACCTTTGCAGAAAAGAGAAGTGCTGGGGAAACTTCAGGTGAGCGTGATGTTGTCAGCGGACTAATAATGCCATCAGCACTCGCGCACAACAGCACTGCGCTGCACTTTGGGCACAGAGGTCTGTTGGACACGTCCACAGCTGCACGCCTTTAACTGAGGGCTGAGGGTGGGACGCTGGACGGAGCCTCTTTGTCTGAAAGGGGGCCCCTTGCCTTCCCTGGCCACCCCGCCCTGGTGATGGGGTCTGGGGCAGTTCTACAGGCCAACAAGGGGCCGTCTTCCAGGGGGCACGTTTTTCTTTCCCACCAGCAGATCTGTTGGGGGGACAGTTGAGAAGCTGGCACAGGACACCTGTGTTCTTTGGGTTGTGTCAGCACACCCTGGCCATGCTCAGGGGACTTTCTGCAAGTCTGCCTCTGCGTTGGAAAATACATGTCCAGCCATTCGCGTGCGCTGATGGTGCTGTGGTCACCTTCTTGGCTTCCCTGACTGGCCCGTGCTTCAGCTGCAAGATGACCGTTGCAGGGACTGCCCCCTCCACCCTACTGAGCTCTCACTTTTAAGATAGGACTGTCATCTCACAGTAGACAGAACTGAATAATGGAACCGGGGTCTGCACAGTGACGACGCGGCCCCTCCCCGCTCTGATGGCATTCTTTCCTTGTCAGATGTCACCAAGGAGACTGACTTCAGGAGGCTAATTCCTCCCTCTTCCCAAATACGTTTTGCCCAAATCCTAAGAAAAACCCCCACAGGACAGCCTTGGAAAATTTCAGTCCCCAAGGATAATTTTTCAGAAAGTAATGAGCACTGGAAGATGAAGGCTGTGGGAAGTCTTTGGGTAATAATCGTAACTATAATGTCCGCCGCTTTGAGATGCATTAATATACACTAAAATTGCAGAAAAGGTTCCGCCGGCGGCTGGAGGCCGGGAGTCCCGCTCTGGAGCCTGTGGCTGGGCTTCTGGACCTTGGCTTTCCAGGCCGCTGCCTAGCCCTGTGGCCTTGGGCCTGGTCCGGACTCCCACGGGGAGGCAGGCCCTGGGAGAGGCCCTGGTTCCCGCACTCTGAGTTCAGAGGGAGAAGGATTTTGCTGGTCCTCACTAGTGGTTCCTTTCAGGGCTGTGCTGTTTTGTAGCCAGGCAAGGGAGTGCCCAGACGCCCCAGGGCCCGGCCTGCTCTAGTGCGGCCTGCACTGTGGCGTGTGGGGCAGGCCGGGAAGGAGCCTGCATGGCCTCCACAGCCCTCGGAAGCTGCCGCCGTGGCTCAGACTCCAGGGGCACCGCTGCTCTGCAGCGCCTTGTAGTCAGAGCACCCAAAGGTGGCCAATGCTCCTGCCCTCCCTGGCCCCTCCCTGGCCCCTCCCTGGCCCACTGGCCTCTTCCTCCTCTTGGTGCCCCTTCCCCGTTCCCTCCTTCACCAAAGCCAGCAGAGCTCTCCAGGCGGATGCCAGTCTGCCTTTGCGCCTGTGAGGGGCTGGCAATTGGAGGTCAAGCAGTGCGGAGGGTGCGGAGCTCCCGGCAGCGGGCAGGGAAGATTTACGGTTCCTCCCTGCCCCGCCTGATGGACAATTAAAGCTGCGCAGACTCGGAGGAGAGTGGTGTCGTTAAGAGTCAGGACGGTCAGAATAAATCAGTCACCTCCACTTAGACGGCTGAGCTGGACTGCTTCCGTGCCTTGAAGGCAGGGACCCCCTTGGGTGTTGGTAAGAAGCTTCCAGAATGGACTGTGCGAGGCTCTGAGCTCTACCAGGTCAGAAGATGGTGGAGGCTCCTCACAGATGGAGTTCTCGCTGTGGAATGAGGGGAAAATTCCAGAGAACAGATTTGCAGGGCGCTTTGTCCTCTAAGTGTGGCCATTGTGAGAGCTACAGACCTGCGTGTTTAAGGGTCAGCACAGTGGCCCCCAACCTGCAAGCAGGGTGATGTGTGCACAGATACATGCATACATGAGTGTGCATGCGTGTGCGCACACGCAGGAGGTGTGTGCACAGACCGTGCCTGTGCGTCCTGTGGTGTGTGTGCAGGCACATGTTCACATGCACAGCGTGGGTTCCTGCCTGTGCTTGGGTAAGTGTGCATGCACAAGTGCCTCTGTGTGTGTGCACGCATGTGTGAGCATGTGTGTGCACGCGCAGGCCCCGTGGCGCCTTGGAGCCCACCGCTCCTCGCGAGGCTGCGGGGGCGGGGCTTCCGAGCCTGGCCAGGCCCTGCGGCCGTCCTTCTTCATTTGTTCTGTGTTATTTCAGAGCCTTGAAGACTCTGGCAATTTCCTCAAGGAAACTTTGTCTTTGTGGAAGCGAGATGCCAGCGCGGCGGCCCTCCCACTGGCTAATTGGCGATGTGATCCCGCGTGGGAGACCTGCCGTTCCTGGAAGCTCTCGGCTTCGCGCGCTCCCCCCCTCCCCGCCCCCCACCTCCCCAGCGCGGTCTGACTTGCACGGGGCGGTGGAGCCGCGCCACGTGAGGTGCGGCCCTGGCGTTGGCTGCCATTCAGCCAGCCAGCACGCCAGGCCTTTCATTAACTGGATACTACAATTACTTGCGCCGAAAGGCTGAAAGGGCCATTTAGGATTTTTCTCCCCTTAAAAAATGATTCCTCTCTGCACAGCCGTGCAGCCCAGCCTTTGCCACCGCGGCTGTGACATGGCCTCGCTGGCTGCCGAGCGCTGTGCTGCAGTGACAGCTGTTCAGGCCGAGGCCTGGGTGGGCTGGCGCTGCCTCTGCTCCGCTGGGTGCTTCTTGGGCAGCAAGGTGTCCTGGGCCACGGGGGTGGTGCCGCCCTCCACGGCTTGGCACAGCATTGAAGGCAGTGTTCGTGTTTGTGTGCACGTGTGTGTGCGTGCACCATTAGCATGTGTGAGGATGTCCTCACCTTCGAATGCTTCCTGTGTTCCTCTGTCCCCTGCACAGAAGGGCCATCCCCAGGACTGTGGCTCCCACCCTCCTCCACTGAGGCTGCGGGCGGTCCCCAGTCTGTGCCTGGATCGCTCTATGCAGAGACAGGGTCACCTTTACACGCACAGATGCAGGCCTGCATGTGTGTGCATGCTCCGTGTGGGGGTGAGCATGTGCGTGGGCAGCTTGACCTGCTCCCCAGCTTCACAGATGTGTGTGAACTCATACCCCGGGGTGTCTTGGGACCAATGTTTGGGATTCTGAAGGATCCACACTGCAGAGTAGATGGGCACCTCTGGGCACCATATCTGCACCTGCCAGACTCCTGGGGAGGGGAGGTACTGAACACTTCTGTGGGTGGGCGGGAGACTGGGGAGGAATACCCCAGCTTTCATGGGGGTATGCTAACTCCAGGTCATCTGAGGGGACAGCCCAACCCAGGGACTTGTGACCCTGTGGGACTGAAGTGAGATGCTGGCCCAGGTGGCTGGGAGTCTGGAGGCAGCTCCCTGGACACTGCCCACAGAGCTCATGCAAGTGTTGGGCTGGGATCCTGTTACCCTAAAAAGAAGGCAGGAGCCAACCCACCCAGACACCACATAACAGCTCCACAACTCACAAACTTACTGTTGGAAACTTCCCTGAAGTTGCCATGGTTACGCGGAGGCATGCGTGGTGCCTGGTCTCTGCTGCTCGCAGAGCTGCTTGGAGTAGGAATGAAACCCTTTGACCCCGGCCTCCCAGGGCAGGGGGGGCTGCCCATCTGAAGGGCCCTGGTGCTTCTGCATGGACGGAAGGATCTGGAGATGGGATTTTCCAGAGCTGGGGGATGCGGGGTTCTGGACCCGCCCTTCGGAGACGCTGGAGACAGAGCTGGTCTCCCACGCTAAAATAATTATAGCCAGGAGAACAGAGAATACATCATTCCAAGTCAAGGTCCCTAACAGAGAGGAGGTGTGCGCGTGCGTGCGGGCGGCTTCCTGTTGGCGCTGACACCTTCTCCCAGCACTCTTTTGGACCTGGTCACACCTGCCTGGGTGGTGGCCACCTGAAGCATCCTCACACCTGTTGACTACCTGCAGCAGGTAGCACTTCCTGCTTATTGTGCCCAGGCCATGCCATTTGATGGTGACTTCATCTGGGGGGACTTGGGGGCCTGGAGGGATGGTGGTAAGAGGATGGGTCAAGGAGGGGCCGAGAAGCTGGATCAGGATGCTTGATGACTGGGTCCTTCCTCCTCTATAGCGCAGGGCCCGCTGAAGGTGTTGGGCCTCCTTCTGTCTGCTGGGGCTGTGTCCCCTCAGGGTGCCCACTGTAAGTGGACAGCTATCGTGATTAGCCAGAAAGAGGCCAGACGTGGCAGTGTTTGCCCCACATGCCTGCCTTGTGGGTTGCCCACTGATGGGCAGGGTGGCCGGCTGCTTTGCATTAGGGCCTTGCAGTTCCAAGGGCTTGTGGGTGTCTGCTCCTTATGGACCATATGGTGGGGGTCCCCTCCCTGCCTCTGTGGGGCACTTAGCAGGTGGCAGTGGGCCTAGGGGCTGGCATCAGGAGGCACGTTCCAGGTGGGGGACTTTGGTGATAGATGAGTGCCTTACAGACAAACAGTCTCTGTTTGTCCCCTCCCTTTCCACCTCGCTGGGGCCTCCCTTCCTCTCACCTGGTGGGGAGAGCTCCCCTTGCTGATGACGAGGCCGAGCAGTGCGGCCGCCATGGCAGGAGCTCAGGTCTGACTGGATCTCTGTTTCTTCCCTTAGGCCCAGAGCAGAAAGCCCTCTGCAAGCCTGCACAGGGGTCTCTGCTCCTTCTCGCCCGGCCAGACTCTTGCATTCCAAGGCTTCCCAGGCTGGAGCTCCTGGCAGGACTGGGCCCTCGCCCTGGGCCAGTCTTGCCTTTCTGTGGCAGGGGCATTTTAGCAGCAAGATGGGCAATGACTGCAAGCTCTGGCATCAATCTTTTGGCATGTGTGAGAGCCTGTGGTGTAAGGGCAGGGGCTTTCTCAGGAGAACATTTGGGGCTGGGTATGTGCAGCAGCCGCGGTGCCCTCTCGCGGAGTCCCGTGGTCATAAGAGAGACTGGCAGGAGGGAGGCTGAGGCCAGGAATGACCAGGCGTTTCTCCTGAAGCATCCAAGGAACTGGCTAAGTAGATGGAGAAGGCAAAAGGGAGGGTTCTGGACCCCGGCACAGAGAGGCCACGTGCCGTCCGTGCCGTCTGGGGCAGGTGCCACGTGGACGTGCAAGCCTAGGAGGGACATGCAGAGCCATCCCCACAGGCCCCATCTGTCACAGCACTTTTCTGGGGGCTGTAATCAGCACTGATAAGGAAGAGTGGGAGATGACAGATCTGGGAGGTGTTGGGACACCTGTCTCCTACACCAGATCATTAGTGCCTCAAAGGCAGGAACCACCGCGGATCCCTGTCCCCCAGAGCACCTAGCATGGTTCTGTCGGCACAGAAGGTCCCTCTGAGAGCTGACTGGGTGAGGGTGGGACAGGGCCTCTGTGCCTCTCGCACTCTGTCCTCAGGGCCTCTGGCTTCCACGCCCCGGGCATTTCTGTCTCAAGAGGCTCTGTGGGGCTGCTGGTGTGGGAGGGGTGCAGCAGCCCTGGCTCCCGGCGGGTGCCACAGGCCCTCCCTGACTGCTCATCAGAGGCCCTGGGGCCTGGGAGGGCGCTGCCAGAGGACAAGGACCGGCCGCTCTGTAGGAAAGCCACTCTGGTTTCTGGCCCGGAGAGGAAGTGGGCCTTGGTCCTGCCTGTGGGGTTGGCACTGGGGAAGTGGTGCCCTGCGGGTTTTACTGGGCCGTGCATCCAGCCATGGGAGCTTCCTTCCCCTCTTCCCTGGAAGTGAGCCCTGGGCGCAGGCAGGCAGTTGTTCTCTGGAGCCGGCGTTGGCTGTCAAATAGAGCAGAACACTCCAGAAGGTGGAGGGGTTCCTCAGGGCTATGTTTGGGCCAGCCTCTCCTGGGCTTGAGTAAGGAGTAGTTGAAGGGGAGGAGAAAGTACCAGGAAGGTTCTGGGTTGTCCAGAAGATGCTGGCCTGTCGTGGGAGCTAGCCCAAGACTTCTCCAGGTCCACGACCCAGGGAGTCACTCGTGATCATTGATGCTAATGGAAAACAGACGTGAAATGGATAATTCAAGATGGCAGACCGATCAATACTATTTATATTTAGCCTGTGAATGCGCTGCCTGTTTCCCCGCCGGCAGGTTGGTCTTCATGGTTTTGTTTTGCAGAATCCAAGACTCTGCTGCCCATTGGCTAAGGGCTGCCCGTCGGCTGCTGGGCTGTGCCGAGGTGTGGGCTCTCGGAGTGTGTCCTCAGATCTTCCATGGGCCCACTCACCTCCCGACGGCTGACCTTAGGCTGGGCACCATGCTCTTTGGCATAAAGCTTAAAACATGACCTCTGATGTCTCAGGTGCCTGACACATTGATCCACATTTTATTGATGTTCAGAACGCTGCTGCTGGACTCACTGCCCTCCTGGAAGACTCTCAGGCCCCGGGGGCCCAGGGACAGAGCGAGAACCTCTGGGCCCTGGCTCTCCACCAGGCACCTTGGGGGCATCTGTGGCTGACCCAACACGTGGGGCTTGTCCGGTGGACTGCGGGAGAGGGACAGAGCTCGGAGAGGGGCTGGCTGATCGGTGTGAATAGAGGTGCCTGCTGAAGGCTGGGCTCCACGCTCCTCCCTGTGGCCCGAGTGCCCGTGCAGGGCAGGGGCTGTTGGTCCACCCGTTCATCTCTGCTGCCCCCAGGCTGTCCTCCGCACGGCTCCACTGGGAACCTTCCGGGATGGAGGCCCTGTTTCTGGGCTCCCGTCCTCAGTCTGGAAAGGCCTGTGGGTTCCAGGGAACACTGGCTCTCAGCTCCTAGTTCTGAGCGCTCTCCCGTTTCCAGGGACAAGCTGGGGAGGAGAGGAGGGTAGGGGGCCGCTGTCACCTCTCGGGCACACAGTGGGTGCTTAATCAAATCTGCAAAGGTGCCTGAGGGGACTCACTTTTGTCCTCAACACCACTGACTCAGGAGGTGAGAGGGGAGGGGGTCCGTGGGTCCCCCAGCACCTCCCCAGGAGCAGTTTGGGTTTCTGATCTGGAACCCGCTGGTGCTATCCTCTCAATTTCCTCTCTTGGCCCTCTGGTCCAGGCTGGCTGCTGGGGGCACAGGCACTGGGCCAGAGCAAACGACCGTCTGTCCAGGGCTGAGCTGAACTCGTGCCAGGTGTGGCCATCAAGGTCTGTGCTCTCTCTTCCTCCTTTCCTCACTTAAACATCTGGAATACAGAAAAGGAAACGTTCTTAGGAGTCATGTCCTGACGTTGCCTGGGGCCCACAAAGAGGTCTCTTCAGGATGCCATGGGTTAGGGAGGTTCCTCCCTGGGCTTCCGGCCCCTGCCCCTTCCCCTCCTGCCCTCTCCTCTCTCGCCCAGCGCTGACAGGAGACGCTGGTGGCTCAGGGCAAAGTGGTCTGGTTCTGTAATAAGGAGGAGGGTTTTAGGACTAAGGCCTAACCGTGTTAAAAGCAATCTTTGCAAGATTGAGGCCACCAGGGAATTGTGGATTCTCAGCCAAGACCTCATTCAAGGATTGCAATAAGAGCTTACACGCATGTGCCGCCGTGCACACGTGCCGCGGTGCCCGAGAAACAATAGAGACGAGCGTGAACAAAAGAGTGGAAGGGAGAGTGAATCGGAGCCGCCGGAGCAGGGGGCTGGGTCCCGTCCCTGTCCGATGTGGGACTCACCTCCCGGAGAGCTGTCCACCCCCTGTCACCTGAGACCTGCGATGGCCCTGTGTCTGGGAACTGCTATTCAGCCCTGAAGGTTGGGGTCTATCGTGTCCCGGCCACCCCGGGCAGTCCCACAGCTCGGCAGGTGGTGTGGAAGCGCAGCAGGCTCTGGTTAGGGCCAGCCAGAGCTGGCCTGTGAGGGACACGGCCCAGGGCTGTATGCCTGGCCCCTGTGGGCAGGAGCATGGCTAAGCTGCCTGGTCATGGCGGAGAACATTCTGGAGTGCTGAGGCCGTGTGTTCACAGTCAGGGGCTGAAGCCCAGAGGCAGAGGCAGCCCTGGAGGAAGGAGTGGACTGGAGATGGGGACAGCCACCTGTCTGCTTCCTGGGGCTTCTGTAGCAATTGCCTGCCGTTTGTCGTAGGCTGAGCCTGGCACACAGAAGGGGCTCAGTAAATATGTGTGGGCTACGAGTCTGGGTGCTGGTGTCCATCCATCTCTTTGGTGGCAGGATTGGCAATGGGAATGGTGTGTCCCCATCCCCAACATTCCTAGAATGACAAAGTGGTTGTGAGGATCAGCTGTCAGATGAATGGAGCCCGGAGCAGGTGGACTCACCCAGCGGTGACCTCCAGCGCCTGGCGCCTGGCTCCTCTGCACCCTGAGGACACGTCCCCGTGGGAGCTGGGCCACCAGGCTCTGGGGTCGCTCTGTATCTTCACTCCTGGTGGGGGCTTCACCTCCCCTCCCGGCTCTTCTCTGGTTCCTTGCTTCTGGAAGGGGGAGTAGACCAAGGAGGAAGTAGCAGAGGCCTGTTCCCTGCTCCTGGACCCCGGTGTGGTGGGCACTCAAAGGACACCATCCTGAGGGGATGTCTCTCTGAGGGGACAGGCCGTGGGCTGAGCTGCTCACCCGTGTTTGTACTGCTGGAAGGCCGGACACTGTCCAGCTGTGACCAGTCAGCGGCGTCCCGAGCCCTGGTCCCAAGCGGTTCCTGGAACACTGGTGTGCGCTCTGGGGCCGGGCCACCCCAGCCCAGCGACATCATTCTCAGCTGGCAGGGGTCTCACCGCAGTGAGAACTTCCGTCCAGGGCTAGGCTGATGTCCCTGCTGCTTGTTCCCTTCCGGTGATAAAGGAGCCTACTCAGCACAGGGACCAGGCAGGGAGCAGCGGGGAGGACAGGTGAGTGGGCCATCTGTCACTCGTCCCTCTTCTACCCAGTGCCACTTGGCCCAAATGACCTTCAGTAGTGCCCTTGGCCTTTGCCCTGTGTTCTTGGCGGGATCGTCTTCTTTCTGGTCCTAGGGGAGTGCCCTGGACCACGTCCTACCGTCCGAAGACCCGTCAAGTAAGGCAATTTGCATTTTGGGCCAATTGAAAAAAGAAAAAACAACAACATGGCGCCGGGGGTTGGGAAGGAAACAGCAGCCCCAAACTTGGCGGCAGACGGACTGCAATTTTTGGAAGCTTGTTTGTGTGAGGAGCGAGTTCCCAGCTCTGCAGGATTGTGCTCTTGCCCTAGACACAGGGCCATGATGGGCACCCCTTCTGGGCTGCCCTCGTGTCCTAGAGAGGATCCCGGGGGTGCCCCTCCACCCTGGCACCTGACGGGTAGTGGGAAGTCCCAAGCTGCTCCGTTTGTCATCTAGAGCATGTGGCCTTGGCGTGTCTGCCCCCACCCAGCCCCTCGCCTACGTCCTTATCCTGGGCATTGAAACCGTGGGGACAGTGAGGAGTGGAAATGGCCCGTGGCAGTTTGGGGAGCAGACAGGTGGGGAGAAGCCACGCACATTGGGGTAACCAGGACGCACCCCGAACCTGCATCTCCCTCTGCATGTCCTAAGGCCCTGGGTCCGCGGCTCTTCCAGGAAGCCTGGGGAGGAGAGGCACCTGCCTGTCCATACCGCCGCCCTTCTCTCTCCCCAAGCTGCGGGCTCATTTCCAGATGCTGTCCCTTTGCAGGAGCCTTCTCCCTGCAGAGTCTCCATCTCGAACGCTGGCGTCCACTGAGGAACTGGCGGCTCCCCCCCAGGTGCTGGGCCCTGTGGAGGCCTGGAGAGACAGACATGCTGTGGAGGGACAAAGCAGGACAAACCCAGGTGGGATGTGGAGAACCTGCAGCCCGTCCCCAGGGCCCCTCCAGAGCCCCTCTGCAGGATGCTGGGCTCCTTCCCACGCACCTTGGGACAGGTGTGCAGGCCCCGGCCCTCCTGGGAGCACAGTGGAGCAGAGAGGCTGGGGAGCGGGCCCTGGGGAGCATCTGGAGGGAAAAGACTGCCTGTCAGGGCTGAATTGTGTCCTCCAGAGAGGCACGTCGAAGTCCTAACCCCTCTCCTCAAAGGGTGACCTTACTTGAGACAGGGTCTTGGCAGAGGTAACCAAGATAACCCGAGGTCATCGGTGGGTGTAATCCATCGTGACTGGTGTCCTTATCAAAAGGGGACACTGGGCACAGGCAGAGAGGGAGAAGATGGCTGTACCACTGGAGTGACAGGGCCACAAGCAGATGACGGCCAGGGTTGTGGCAGCTCTTGGAGCCGGGAGGGAGGTCAGGGATGGAGTTTCTCTCCGCCTCCAACAGGAGCAGGACCCTGTGGATCAATACCTGACCCAGCCACTGTGACAATCTGCTTTGCCCTGTGAACCTGTCTGTGGTGCGCTGCCAGGCAGCTCCAGGACCCCACACACCCCCTTGGAGGCAGAGTCCAGCTCAGGACAGGGGTGGGCAGTGTTAAGGGTGGGGTCCCTCAAGGCTCAGCTCATCTCTTGGCCAACGAACAGCAGTTGGGTGGGCCGTAGCTGATAGATCAAACTATCTTGCTTGCACTTCCCTTCCCAATTCCGGGAGGGGAGGTCAGTGAATTAGTCTGTGCTTATCCACAGGGAACCCATTCCGAGACCCCAGTGGGTCTCTGCAACCTTGGGTAGTATGGAACTCTCTATATACCTTTGATTTATTCTATACAAACATATCTATGATAAACCTATTAGGCAACATAAGAGATTAACAACTAATAACAGAATAATTATAACAATATGCTAAGATAAAATTCTAGCACCACTGCTCTTGCTCCTTGAGGCTGTTAAATATAATAAGGGTGAATTGAACACAGGCCCTGCTGTATTGAGACAGCGGATCAGATAACAGAGAGGGCTGCAAGTAACGGGCAGGTAGGGTATACAGCATGGATACTCTGGACAAAGAGATGATTCATATCCATTGGTTTAATGATGGTGTTCAGAATGGCATGCAATTTCATACTTGAGTTATTTCTGGAATTTTCCATTTAATATTTTTGGGCCGTGGGTGACCTTGGGTAACTGAAACTGCAGAAAGCAAAACCATGGATAAGCAGGGGACCTGTTCTGGGCCCCCAAAGTGGCCTTAGAAAGATGTGATGCCCAGCCTTCCCCCGGGAGGGGTTTAGTCCTAGTGGCAGAATGAAACCCAGAAAGTCTCCTTGCATCGTGAGCAGCTGGGGGAATGAGGTCAGTCATCAGGTGGATGAGAAAACACTGGGGACAGTCAGTGCCCGTGTTAAGGCTCAAAACCATCTGCTTCTGGACATTACTGTGAGCTCAAGAGCCAGACCTGGGTGGTCCACACCCTGACATGCCCCTTTCCTGGAATCTCCTGGGCGTGCTCCCAGATCCAATGGGAACGTCCTCTCCTCCCACGAGGTGACTCTGCCTGATTCTTCTGGCGCCTCCCAGAAGCTTTGGGACTGGATGGTTGGTTCAGTTTCAAACGACCTTGCCCCTACCAGTTTCTGCATCTGCGGCAGTGAAGGAATTTCTTTCCCTTACCTCCAGTGTGGAATTTTCCCTGTTGTTTTAATTAAGTTTATTTATCCGTACTTGGAATTCAGATAAGAATGACCAGCCTTACCACAGGTGCAAACTCTGACTCCAGGAGCCACAGTGATGGCTACCACGTCACCCGTGGAGCACTCACAAAGCCTCGGGAGGACCTGTTCTCCAGCAGACAAGACCAGCCTCTCTGGAGGAACCCGGGAAGGATGCTTCTGAGGCTCTGCAGGAGTTCTCTGAACAGCTGCTGCTCTTTCTGATGGAAAATGTGTTAAAAGAAAAAATTAAACCAAAGATCTCACCAAGTAATTCAATTATGAGCCCTACCAGAGAGACGTTAGCTGCGTGTGTCCACGGGGCTCTGTAAGACTGAGGAGCACACGGGATGAGGTTGCAGGGCAGCCTCATGCCTTGGGGGGCAGGGTGCATCAGTTAGCTACTCCTGTATAACAAACAGGTCTAAAACTCAGTAGCTTGGGACAACGGTTGTGTGCTTTTGCTGGCGAATCTGAGTCAGCTGGGCATTTCTGCTGACTGGGGCTGTGCTTGACTGATCTTGGTGGGCTCCCTCATGTGCCCGTGGCTGGTTGGTGGGTGGGTGGGGGCTGGCTGGATTGAGTGGTGGGTCTTGGCTTTTCTTCCTCCAGCAGGCAGGCTCAGGCAGGTTCACACACAGGCCGCAGGGTCCCTCCAAGACCATGTGAGCCCGTCGTGTAGAGACCAGGGCTTGGAACTGCTTACTGTCACTCCCTTCCAGGGCTCTTGTGATCCTGAGGCCAGCCTGGTCCAGGGACGAGCAAATAGGCCCTGCCTCTCTGTGGGAAGAGCTGTGAAGTCCATGTGAGTGTTCCCACGGGGTGCAGGGTGGTGGTGGAGGCATGAACAGGTGGGGACACCTTCAAAGTCAGTGCTCAGAGAGCAAGCCTGTGTACAGGGTGAGTCACTCCTGCAGGGAGTGGCCTGGGTGGGAGGCTGAGGGGCCAAGGGAGAGGAGGCCCATGGAGACACTGGCACCCGAGCTGCGCCCCACCCGATGCTCCAGAGCCCTGCTGCGCTTCTGAGGGCTGGACGAGGACCCGATCACCAGAGAGCTCGCAGCCTCCTAACCAGAGGGTGGAATTCTGGAATGATCCTTCATGGTGCCCAACCCACACAGCACGCAGACCCTGTGCCAGCCCCCCTGCCTCTGGCTTTCTGGAAGAAGCTGCTGTTTTGCATTTGTATCTTCTTATTTATTTTACATTTTAGAGCCAAGCTAGGGAGCGCCTCTCCCACAGATGTTGTGGATTCTCTTGGTGCACAGATGGTCTCTGCTGGGCGTGTGGAAAGGCACTGGATGTGCAGGGTCGTACCCACAGAGGGTCCAGGATGGTGGCAGGGCCTGGCCTACCCAGGGAGCGGACAAGCCCACTAAGATGGGGTGATTCTGCACGCTGGGGCCCTCAGCCACACCCCCTGGGAACCCAGTTCTGCTGTGGCCTTGCAGAGAAGGTACAAGGGCCCCTCAGGCTGGGGGAACTCCACCCACTCAGCTTTGCGCAGAATCTGGCAGCCGCCTGCTTTGCTTATCTGACTGAACGTGAGTTGAGCGTGGTTATCTGAGGACTTGAGTGCCTTGGAGCTCCCAGAACTGGGGCCATGACAAAGCCTAGAATCTCCTTGGACTTTGCGGCTGCCCCTGGCAGTGTGGACCCCCCTTGGGTGAGGGGAGCATAGTGGCTTTCTGTTGGACCAGTGCAAGGGCCAGCCCCTCCCCTGCACCACCCCAGGTGGGCCCAGCCCTACACCTGCCCATCCGGGAAGGCAGCCAGCACACAGTCCGAGGAAGTGCCGATGCTCCTGGGCCAGGTGGAGGAACAGCAGGGTTCCCAGGTGCTTATTTTTAGGAGCCTGTGGGCACTGCCACCTATGGTGGGTCTGCAGAGGCCCCCGAGCCACCCTGCGCCAGGGGACATGGCCTGGTGTTGGTCGAGCTGTGACTCAGGGTGGTTCCCCATGATGTGCTTTGGTCCAGAGAGGCCTCAGTCCTTACCCCGCCCCCTCCACCTGGGCTGCACCCCCTGTTCTTTTGGGCTTTCCAAGGAGGAGTCCTGCACTACCTGTTGCAGGAACAGGAGCTGACCCTGAGACTCTGAGCCAGCAGTGGGCACCTTGACGGGCAAGGTGAAGGTGGTGTCCTGGAAGTCTGCACTTGCCCATGTGGAGGCCCAGGGCACCAGAAGCACAGGTGCCCACACCCCATGTATCATCATTAAGCTGGGTTTGAGCTCTCCTCTCCAAGCTCAGTGATCAGCTGACATACAGTCAAGGTCAAAACCTTGTGGGTGTGGCTCCTCCTGGCTCTGGCGCATTTTCCTCACCTCCCTAGTCCACTAGGGGACACTGTGGATGTGAATTCACCACTCACCTCCTTTTGCAATGCCGCTTCCCTGCCCAGGGTGCCAGTGCCCCGTTGTGTGCCTGGGTCCTTCACCAGCCCCACACCCAGGCTCTCCAACGTCTGGCTCTCTCGCTGCTTCTCTGTTCTAGCCAGAGATGATGGGAAGGCTGATGTTCAGGAAGTTTAAGTCTTGGCAATGGGAGGATGGGCACTTGGTGCACTACCTCTGCCATCAAAGTCAAGATCACTTCTTGGTCATGAGAGGGGTCCAACATGGGGCCTTGGGTTTGGAGGGTTTGGATAATCCTCTCCATTCTAGTCAGGAGGTCTGCAGGGTCTGGGCTTGGGGCTCTCAGGAACCCCATTTAATAATAGAGAGGTGGGTACCAGGATGTGTCAGGCCCAGCCAGGTGGGAGGGGATTAGAGGTGCCCATGGCCACAGCCTTGGGCGTCTATATCAGTCAGGGTTCTTTGGAGAAGCAACCAATAGGCCATGTCCATCTCCATCATCTCCACTTTCTGTACCTCCATCTCCTCCATCATCTCCATCTCCATCTCTTCTATCATCTCCACCTCCATCTCCATCTCCTCCATCATCTCCACCTCCATCTCCATCTCCTCCATCATCTCCATCTCCATCTCCATCTCCTCCATCATCTCCATCTCCATCTATTCTATCATCTCCACCTCTATCTCCATTTCCTTCATCGTCTTCACCTCCATCTCCTTCATCATCTCCACTTCTGTCTCCATCTCCTCCATCATCTCCATCTCCATCTCTTCTGTCATCTCCACCTCTATCTTCATCTCCTCCATCGTCTTCACCTCCATCTCCTTCATCATCTCCACCTCTATCTCCATCTCCTCCATCGTCTTCACCTCCATCTCCTTCATCATCTCCACTTCTGTCTCCATCTCCTCCATCATCTCCATCTCCATCTCTTCTATCATCTCCACCTCTGTCTCCTCCATCATCTCTATCTCCACCTGTCTCTGTCCTCATCTTTACCTTCACTCCCCTAGGCAGATCTCTGTCTATCCATGCACCGGTGATCCATCCATCCATCCATCCATCCATCGCCTTATTTTTCTTGATTTTGGGAAGTCTAAAACTCACAGAACAGGCAGGCTGGCGGGTTGGGAATCCAGGTGGGCCTTAGGCAGCCTCCAGGCAGGAGTTTCTTCTCTGGGGGTCTCAGTGTTTCTGGGAAGGCTGTCCACTGATGGGGTGAAGCCTATCCATCCTCATTATGGAGGCTCACCTCCTTTGTTGAAGTCAGTGAGTGTAGATGTTGACCCCAGTGAGCAAATGCTGTCACAGCAACACCTAGACTGGCTCCCTTGGGAATGCTGCCTGGCCAAGTGACCACACCAGACTGACCGTCACAGTGTCCCTCCGTGCTCCTGGCCATGTTCTCTCAGGTCCTGGGCACTCCTTGGTGGTTTCAACCCAACCAGGAGTCCATTTGCTCCATCTTGTGGGAGACTGAAAACTACCTGCTGCTGTCCAGGAGGGACCAGCCTGAGCCCAGCGCACATCGATTCATATCTGCTTGCCACCTCCGTGGGCGGGGCCTTACCTTGGTCCCAGAGGCTGGGAGTGAGTTGACCCCTCCTTGGTGCTCTGCAGAGGTGCCCTGTTCTCTACATGTTCGTCCCCTTTAGAGTGGCCTTTCTTGGGGGGTTGTGGGGAGGCAAGGTATTTTTTTTTCTTGCGCCTCTACCACCACCCCATTTCCTGAAGCTGAAGTCGATGTAAAACTCGCGAACACCTTGAGGGACTAGTGTTAGAATTACCTCCAGAGATTCGCACTCCCCATGAGGGGCCTAGTGGGTGGGCCAGGAGGCGGAGACCCAGCACTGGGAGCCCAGAGGTGGGTCTTGGCAGCAGTCATCCTGCTAAGTGGACGCAGCTGCGGCAGAGGGCCGGCCCAGGGCAGGTGTATGCTGCTGCTCGGGAGTAGTGCCTGAAGGGCCTCTCTTGCTCCTTTCGGTTGCGGCCAGGCAGGCCCAGGCTGTGGGCCTCGGGTGCCCCGCTGGGGTGTGTGGTCACGCCGGGGCCTGTGTAGCCCAGAGGTGTCTGCGGGGCCCCAGGTCCTCTGCCCCTCCAGAGCCCCGTCTCCCTGCCCGCTCTCTCCTCCTTCCCTCCTGCGGCCGTCCTCTGTGGGCCCTGAGGGTGCGTCCTGCTGAGTGCCCCGTGAAGCTGTGGCAAGGAGGCCAGCACTGGGGCCACCCGGCTGGACACTTCCCTCTGGAGCCTTCTTCCATCAAGTGGGACAGAAAGAGCGATGTGAACAGAAAGAGAGAGGTGGACAGAAAGAGCGAGGTGGACAGAAAGAGCGAGGTGGACAGAAAGAGCGAGGTGGACAGAAAAAGAGAGGTGGACAGAAAGAGAGAGGTGGACAGAAAGAGCGAGGTGGACAGAAAGAGCGAGGTGGACAGAAAGAGTGAGGTGGACAGAAAAAGAGAGGTGGACAGAAAGAGGTGGACAGAAAGAGCGAGGTGGACAGAAAGAGGTGGACAGAAAGAGCGAGGTGGACAGAAAAAGAGAGGTGGACAGAAAGAGGTGGACAGAAAGAGAGAGGTGGACAGAAAGAGCGAGGTGGACAGAAAGAGCGAGGTGGTGACTGAGGGGGAAGGGGACAGAGGCCCAGTGCCCGGGGCGCAGGGCACGGGGTGAGCTCGGAGGCCAGTAAGGCCTGAATCCCAGGGAGCACTGACGGTGCAGCGTGTGTCCCGGATATTGTGGGGACCTCAGGGACCCACGGAGTTTTCGTGGTCTGCCTCAGTGACAACTCGGCTGCCCGTGCTGTGTCTATGTGCTACATGTGGTGACCCTTGGAGTGGGAGAGAGGAGGGGTGGCCGTCCGGGGGCGTCCAGAAGGCCCTTGGGCAGGCGCAGGGGCCAAGCCTTCTGCTGTTCCCATCCTTCAGGGCCAACGGCCAGCAGCTGGGCTCCCTAGGGCCTCTGCTGGGCTCGTGCTGAGGTGGGTGGGCGAGGACAGGTGCGCGGGGGAAGCTGTGGCATGTGCTGTCTTCCTGTCTCAGATTCCTAAAGCCCCGTCTTGTTATTTAGCTTACGGTTTTTACGTTTTTGTTTTAATTGACAACTGATTGCCTGTGTTTATGGGGTACAAGGTGGGTTCCTGGACATGCTGTGGGAGGGTCAAATCTGAGTAGTTGGCGCATCCATCACCCCAAGGCCTCTGGCGTCTCCGTGGCGGGCATGCAGACACCCTCCCACTCCGTGTTCTGAGATCCGAGACACAGGGTGCTGTCAACCCGGGTCACCTGGCCTGGCAGGCACGGCCGCCCTCTTCCCAACACCCCCACCAGGGAACACCCGACATGTCCATCTAAGGATGAATGTGGTCTGTCTAGGATTCAGCCCTCCAACACAGGAGACTGTCGCTGAGCAACACGGGTGACTCCACAGGACACTGTTAGGTGACGTGAGCCAGGCGCAGGGACACATGATCTCACCCACATGTGGAATCGGCCCTGGTCTGCCTTGGGCAGCAGACAGCAGAGTGGGGACTCCTGGGGCTGGGGTGATGGGGGGCAGGGAAGGAGACACCCTGGTCAGTGGGTGCCAAGTTACAGCCAGATGGGAGGAGGGACCCTCTATTAATACTGGCATAGCGGTCCCCCAGGGACACCAGAAAGGGTCCACTTCTCCCTTGCCTCTCTGTTGGGAGGCTGATGGCCCAGGAAGGGGTGGGGGACAGAACTCGGGCAGGAGCGGCCCATGGGGGCAACGGGAGTGACATCAACCTGCTTTTATCCTGGGGTCTGTGTGGAGGGCCTGGTGTGGACACCTGGGACCCTGAGCCCCCATAGCTCCCAGACAGAGGCATGTGACTGGGAAACAGTTTGGGGTGCTGTGGGGGCTGTGGGGCCAGGGCTCAGGCAGGGCCGAGGACGTGGCCTCTGCGTCATCACACTGGAGGCAGGAGGTTCCTGGCCCAGGAGCTGACGGACCGTGTCTGAGCAGCGGCAGCGTTGGGGACGCTGCACTCAGGGGGTGGGGGCCTGAGTCTCAGCCACTCCCCCAGTGTCTGTGTGGCCTCGGACCCGCCTCTTGCTGCTCAATGTCCTTGTGTGTAAAACGGGAATGATAATGATCAGCTCTGGCCCGCAGGATGGGTGAGTGTTAAATGAGTTAATATTGAGCACTGGGCCTGGGGTCAGCACGGAATGACCAGCAGCAAATCTCATTCTCACCCCGAGAGCCCTGGAGCTCAGGAGAGGGGCCACGGGAGGGGACCCTGGGGAGGCCTAGGCACAGTCGCCTCCTCCTGCCCTCCCAGCCCAGTCCTCCTGGCTGCTCTCTCCCTGCCAGGGCCCACCCTGCCCCACAGCGTCCCTGAACTCGAGCGCAGCAGTCCCACACGTCCTTCTGCTGGATGCTCCTCTCCCTGGCCTTCCTAATGGCCGGTCCCCAGGGCAAGGCCGTGTGCCTCTGGTTTGTGCCTTGGCCCTGGGCTGGGCATGGAGCCCACCCTCAGTGCGTGCTTGTGGGCTTGGTGGAGGGGTCAGGAGCCCTGGCGAGGCCCACGTGGTCCAGCCTGCTCCTTCATAAAGCCAGCGCCCTGCCTGAAAGGGAGGGCAGGAGGGTGGGCGCTCGGTGGACACCAACCTGGACCCCTGGCGTCCAGCTCACAGTGGGTGTGCCGCAGCTGTTGATGGGTGTGGGAGTCCTAGGGCTCAGTGCCTGGGCTCCCTGAGGGGTCAGGGCTCTTCTCCCACCTGGGGCTGCTCTGTCCACTGAGAGGTGAGGGCCGGGCCTCCCCATGCCCCTGGCCATGTGCCTCGGCTCCTCTTGTGGCAGAGTGAGTCCTGCAGAAGGCCAGCACCTGGGAGAGCAGGCAGGCCGTCTGGAGGCTCCTGGGCTCGCCTCTGCGGGAGGCAGGAGCGGAGGCCGACGCTCCACAGCGGGCTCCTGGGCCCGTCCTTCGCCATGCCTGCTGAGGCCTGGTCTCTGCCCTTGACACCATGCAGTCAGACCAGCACCCGAGACTTAGGACTTAGCTAAGGCTCTATGTCACAAATCAGGACCCCGGCTTTGTGCGGTCGGATAAAATGATTTGGATCAACTTTGATTTCAGTGTGAGCGTCTGAGGAGGGGGGAGCCGGGAGCTGGCGTCTGCCAAGGGGAGGAGGAGACCCCTGAGATGTGGGGAGGAGCCCTCAGCCCCGGGTCGGCGGGTGTGGTGGAGGCCAGGGCTTTGCCTGGGGCCAGTCGCCCAGCCAGGACCGTACCTGGGCCTGGTTCTGAGACAGGGTGGGGCTGGGGTGGGGGGCGGCTCTGCTCATCTCCCTACTGGGTGTCCCTTTAGAGAGCAGGAGGCGGACTCGGTCAGAGAGCCCAGAGATGTCGGGAGACGGGCTGGGATCCTGAAAGAGCCTCAACTGCCAGAGGCCACTGGGGCGTCCTTTCCAGTGAGTGAGAGGACAGCCGGCTGGGGCAGGGCCGTGATCCCGGGTGAGCAGGCGCCTCGCAGGGTCACTTCACCACCGCCCCCTGGCCCTGTTCCCTCCTCCCGGCCCGGCTTTCCACGAAGCTTCCTCCGCGTCCCCCGTCGGTCTTAGCTGTGGGTCTCTCCATCCCGCCAGGACGTGGTGTTCCATTTTATAAAGGCAGCCACAGCCGCTGCGAGCCATGCCAACCTGCCACGACCTGGCCACTCTGGAGAGGTGTGCCCCGGGCGTTCCCCGTGCTGGCCCACCCCGCCCACTGGAGGGCAGGGAAAGGCTGACTGCGGGGCTCCCCCTGCGGGTGGCACTGGGGTCTCCAGGGGGCCCAGGAGTGGCTTTGGACACAGTCTCTGGTTTGGAGGCGCGGGAGGGCTGGGGACCGGGGCAGTGCAAACAGACCAGCTCTGAGACCAGTGAAGGCTTCCCCGTGCGTGGGTCCTCCATGCCGCTGAGCCCGTCGGTGGGAGAGGGGACGGACGACACAGTCAGGGGCTCCGTCCGTCTGTCCATGCAGACCCCTTCATCAGCTGACCTTGGCCACCAGAACACGTTGCACGTGGTGTGACGTGTGCAGCCATCCCCTCGGGCAGGCACAGGGATAAGTGGATTAGAGGAGGGAATCTGGTACACACAGAGCTGGGGCCGAGGACTCGGGCTCTATCGCAGTGTTCTCGGGAGTAAGAGATCCTTCTTCACGGGAGTCGAAACTGGAAAGAGCCCAGATGTCCACCTGCAGAGGACTGGGAGGCCCTGTGGTGGGCCCTACCGTGGGACCTCGTTCAGCCCACGACGGGCGTGGAGCTGGCTTGGTGGCCATGTGGGTGGGCCTCGGCCACCCTGCTGTCATGGGAAGAAGCTGCACACAGGAGGCTGCGCACTGAGCGACTCCGTTTATAGGAAACAACCAGAGCAGGAAATCCGCAGAGCGGGTCCGGGGAGTGGGGCAGAGGCGCAGACGAGCTCGCTGCCAGGCCGGTGGGCAGCAGGGCTCTGCTTGGAGCCGTTGGGAGGGAGCGGGTCCTCCCACTGGGCGCCGTCACTCAAGGTGTTAGAGACACGGCCCAGAGCCCCGCGCTAAGCGGTCTGCTCCCAGGCCAGGAGAGTCTGGTGGCTCCGGGGGTGTGTCACCCATGCTTGGGGCTGGCGATGGGGACAGGCCTGTCCTGGCTCCAGAGGGCACACGAGGGCTGGGAGGTGAGATGTGCTGCAGAAGATGGCCGTGCCGCGCTGTCCTGGGCTTGCCCCGGAACCCGGAGGGGCTTTTGCATTATTGATTCGGTCGGCCAAACTGGCTCTTAATAGACAGCACCAGGTAAAGGTCAGGCCCGTTCTTTTATATGAATTTCAAATTGATTTTCAGATTCTGAATTTGTCATATTGAAGAGAAGAGGGTTTTCTCTATTGACTCGACTTGGTCAGCGCTGCCTCAGGGCGGGCTGGGAGGTGGAGCCCAGCCGGGTGCTGCCGCGACACCCCTCTGCCAGGGCCCAGCCTGTGCCGTCAGCAGACCTCCAGCAGCCTTGTGAGTCGGACCGCAGTGGCCCCGTTTTACACAGGGGACAGAGCACAGGCCAGCGGGTCCTCTGCCTAAGAGGAGGCCCAGCAGAGTGCAGGACAGGGATGGACCCGTCCGGCCAGGCACAGGGCACGGGCCCCTGGCCCCACGGCGAGGGCCACGTGTCCCCTCTGGGGCCTCTGCTGACAGAGCTGGGCCCTCGGTGGAGGGCAGGAACCACGTTGGGTGGATGGGAGAGGCCAGGGCTTCCGCCTCGGGAATCGAGGGCGAGCCACGCCTGGCGGGGCACCGAGCTCCCGGGGACTGGCACAGCTCCGCCCCCACCGGCCGATTCTGTCTGTTGGGGAGAGACGTCCCCTCAGCATGGTGGCTTTGAGGAGGCCCCAAGCATGACACAGCAGGTCTGGGGTCTTGGGGGTTTGGCTTTAGGAGCTGCTGAGAGCCTCAACCCCGGCTGCAGCCCTGGCCCAGCCGGAGATGCACGGCCCATGGGTGGACGGGGCTCCAAGACTGGACCTTCTGCACGCTCCTGGGAGCCCGGGCTGCAGGCATGGTGTGGGAGGGAGCAAGACCCCGGGCTCTGGTCAGCCCTTGAATGGACTAGTGCTGATGCTGGCCCAGCACAGGGAGCTACAGTAGGGACCTGTCAAGGCACCCTCCTGCAAAGCCAGGGTCCGTTCAGCTTCCACACGTGGTGGGACGGCAGACGGAGGCGACTCCCAGGTGCTGAGGCTTGGAGGAGGTTTCTAGAGACCTGCTGTGGCCTCTACTGCGACCCCCTTCCTGCTCCTGTGGTTGCTCATGACTCTGACGGGAACACAGGTGGCGGCTATTAAGTCGAGGGGTGACATGAGTGGGAGGAATGGTGAGAGTGTTGCAGATTTAGGATCTAAATATATCTCAGTAGTCAGAATGATAGGCTGAAGAAAGCAGGATAGGACTTAGTAGGATCAAATTTGAAGTCTATTTGGGTCCAAAGAGTCGAGTTCTCCAAGCCTGCAACGAGAGATGTCGTATGTAAGAACTAACCAACCACAGTGTGAGTCAACAGTGTGACAGGGCATTTAAAATCCATGGTGCTCTTAGGTTGCATTAATAGAAGTATTTTTCCCAGGAGAAAGGAGGAGACTCTATTCCTCCCTTTCTCAGATAGAACTCCAGGGTCCTGTCTTTAAATCTTTATGCCCTGCTTTAAAGAGGACTTTGAGTAGCCAAGAAAGACTCCAAAATGAATTCCTCAACCAAAATAGGTCATAATAAAAATAATGATAGATGTGCTAAATTTATACTTTGCTGCGTAAGGAATAGCTTTTAGGATTACAGTAAATATTTTCTCTTTGTAAAAAGTAGAGAAAGCACAGAAATGTGTAAAGATGGGTACAAAAATCAGCCCTAATCTTAACTTTCCCACCCAGAGATAACAGCATTTTGGTGTCTTCTGCTCGTCTTTATAAACAAGTACTTCCTTTAAAATACAGTCACTGTGTCTCTGTACCTCGTCTGCGCCCTGTTTTTGCCTGATGTCACGCGGTGTGCTGCTCGGTTTGACCCAGGCCCCGCCCTCCGTGACTCCCAGGGGGGCCGTGGGGTGGAAGTGTGGGATTTCTTCCCTCCGGGTACTCTCCAGGGTTGTTTCCGTGTCATAAAGATCAGCTTCCTCCCTTGCCAGGGTCCGTCTGTGCCTCTGGATATTTCTGGGGGATCAGCTCCTGCAGGCAGGATTCCCAGAGGGGGAGCCCAAACACCTGTAAGGCCCGGAACCCTCGCCAGAGCCCCTTGGGCAGTTCTGCTCCCCGTCTGCCTGCACCAGCGGCCGGCCCAGTACTGTCCTTCGGAGCCATTTGCCCACTTTCCAGGTGAAGATGTTAGGGTTGTTCTGTCCGCATTTCCCTGACAGCTGTGGCAGGCCACGTCCCCTGTGACTGTCCCTCCTGGTTGTTGGGGACCCACAGTGCCGCGGCACCAGCGTCTGCTCTCCTCCCAGCACGACTGGCAGGTTCTGGGGTTTGCTAAGGTGGAGTGGCGTCCCTCCCCAGGCCCAGACGCACGGGGAAGGCTGGCCGGGTGATTGGGAGGAGGTCCCCAGGAGCCACCTGGCCAGGGCAGCCGCAGGTTTGGGCTGGGGCCTGGGGACAGCCAGTGGCTGGCTGGCCTGGCTAGATGCTGGTCCTTTCCTGCTGTGTGACCCTGGTGGGGGCCTGACCTTCAGGAGGCCCCTGTTGTCCATCTGCGTTGGGCTGAGCCATGTGTCAGGGTGGCAGAGCCAACAGGCGTGAGGCCTGTGGCCAGTGGTCCTCCCACTGGCCAATTGGTGGCCTTTGTGGGCTACTGACCGTGTTGGCCTGTTTTCCAAGATCTACTTCATTTCAGCTGTCCCTAAAGGGGACTTGGGGACAAACCAGCAGACAAATCCTGCTCCTTCCGTCTGCATCAAGAATGTGCCTGGGACATCGGGGGCGGGGGGGGACTCACCTCCTCAGCTCAGGCCCAACAGTCCTTGCTGAGTGACAGCTGTGACAGCGGCCGTGTCCAGGACCAGAAGACGCCCCAATCTGAATGCCAGGCCCGGGAGGGTCATGGTGTGACTCCAAGGGAAGGGCTGTCTCCCGAAGTTCGGAGACCATGTGCGAAGAGCAGCGCAAGCCGTTCTGTTCCTCTTGTAGGTGTAGAGAGCTGACCTCTGAGTAATCAAATCCGCACCCAGTTAAATAATTTTAATAGTTTTCCAAGCTGTTAACAAGGACTCTAAACAGCGCTAACACAGGCTGCTGGCGCTCCTTTAAATCAGGCCGCCAAACCGAATGTCCTGTAGGTGGAAGATGGCCGTGGGGCCGGCCACTGCCTCGGGAGACATGGTGGCTCCCAGACCCGCCCAGGCGCCTGCCCACCCTCTCCCTTCAGTGACCGCTCATTCCTCAGAGGCATTTTGTTTTTTCCCAGGGCCCGTGGGTGACCCTGCCCACGTTTGAAGCATCTTTTGGTCTTGGTGGCCTTTGTGGGCTATTGACCCTGTTGGTCTGTTTTCCAAGATCCACTTAATTTCAGCTGTCCCTAAAGGGGACTTGGGGACAAGCTAGGCCTTCTTGCCTGCCACACGGGGCCGGGCGGAGCTGTGGGCGAGCCCTGGTTGGAACTAAGCCTCATCTTCAGGCTCCCATATGAGCTGCGATCTCCCCAGGCAGGTGGGAGGCCGGCGCCCTGCAGCCACGCTGCCGGGGGAGACAGAGGCAGCAAGCTCTGCAGAGCCTTTCCTGATGGGTGACGGGGCAGGGCGGGCCTTGCCTGGCCCCTGGTCCGGCGGCCCCTTGCCCGGTCCCCACCTGGCCCCTCCACCCATGGACTGCTTCATGTGGGTCCCTGTTCCTTTGATCAGGGGCCGGGAAGAGAAGAGAAGGCGACGGGGCCTGGCCCCACCCAGCCCCCTCTCCCTGTCCTGGGTCCCCCCTCTCTGTCCTGGTCCCCCCGCCCTGGACTTGGGTGCTCCAGACGTGGGGGCGGCAGAGATGGCCCCTGGCGCTTCCTGCCATGTGTGTTCTCAGGGGCTGCGGGGGACGTCATGTGTGTAAAATTAGCCTTGCCTTGTTGGCCCCTTTCAGGCTAATTCGGAGTGAAATGTTTTAGCGATGGTGGGCTGATTCTATCAGGAGAACAAGAACTAATTAAATTCCCTCTGACCATCAAGCAGTAAATTATTTATATCCAGACAGATGCAATCTAATCTCCAGCATCCAGCTCCACCCAACAGGCGTCCCACTTGATTCTTCAAGGGGAGAGGAAGAAACAAGGGGAGAGTCAAGTGCTCAAGGGGGGTGTCGGAAGCCTGGCCCTGAGTACTCAGCCCTCCGAGGTCGGGGATGCCCGCCATCGGGCCAGGGCTCGGGCTCCCCACTTCTGGTTCCCAGGGGCCGTGGCCTCCGTGCCGATTCCTGCAGGAGGGAATAGATAAATAGATAAAAGGAGTCAACCGGCGTCCGACAAGGCTGTTCAACACCATCTCAGCTGTTCGGGGGAGAGCTCGTCTCACTAATGAATTTGCTAATGCATGTCACAGAGACTCATTGGTCTGCCCCTCGGTGGCCCTGGTGGCTGCCGAGTGGCTGCCAGCTTGCATTTTGGGGGTGGAGTGATTGGCTCGGCCCCCTGACGAGAGCTGTGCTGCCCTCTGCCCGGCTCTCTTGCTGCTGCCCGGCCCTGGGACTCAAAGCCAGTGTGTGGCCCCTTCCCATGGCACCTTTGCTGAACATTCCCACCTGTCCTGCAGGGCACAGGTGTGGACAGAGATGGGGTCCCCGCCTCCTGGGGGCTGCTGCCGGCCTGTGGCTGGGGCTGGGATGAAGGAGGACGTCCTGCAGGTCTCCATCAGGCTGCGGGTGAAGACATCTGTGTCGTGGGCTGGCCAGGGGTGTGTCCTGTGGGCCGCCGGCACCCTGGGACTCTGTTACTGACTGTCACATGTGCTCCCCAGCTCCAGGGGTGGCACTGTCGTGGTTGGAGTCTCAGGTTGGCCTCGTGAGCCAGTCTCTGGGTCTTCTGAGTTTGGGGACCCTCCCTGTGTGTTCACCTAAATCCATAGTGAGGGGTCTCTGCTCATGTGCACCACCTAAGGGTGTCTGATGCACAGAGGGGCCTAGATCTGGAGCCACAGGCTGACCTGCGGTGCCACTTCCCTGCCACCACTCGCCCCAGCCAGTCTGGGCCGGCTCCGTCCTGGCTGCTCCTTACCTGGCTCACTTCTGACAGCCCTGACCCCCACGGTGAGCTTAGGACCCAAGGGGGCAACGGGGTGATCTTCTTAAAGGGGCAAAAGGCCCTTTTCCAGGTAGCCATTTTAGGGGGCTCTAAGCCCATGTCCCAGAGCCCTAAAGCATCTGGAGACACCTATTTTGGAATGACTGCGCTGCCCAAGCTGCGTTCCTCTGAGTCTTGAGGCATCCTGAAGGTGGCGCTGGATTCAGGAGCTGCGACGTGCCGCCTGGCGGGGAGCCCGGCCCAGGTCTGGGAGTCGGACTTCACCACTCATCAGGTCAGTGGTCCTGGGCGAGGCGGTCCGCCCCTGGGGGCTTCCCTTCCACACTTGTAAATGGATCCGTTCTGCTTCCCACCTGCTAGGGCAGTTGAGGCACTGAGAGGACATGGCGCGTCCTCTGTGTCCAGTGCTGGGTCTGTGGCCCCGGTGCCGCTAGTGGTGCTGGTGTGGGTCAGTTCAGATGCTGAGCTCAGTGTGGGCCAGTGTCTGGGCCTGCGGGCTGCGTTGTGGCGGGTTGCGCTGGACGACAGCCTGAGGCTTGGGCCCTAGAGCCCGAGTGGCCGTGCCCGTGTCACGGAGCGTCTGCTCCTGGAGCTTCTGGACGCAGCAGGGCGGGGTGGGCAGTAGCTGCTCATCAGCTGCTTGCTGTGCCTTGTAGATATCATGATGTAGTCACCACTTCTCGAGTACCTGTTCTGGCCAGTCCTAGGGCTTCGGCTGGAGAGAGTGGCTGTCTGCTCAGGCCCTCCGCTGGGCAGGGGGTCAGTGAGCAGGTGGAGAGAGGAGGCAGGGCCCCGCACGTGAGCGCTCTGCTCTGCCGTTTGCCACTGTCTCTGTTCAGGCTTGTTTCCTCCTCGCAAGAGGGAGCCCCGGCTTTCTCAGCCTCCGGAGACCTCCCCCGCGTCTCCCTGTGCTGGTTTCTGCCTCGGAGACCCTCCAACAGCCCTTTCAGCCCCGATTTCTTCACTGGGTCTCTTGGGGGCTGGGGTGGGAGAGACTGTCACTGGGACCCGTATTCTAAGATGGCTGAAGATGCAGCAGGGGGACCTCACCATCCATCTGTCCACCTACCTACCCATCTACCCACCCCATTGACCATCCATCCATCCATCCATCCATCCGTGTATCTGCTTATCCACCCACCACCCATCCATTCACCCATCTACCAAGTACCATCTGTCTGTCCACTGAAGCTCCCACCTCTCTGTCCATCCATCCAACCATCATTGACTGTCCACTCATCTGTCTCTCCACTCATCCGTTCCTCCATCCCTCTACCCACCCACCATTTGCCACCCATCTACCTACCCATCTACCTATCCATCTACCTATCCATCCACGTATCCAGCCACCTATCCATCTGTCCACCCACTCACACACCTATCCATCCACCTGCCCATCCACCCGTCCACCCCACACCCACAACATTCACCATCCACATACTCATCTATCCTACAGGTAACCACTTAGCATCCAATAAGTGTGAGACATTGTTTTAGGCAGCAGAGAGTCAACAATGGAACACAAGACAGGAGCCCTCCCCGCTGTGCCCAGGCCCGTGGTCCCTGCCCTGTGTCGGGGTGGTTTGCCAAGGTCAGGGGTGCCACGCACACCCAGGTTCTCCCACGCCCTCCACGTGACCAGGCTTCCTCTGAGCCCTCTGATTTTCCCACAATCATCTTCCCAAGGCCCCTTGGATTGAGCATGTCCTCCCCAGTGGACACCTGTGCTCCCACTTCCTCTGAGGCGATGTCCTCCTTGTCCCCAGACAGTGCCACCCCCCTGTGACTCCCTGTGGCATGTCAGGGCTGCCGTGGAGCCTGTCCGCCTCTGCCTCCTTCCCTGGTTCCTTGGCTTGGGAGGCCTCCACAGACGCTGCTTCTCCTTCTCTTGGATTCCAGCATTGGCCATTTTTCTCCAACGTGCCCGGAGCACCGCCTTCCCTGTGGCCGTCTCTGTCCCTCCCCCGTCTGGCAAGCCGTGCAGCGGACGCCCTTCGGCACCTTACAGATCGTCAGCTCAACTTCCAACAAGACTGGGGCTTGCAGTGGCCCGAGGGCCCTCCTTCTGGACGCCCCCAGCCACCTCCCGTTCCCTGCTGCCCACCGTCGGCCTCCCTTGGTGGCTCTTGGGCCCCCTCATCTGATTGGCCATGCAGGGCTATCCCAGTCCAGTTCTGCAGAGGGAACCTCCAGACGCTTTCTCAGATGCTCCACCAATGACCGCCCACTTGATGGCCTGCGTGCCAACGGGCTGGTGGTCAGCCCCGGGGTGGTGTGTTCCTGGCTGCCTCTCCACCCAGGCTCTGCAGCCCCTGAGATGCTGGCTCTTCTAGAATGTTCCATGGTCCCAGTGGCCGTGGATATGGGTGGAGACATCCCTGTTCAGTGGTGTCTGCTTGGTGTTGGGAGAGTGGCTGGGTCTTGGGTCCCCTCCTCACTGGGGAGGGGAGGAGGTGAGCTGAGGTCCAGGCGGGGTCCTGGCCTTGGCTGTGGCTGGGTGACTGGGAGGAGGGCCGGGCCCCGCCCCGCCCTCCCCACCTCCCGCCGGCTGACCTGCCTGCCCTGTCCCCCGGGGAAGTCCATCTCCAGGCTCCCAGTGTGTGTAGGTTCTGCCTCCTTTTCAAATATTTCAATTTGCTTTTCTTTTTAGCTCATATTTTTTCATGACTTACAAAGATGTTAAATTAGCAGGAGTCTTTTAAGTAGCCATTAGCTATCATGTCTGGTCTGGTTCTTGATTTCCTCCTCCACCCCCTCCTGACATGTCCACAGCTCCTGTTCCCGGCACTCATTTTGGCTGAAATCAGTCTGCACTGCCCCTCTGTTTTCTCCACAAGCCTTCTCCTTCCTGCCCCTCTGAGTCCAGCACAGACTTCCCCTCCCGGCCGGCTGAGCAGGGTGGGCCCTGCTGGTGGCTCCTTCCTCCCCCTCCACAGGGGAGTTCTGCTGGGCTCGGTGTCCGATGCCCTCCTGCCTGTGTTTGAGGTTTGAATTCTCAGGCACATGAGCACTCAGAGGGCATCTGAGGGACGCAGGGAGGACTGGAGGTCGGCTTGGCCTGGAAGACCTAGTTTAGCTTGGCCTGCCGGGTTGCAGGTGAGAGGCCCGTAGCCAACCGCCCCACTCTGGTCCTTGTCTGTCGGCAGTGACGGTGCATGGGCGTCTCAGCCTTTCTCTGGCATCTGATGGCCTCTGTTCCTTCAACTTTGTAGACATTAATTTATCCACTTAATGGGGATGTTTTTCACTATTAAGATGTTAGATTCTGCCGACGTTGTGGTAGTTGGAGTTTTGAAATGATATCACTGTCACCACCATCACCACCATCACCACCATTGCTATCACCACATCACCACCACCATCACCACCATCACCACCATTGCTATCACCACATCACCACCACCATCATCACCCCATCACATCACCATCATTGCTATCACCACATTACCACCACCATCACCACCATCACTACCACCACCGTCACTACCATTGCTATCACCATCACTACCACCACCATCATCACCACCATCATCATCACCACTAATATCATCACTACCACCACATCCCGACCACCATCACTGCCATCATCACATCACTATCACCATGACCGCCACCATCATCATCCCCCTCACCACCATTATCCTCACCACCACTATCATCACTGCTCTCACCATTACCATCACCGACATCATCACTGTTACCACATCATCACCACCATCATACTCTCCACCATCACTACCATCACAGCATCACCATCGTCATAACCACCACCATTACCATGATCACCACCATCGTAAGCACTACCCCCGTCCCTATCATTACCACTTCCACCACCAGCGCCCAGTTACTTACCATGGTCCACACAAGTGCTGGGTGTTTCATACCTGGCTCCCATGTCATTGTTACAACAGGCCTTGGGGGTATGGATGTTGTTCTCCCTGTTCTGAGATAAAACCCCTGCGGTGCAGAGAAGCTGGACGCTTGCTTGGGTCCTTCAGCTGGTGGTACCTCTGGTGCCCCCATCTGGGCTCTCACTGCCGGCCTGTGGCCCGTCTTTGTCCCCCACAGCCTCGTCCCCTTTGCTTTTTGTGATGGTGCCATTTAGCTCCCCCGCATCTAGTGAGGGCACCAGCCTTGGATCAGCGGCTGAGCCTGTCAATTGTCCTCCTGTGACCCCGAAGCCCTTGGCCTCTCTGGGCTGTGCTTTCCTGCCTCGTGGAGGAGGGGAGCACTCTCCCAGGCCTGAGGGCTAAAGGATCCACACTCACCCAGGCCCTCACACGGGGCCGGCAGAGGGAAGACCCACGTGTTCCCTTCATAGTTATGAGGATTCTCTGTCACCCTCACGTCACTGTTCCCTCCGTGGCGCTCCAGAGATTTGTACCTAATCCCCTCTAAGTGTGAGACTGCCTCAGGTGCTGGCCGACAGAGCTGAGCAGGGGCGCCCCTGGCTCTGAGAGGCCGGTCCCAGCAGGCACAGTGTCCACAGCCCCAGCCCCAGGCCAGCTCCCCCAGCCTGGCTGAGCGCGGCTGGGAAGACTCCTGGCCGGAGCCCAGGGCCAGTAGGAGGGGGAGTGGGAACAGCCCAGCGGAGCTTAGGATTCAAAAAGTTAGAGGAGGAACAAGATGGCACCTGAAGGGAGCCACCAGCCAAGCTGGGAGGACAAAGAGTGAGCCGCTAAGAAGGACGGGGACGAGCCCCGAACAGGGGCTCCCAGAGGTCCACCAAGACCCTCCAGCTGATGCCACCAGGGAGGACGAGGAGGCCGGAGCGCAGAGCCAGGGGACCCGGGAGGTGGCACTCACCAGAACCCACCGATGGCCACGGAGGAAGGGTCCTTAGACGACTCCCACGCGGAACCAGGTCCGATGCTTCACGGGGGATTCAAACAGACCTGTAAAGAGCAGGTCCTCCCAGGGCTGATTAAACTGCTCCACAGCACAGAAGAGGGAGAGAAAGAGCCACACGATTTTCATGAAGTGAGAATAAGAGTTTTTTAAAATTTGACAAAGATCGTATAAAAATAAAATGACAGACTGGTCTCACTTATGAATATTGATGTAAAATTTTAAATAAAATATTGTAAAAGAGGATCCAAGCATTATGTTGAAGTAATAGCACCCTATGTCCACTGGGACTGATTCCAGGAAGAATTGGAAGTCTGCTTATATAGTCCATCACGTTAATCAATATTGGGAGAGTCATGGTTTTTGATACTAAAATGGCGTTTGACAAAATTCAACATCTCTTTTTAATAAATGCTCAACACAGGAGGAGTTGGTGGGAAGTTTCTTAACATGCCTATATGTAATCATATCCCCAAGACATTCCTTTTCATCATGTGGAAATATTCAAGAATGAAGCAACAGTGGCCACCACATTTCTACTACCGTTGCCCATCAGCCAAGCAGTGGCCAATGCCGAGAGAGAGAGAAAGATAGATATTGGAAGGACGGGGTGGAAGCATTAACTTCTTGTAGGTGATATGATTGTGTACTTGGAGAATTCCAGACAACCTATGAAAACTTACCACGAATAAGGTAATCCAACTTTCTGTTTATCTGTCACCGTCTCTACCATCCATCCCCGCCTCCATCCAGTGACAGCATTCTGAAGGTAGAAATGGCTTCCATTTGTAATATCAAAAATTAAATGAAACACCTAGGAGTAAACTTAACAAGGAAAATGCAAATTCCACATGTGAACTGCAACAGCCCCTAAGGAACATTTTCTACCCCTGCACCAACCCCCAGTGGAGCAGAGATTTAGAGTTGCTTATTCAGCAAATATTCCTGGAGAGCCTTCTGCGCACCAGGTCCTCCCTAGGCCTGGGAGATGCAGCAGGCACAGGACAGAAAACTCAACCCACGTGGCGCTTGCCTTCTGGGTGGGAAACCAGGTAAATAGGGGAAGTATGTTAGATCTTAGATGGTGATCATTCTTGAGGCAAGCTATGCAGCTGCCGTATTCTGAGGGGGTAGGGCTGCAGGGTTGGGGGGGTCATGGAAGGCTTGGCTGTGGTGTGACATTTGAGTGATCATTTAAGCTATTTACTGTTAACGTTTTATGTGTTTTACATCCTAAACCAGCTCAGAGCTCCTTGCATTTCCTACAACATGCAGCCCTGTCGTAAGAGCTTGATACATGAAGCTGTTTGCAAATTTTGAAGATTGGATCTTTCTTTTGATATGCCAAACACTCTGTACTTAACCTTGGCCTTCCTGGTTGTCTCATACTGCTACCTGGAAATCTTTTTTTTTTTTTCCTAGAATGGGAACCTACAAAACACATTATTCAGGATCCCCCCGCCCCCTCGCCCAGCCTCCTCAGCATCACCCAAGGACTTGTTAGAAACACAGTTTGCTTCCTACGTTAGACCTGCTGCATCTCAGGATCTGCATTTTAAATAAAGATTTGGGGCGCTTTGTATGCACACCAAAGTTGAAAAGCATTTCCCTCTTGCTCCTGGTTTTGTACGTTCCTTTATTATGTGGCAGAATTCGGGGTTGCGGGATGGAGGAGCCGCCTGCTCATGATGGGTGTTATCTTCCCATCACAGCATCTTTCCCAGCTGCCCTTGGAAAGCCACGTTATGCACGGCCACCCAGGGAGCTGAGACACTCTTAATCTGTGCTGTCCAGTGTGGTAGCCACTAACCTCATGTTGTGACCATCCAGTACAGTTAGGGGTGGGGTGAGCTCAGTGGTAGAGTGCTTGCCTAGCTTGCGTGGGGCCCTAGGTTCCATCCCCAGCACAGCAAAACAAGCTCATAAACACAATTAAATATTCAGAGGTTTAGTTACAGAGATCACATTTTGGTGCTCAGTAGCCTCATGGGGCTCGTGGCCACCAAATTGGATGGTTCAGGTATAGAACATTCTTGTCCTTACAGAAAGTTCACCCGGGCAGCCCTGATCAAGAGTATCCAGGTGTTGGGGTTTAGGACTTTGAACTGCAAAGTGAAATTCTCTGTGCTCTTGGTTCTGATAGCTCTTTGTTTCCTTCTATGTAAACAGAGCTCTCCGTCCATCTATCCACCAACCCATCCCCCTGTCCATCTACCTGCCCATTCATATCCACCGTCCACACCCTCCACCCATCCACATCCATCATGCATTCATTCATCTATCCATTTGTCCATCCTTCCATCTGTCCATCAACCCACTTGGTCATTCCACAAATGCTCATGGCACGCAGTGGTATGTTAATAAGCATTTATCAAATAAGCCCTGGAATGAGGGCTCCACCTGCCCTCAGCCTGCGCAGGGTGCTGGACATGCACATGCCACATTCCTTGCCACGCGTGTGCGGACTTGTGGGTGGGGCTTTCTGCCCTGGTGCTGGGTCCCCAGGTCCTGTCTTGATTCAGCTCTCCTGGCCTGACAGTCTCCCTCATTCCTGCCTTTAGCTGGTCAGCAAGCTGGCTCCGTGGAAGAGGGCTGCCTCCCGGAAGAACCTGTCCTCATGCTCCTGGGACAGGGACGGGAGGCCTTTGACCCCTGTCTCCCTGGCGCCAGTGCCTTTCACCCTCTGCTCTGTCCCGCGTGCGACGGTCTTAATCCTCAGTTGTGATCTGGCCCTGGGTGGGGGAGGCCTGTCCCCAACCAGTTTTGTCCTGGCCTGGGCTCTGAAGATGGAGTCTAACAGAGAACGGCTCAAGTGGGGGTCCTGAGTGCTGAGCTCTGCCCTGGAAGACGGTGTCCACCATTTTTTTTCTGTGGTCTTCCCAGAACAGTGGCTTTTTAAAAAGTGGACACTTCATCTGTTCTGTCCCTAAGGCCTGGAGCATCCCTACCTTTTGGGATGTTCAATTCTCCTGCTGGTCATCTGGCTCCACCCTGGAGCCTCGTCCTCTCTCCCTGGCGTCCTCTGTTGGTCACTCGGAGTGGGTGCTGGACGGCGGCGGCCCAGTGGAATGTACAGGACGTGATTCCCTCTGCCCGCTGCCTGAATGTTCTCCAAAGTGAGGCACAGCTTTTCTGTCTCTGTGGGGTGGCCGGGGGGGGGCGCTGTTTGTGTTTGTAAGTGGATCCAGCCCCTATTCCAAGGACAGAGGGGACAAGAGGGCTTGTTGGGGACTTGGCTCCCCAGCAGGGCACGGGGTCCAGCCCTGGCCCTTGTGCTGGTCCCTCCCCTGAGCAGCACTGTTAATGGAAGAGAGGGGCCCAGGTGTCGCTGGGAAGACCTTGACCTCTGCTCCGGGGCTGTCTTCGTGGTCCCCATACTCTCACTGTCCCCTGCCAGTCTCCCTGGCAGGCCTCTGTCCCTGCACCCACCTTCCACTGAGCCCTGAGTGAGCAAGGAGGGGACAGCGGGGAGCTCTGGCAGGTGGAGGGACCAAGGACGTCCTGTGGGGGCAGCCAGAGGGCTAGAAGGCTGTGGGCAGGCCGCCCTTCGCCTCTGTTTGGACAAGTCTTGCTCTTGGGGGTGCCTGGAACCCAGGACGGGAGCAGATGGGGGCTTGGAGTGCATGTGTGGCCACACCCCAGGAGTCGCGGGGCCTTGGTGAGGACCCTCCCCCTGTCTGGGCCTCAGTTGTCCACTTGTGGAACGGGGGCGGCCATTCGTGGGGAGGGACATGTAGCCGGTGCCCTGCGAGCACTCTTGCTCTCTGGGGCTCGGGACAGGGGCCCTCCATGTGGGCAGCGCTGCCTTGGGGCAGGCTCTCCTGTGACATCCTGGATCGGCCCACCTGGTTCTTGCTGGCCAGTGGTGACATGTGGGAAGGTAGGTCCAGGGTGATAGCCCCCAGGACCCAGACTACAGCTCTGACCTTCTGCATCTCCTCAAAAAGGATTTGCTTTAAACCCATCATTATGCCCTCTGCTCGGCGTGGTGGCACTGTGTCGGGAACCTGTGTGTGTGACACAAACGACCTGTCCAGTTAGCCTCCTGGGAGGACCTATGGGCCTTTGCATCCCTTCTATCAGTGGACACAAACAACCCCACCCTGGACTGTCGACCTTTGACCTCCAAGCCCGCCCACGCCCCACTAAGAGCCCCATCAGTGGGCCACACCAGGATTGCCGAGCTGGACTGGGCTGTGGCCAGCGGTGGACCTGAGCAGGGCAGCTGGAAGACATCTTGCAGGAAGCGGGCAGAGCGGGTTCCTGGGAGGCTTGACTGGAGGCTAGGAGGGGGGTCAGGCCTCCCCGGGGAGGAATGAGGATTTCCCTGTTTTCAGGAGCTGTTTGGAAGGAAAGGCAGGTGCTGGATGGTGGGCAGCAGGCATCTGCCCGAGCTGGACCGGGAGCCCTGCCTCTGGGCCCTGGGGTGCTGGGGCTGGGGCCTGGCTGTCTGCTGTCCTCCCGTCTTAGGGGGCTTTCCAAGGAGCTGGTCCTGGGGTCTCCACTCAGACGCCCAACCGCACCCCCTTCCTTTCTGCTGGATAGTTCTATGAGGGGCAGAGGAGGGGCAGGACAGGGGCCTGACGGCGCCTTCTTCCCGGGAGTGCCGGCACGAGGTTCCGGTGGACTCCCTTCCTTTCTTTTTATTAAAAATTAGAACTATCCAGGAGGCTTTCAGCACTAGAGATGAAAGGCAGGGCAGCCGTCCACTGCCTCCCGTCCTCCTGCCCCTGGGTTCCCCTGGGTTCCGCATTGTTTTTGCAGAACAAGAGGGAAGAGGGAAGAGTTTTACTGGTAGGAGACTTTTCCCCGCTTAATGAGGTGGTGGGCGGTGGTGTAGCGTGTTTTTATTTTATGTTATTTTTTTGTCCCTTGCTGCTTTGGGGGAGGGTGACAGTGTTTGAGTTGGGGTGCGGGTGTGTGGGGGAAGGTGTTCTCTTGGAGAGGAACAGTATGAGCAGATGTTACGCCCCCGTGTCTAGAAGGTGGGGGTGAGGACGGGCCTGGTTATGTAAGCCCAGGGGGGGCGGGGGCTGAGGGGGCAGCCTGACGCCCGGTCGCAGCCCTCGAGGAAAGCAGCCGGGTGCAGCCTGCCGGGTGGCGTGGCGTGGCGGGGCGGGTACAGTGGGGCAGGTGGCGTGGACGGCGGGGTCGGCAGCAGGAGGACGGGTGCGGGCGGGGTGCGCACAGGAGGAGCGGGGCGCTCCAGGCCGTTCAGGGGGACCCGTTATCTCTGCTCCTGCCTCCCCTGGCCTCCTCTTCAGACCCTGCCTGTCTATCGATTCTTCCTCCCAATCAATTCCCCAGCAACCAGGGGACGGTCTTCCCCGTGCTCCACATTCCCTCCAGCCTCCCTGCACCAGCCCGGCCAGCACGTGACCGCAGAGCTGCCCAGGATGAGGGGCCGAGGCCCCAGCTGTCCCGAGCCTCGCAGCCTGAAGGGTTGCCCAGATCTCGAGGTTCCGTCTGTGGTCAGGGGAGACCTGAGCAGGTGACTCTCAACAGTGGCCAGCAGCGCGGGGTCCAGGATCCGGCTGTGCTCAGCTTCCTCACCAGCATCCTGAGCCCCTGTCTGTTCTGGCCACCATGAGCCTCACCGCCACCTCCCACGCCGCACGGGCCACTGAGGCCCTGGGTGGGGTGTTGAGCCCCTCTGCCCGGCGTCTTCAGCACACTCTATGCTGTGGACGTCTCAGCGGCTGGCCAGCTGCCCTGCCTGCTGTGTTCCCCAGCTGCCTGGGGACCCTTCTGTGCTGGCTCACCCTGCTTCCTCCCCTGCCCTGCTCTGCCCACGCTGGCCATGTCTTCCCAGGTCCATCCGTAGCTCGGCATGTTTACTGGGCAGTAGCCAGCTGTCATACTGTGCGTGGACTCCAACACCATCTGCATCCATGAGATCATGGGCTTCTTCCTGAGACCCGGGACGGTGTGCACTCGGGAGCTCCCTCGGCTGGCCCCGCTTACCCTCATGGGTTGGTTTTTATTATCAACTTGTGTTTATTTCTTCTTCCCAGAGGCCCTGAAGCAGGGGGAGCTGGTCCAGGAGTGGGTATTAATCAGGGAGAAGGTCGTGGTGTGCAGTGTGGAGGAGCAGAGGCCGCCCAGTGTGAGGTGAAGGGCCGTCAAGCACCAGCTCCAATCTGGGGTCCTCTTCATCAGGAGGAGAGGCTCTCCCCTGGGGGAGCCGGGCGTTGGCACGCGGGGCTCGTTGGCCCGGGGCTTGCTGCGTGGTTTGGGCGGCCTGAGCCCCTGCTGGGGAGGACAGGGATAATGAACCTGCTGCACAGAGCTGCTTCCTGAACGCACTGTGACGCCGCTGTGGGCTCCTGGTGTGGGAAGACGCTCAGCAAGGCGTGGGGAGGTGGTTCTGACGATGGTCTTATGAGGCGTTGAAAGTCGGCCACCTCCCAGGGGGAGAGGCACGTGGGCAGGGGTTGGTGTCCTCTCCTTCACTGGCTGACATGCACCAGGTTGCGTGTGGCCAGACAATGAGCTGTAGGCTTGTGTTTGTCTTCTGCAGGAGACAGGGTGGCACGAGGAGGCCGTTCCTTCTCAGCCAGAGTGGCGGCCACCAGCCATGCAGGACAACTGTGTGGCTGAGCATGGTCAGCCTGAGGGGCGAGGGCCGCAGGTGCAAGAGGCTAGTGGGGTCTCACTTCATACACAAAGACACACGTCCCGTTAATAATTTTTTTTTTTTGGTCCCAGGGATTGAACCCAGGGGAGCTTTACCACTGAGCCACATCCCCAGCCCTTTTTTATATTTTGTTTAGAGACGGGGTCTCACCAAGTTGCAAAGTTGCTGAGAGTGGCTTTGAACTTGTGATCCTCCTGCCTCAGCCTCCTGAGCTGCTGAGATTACTGGCATGCACCACTGCGCCTGGCCCTGTTGATGATTTCTTATATGGATGATTATTGACCTGAAATAGTTCTCATGTACTAGGTTAAGTGAAATTATTAAATTAGTTTCACTTTTTAAAAACCTTTTAAAAAGCGATTACTAGGAAACCTTAAATCGCCCCGGTGGCAAGTAGATATGTACAGTGTGCCCTATTGGGTGGAACTGGTCCAAGCTCAGCTCCCAGGGTGGCCCTGAGGTACCCCAGGACTAGCATCCACCACGCCCCTCTCCTTGGCTCCCAAGTTCCGCACCAGGGAGCCTCTGGGTGATCCGGGAAAAGCCATCAGGAAGCGGAGCAGCTGCCCTGGAGAGGGCCCGAAGCTGTCTGTCTCTGGGTTTGTCCCAGTTAGACACCCCTGGAGTTTTCGGGAAACACCCTCTGGCTTTGTAAATACCCATTAAAAAAATAAAAATAAATCCATTATTTTGTCAACCTTCACAACACCCCGAGCTTACAAAACGCCTCTCACACGGAGGTCTCGGAGCTCTGCATAATAAGAATGCATTAAAAAAAAAATTTAAAAAAAATCCAGCCTGCTCGGAGAGCCCCGAGAACAGGCTTGGGCTTCTGTAACAAGACACACTGAAGCCAAGGCCTGGGGCCGGTGCGTGGGGCCCCGGCGGAGAACCTGTGTGAGCTGCTCACCTGGTGGTCACGGGAGGAAGCACCCCTTCTGCACCCCAAGCTGGAGTCATCAATGTCAGGTGTCCCTGAAACACAAGCAGGACAGAGAACCCAGGGAGCAGGAGAAAGAGGGTCACAGGGGGAGAGAGGGGCTGCCGGGACCCACGGCAGGACGGAGGTCTCCCCACGGAGCCGGGGTCCGACCTGTGCACAGGGCCCGGTGGCTCGGCCATGCGTGGAGTCCCGGGGTGGGAGGCCCATGTTCCCTCAGGTCCCTGGCTTCAGCTCACCTGGAGCCTGGAGCGAGCGCTGGCAGGGGCACAGGCCGTCGCTCCCGGCGCCCGCTCGGTTGCTGTGGGCATTTTTGCGCACGGCACAGGTGGCGCATTGAAAGCCTCTCTTATTTTTATTTTTCCATTTTTGACACTGTCCTTCAGTCCCTCTTCCACGCTCCCCGTTAAGCTGTTAAATCACTCCATTTATTTAGTGCGAGTGTTTCTGAGAGCTCATTTTTATCTTGGTGAAAACCAGGCTTGCTCATGGGCACATAATGAAATTGCATAAATACACCCTTAGCTTGGAATCTAATTTATTTTTCCTGTTCATTATGGGGTAGAAGGCCATTATGAAATGTATAACTTTTTTTTTTTCCAGTGCTGGAATTGAAAGGCTGTGGCTTGGGTTCTTTTTATTCTGCTGATTTCGTCCTGATTCAATTTAAAGCTGGTTAGGGCTCAAACACTGGAGCGTAATTGACAAAGATCAGTGTGGGTTGTAATGCTAATGTCTTGTCTGCGGCTTCCACCACTCAACAGGCTGTGGGTTAAGGAGCAATTCCAGGGGAGGGGCCTGGGCCTGCAACGCTGTGGGCTTGGCCGGGAGACACCGGGGAGAACTTTCTCCTGGCCAGTCCACACATGCCCTGTCTCAGTCCAAAGAGGACTGAAGTAGACTCCAACGGCCTGTGCTGGACTAGGAGGGCCGGGGACACGGCTGACCCTAAAGTCTCAGAAAGGCTTAGAAAGTCCTTGAAGGACATGCCACCTGATCTGTGCTCCTGGAGATGGGAATACCAAGGTGCAAAAGCTGAGCAGCCTGAGATCTGCCTGCGTCGGCCAGGCCCGGGGCAGGAGTGGGGCTCCCTTCCAGCCAGCGCCTGCCCACCTTGACTGTAGGATTTCATGGGAGCTGCAGGCAGTCCCCTGGAAGCAGCGGCTCAGGCATTCTGCATGGGGCTGGTGTGCTGCGTGGGAAGAGGGCAGAGGGACACCTGGCAGGCAGGGAAAGTGGTAAGATGTGGACAATCTCAGAAGTGGGGTGGCTCCGCCCCACAGGAGGCCCTGGGCTGCACGTGCCTGACACGGCAGCCCCGCCTTCCTCCCTTGCACCTGGGCCTTGCTTGCTGACCGCCTTCCACGCGCTGGGCATGCTCCGGCTCTGACAGCTTCAGAAAGCTCCGGATCCTCTTGTGGGGCTCCAGCAGGAGGAGCTGGCGAGGCAGCCCAACTCTCACATAGGAGCCATGCCGGACCCTGTTGTCGCGGAAGTGCTCAGCCCAGGCCCAGGGGTGTCCTCCCGGAGTGGTGAATGACAACCCCCCAGTCTGCACGTGATCCCCAGGAGAAAGGGGGACCATCCTGGGTACACCCTCGTGAAGAGCAGGAGGTGACAGGTGCCAATCAGGGCTGCAGAGAGCAGCCTTCCTGTTCCTGCCCTCGGACCGGAGCTGCCGGATCCAACCAGGGGGCCCAGTGCGTCTGGATTTCAGATGGATGACAGAGAGTTCCGTGTGTTGGTGTGTCCCCAAGATTGCACGGGACAGCCACTAATGAGAGACAAAACAAACAACCTGTTGTTTTACTGAGATCCACGTCTTGCTGGTCACCTTCCTTGCAACAGCAGCAGGAGCAGAGGCCTTCCCTTTGGAATCTCTCCCTGAGCCACTGACAGTTATAAAAGTCATGACTTCTTCATCGTATTAGTTCCCAGAGAGGAGAACTGCCTCTCCCCTCTTCAAATCCGCCCTTCAGTGGAGGACCTCTTCTAAAGCCCAAGTCTGTGTCCCCCCCGCCCACAACAGCTTTGCCCGAGACTCTTAGCTTTCTTGGGGAAAATCCCGAAAGTAGGCCCACTGGGGCAAAAGTACGTATATATTACTTTACAAAAGGTCCAAAGTATTTACAGGTCTCCCACACTAATATGTGGGGACCATTTATCCTACACTTATACCTACATTAGCTATTATTTCTTTTTAAAAAATATTTATTTTTTAGTTGTAGGTGGACACAATACCTTTGTTTAACTTTTATGTGGTGCTGAGGATTGAACCGAGTGCCTCACGCATGCTAGGCGAGCGCTCTACCTCTGAACCACAGCTCCAGCCCCTAGCTATTATTTCTTATAATTGTTTTTCAGGTAAAAGTATACAAAATAGCTCGTTTTAACTTGCATTTTTCTAACTCTAGGAGGGCTGAGTCTTACGTTGTTTCTTGGCCATTTGTGTTTCTACTTTTGTGAATTGAATCATATTCTTCTTTTATTAAAATATTTCTTTTTTTAGTTGTAGATGGACACAATACCTTTATTTTATTTATTTTTATGTGGTGCTGAGGATCGAACCCAGGGTCTCGGGCATGCTAGGCAAGTGCTCTACCACTGAGCCACAACCCCAGCCCCATTAGTCATATTCTTTCCATGGAGTCTTCTTATTAATTTCAGGGTACTCTTTACATATGGGCATACTCAGGCTTTGAATATTTCTCAGTGTTGGGTTTGCTTCTGGAGCAGTGTGATCAGACCATCACCTGATCTCTGGGTTTAGACCTCAGCTTTCTTGTAAAAGTGGCCTTTAGGGTCTCATGAGATTTCCCATAGGTACATCCTATAGGGTCTCATAGATGTCCCAACCCCACATGAGTATCTTTCACCTGCTGATCTCATCCTGAAATTCCTGGATTTGAAGGAAAGGTATGTGGCTTGAGAGCACCAGTTAGGGCTGCCCTGGGTGAGCCACTTTTATTATCTTGGGTCCAGGGCAGGCAACTGGTCCTTGGGAGACAGGCAGGGGGCATGGAGGCTATCCTGCTCTGACTGGGGTCATCTGCGCCTCCCCTGAATCCATTCTGGAAGTCTGCAGGGCCGTGGCCCAGGGGCTGCTAGGGAGGGGGAAGCGGGGACGGAAGGGAAGGGTCTAGTCCCGAGCCCACCCACTCAGCAAGGCCACCCTGCGAGGCATAACTGGTGGGAGGCACTCAAAGCCACAGGAGGTCGTCGCTAGAACTGGGAGTGGCGGGTGCCGGCAGCCTGTCGAGACGCTTGCCTGTGACGGAGGGTAGACGGCCCTTCCTAGGAAGAGGCCGAGACAGGACCCATGGCGGAGGTTCCAGGGAGACGGGGCTTGAGTCCGTCTGAGGGAGTCCAGTGTTCAGCAAGGCTCAGGAGGAGTGAGGACCCTGTCCCCCACTCCAGTGGGGCCTGCTGTCGTGGGCCATCTTGTGTCCCCACCTGTCTAAGTCTGAACCCCCGAGGGAAAGTGGCCTTTGCAGGTATAATAAAGATGAGGTCATCCTGGATTAGGGTGACCTCAATCCCAAGACCGCTGCCCTGGTAAGAAGGGACACAGGCACCGCAGGGGAGGAGGCCACATGGTGACAGAGGCAGAGCCGGGAGGAGCACAGCCACAGTGGAGGACACCGCCGAAGCTGAGCAGGACAGAGAGTCCCCTGAGAACCTCGGGGGGGGGGGGCGGCAACCCCAGACTCTGGCCTCCGAACTCTACAGGATAAATCTGGGTGCTTCAAGCCCCCGAGTTCGTGGCAATTCATTAGCCGGGTGGCAGGCCAGCTGACCTTCTGGGCCCTTCAGAGCTAAGCCGGGTGGGGACGGCAGACACGGACGACTGGTTCCGTTAGGTTCTCCAGTGCCTCACTCAACAGGAGAAGCCTGAGCTTCCCGGGGCCCGCGGGTCAGGGAGAGGGTTCTTGTTCCTCGTCTGTCACCTTGGTCAGGGCTGTGTCGAGGTAGCCGGGTGTTAAGCTGTAACTGAGCAGGGCCTGTTGGCGGGTGTGGAGGACACTCGGGCTCCTGCGGGGGTAGTTTCCTGGACCCACAGCCAGGCCTATGTGGAGCAAGATGGGGTCCTTGAGAGTGATTAGAATAATGGGACATCCAGGGCACCCCGCCTGACCAGGGGCCAGCAATGCCCTCTCCACCCCCCCTTGAGGCCAGCTAAATTCTGGCCATGAGTGGAAGTGTGGAGAGAGAACCCTGTGGAGGTGGACCTCAGCGGCTGCTGGCCATGGTCAGGGTGCAGAGGTGGCTGAGTGGCCCCTGTGGGGAGAACCAGCCCCCTTTCCAGCAGCCGGTTGGGATCGAGGGAGCAGGGGCCATCCCGGGTCCCTCCCCTCTCTCTCCTCGGGGACCCAGGCATCTTGTTCCATGGAGTGAGCCGCAGGCTGTGTGGTCAGAGATGCAAACGGCCAGCACCACAGGCTTCCCAGAGTGAGGATGGTTGTCCCCGACACGCAAGGCCACCCTGACTGACTGCAGTGGGCACTATGTCTTCAGGGACTGGCCTTCCTGTCCTGCTCTGTGGCCCTGCAGGTGATCTGTGCGCCCAGGGAACCCAGGGGCAGCAGCTGGGCCACGTTTCGTGCTCTGGGTTACCTGAGGCCTGGCACATTTGGGGTGACTCGATTGGGTGACGGGGACAAGAGTGAAGGAACAGTCAGGCTGAAGGCAGCTGCCTCCCTGCGGTGCTCTCCAGAGGCCAGGTGGGAAGAGCTCTGCCGGGAGGGCTCCAGGAGCACGTGGTGACCGACTGGCCACTGAGACAAAAGAGCATCTTCCAGGGGAGGGGAAGGTAGGCTCAGCTCCCGTGGCCAGTTCTTGGCTTCTGAGGGGCCCAGGGCTTGGCTGTGAGCCTGCTGCCGGGCCCGAGGGTGAGGCAAACACACAGGGGTGGCGGCAGAGCAGGCAGGGGCAGAGCCTGTGTCCTGGTGGCACAGAGAGGTGCTGGAGGCGGCCCCATGTGACACTTGCTCACAGTTTCGGTCAGTTGACCTGGCTCTGCTGTTGGCAGCCAGGAGCAGTTTAGCAGACGCAGGGGCATCACTGTGGTCCGTGTGCCTATACACAGTCCCCGAGGCCCAGGGCCCCAGAGCATGCCCCAAGCTGGGGCCCTGACGGCTGTCTCCCTGGGTCTGGCCTCCAGGCACCTGGCAAGCTGAATTCTGTGTGGGCCAGGGTCCTCCTGTGTCTCTGGCCTCGGCAGGTTGTCCCTTCACTAAAGCACAGGGAGAAAGTAAAGTTGAATAGACGGGAAAGATCAGATGCCTGGCAGGGTGCCGTTCTCTAAGCACAGATTTCTTCTTCCAGGGACACTGCCTCCGAGTCTCGTGGGTCTAGGGGCTGGCTGGACTCTGGCCATTCACTCTCGGTTCTTGGTTTCCAACCAGGCTTCAGGGGCCAGCAGTGTGGAATGGCCCCTGGCAGAGCCCAGCCGAGCTGAGGGACATGCCGCCTCCCCCTCAGCAGAGCTGGTGTGAGCCTCAGGGACCCTCCTTGGATTCACCTCCCGGCCTCCCTGGGTGCGGCTCATGGTCTCTCATAGGGAATGGCTGGCTGTTGAGGCCACTCAGTCTTAAAGCCTTGAAAATATCTTATACAACTTCCAGTAGGGAGGGAAGGTCAGCCCCCTGGAGCAGTCAGCCATCCCCCTCTGAAGAGCCACCAGCCACGGGCAGCCAGCTCTCTTTAGAGTGACATGTCCTCAAGTCAGATCACGTGTTTTTTTTTTTTTTTTTGAGATTGTAGAATTTGTACTAAAGAGAGAAACGGAGTTTGTTTCCAAAGGGCATTTTTATATTTAATGCTTAGTTGAAATTTCCTGTGTTGTAAAATTGTCCTCAACTGTCCTTAGCTGTCCTTTTAGTATCCTTTGGCTAATTCAGTCATTAAAAAAATGACATTGTAAAAGAATACTTAATGATTTGGTATGGTATATAGTTAAATGGAAAAGACATTACAAAATGGTATGTACAGTATGATCCCACTTAGTACCAAAAATACATATTCTATGCATAGGGAAGTCTGGGAGTGTATATATGCTCAAAATGTTAACAGGAGTTATTTCGGGTTAGTGGGATTATGGGTTATTTTTATTTTCTTCTTTTTGCATATGTGTAGTTTCTAAATTTTGTGCAGTGAATATGTATAACGATTATAATAAGGAAAAAATTAGAACCGCAGATCTTGCCAGGGGCGGCCTGAACTCCCTGACCAGAGATAGTCGGGCCACCCCTCCTGTGCTGCCAGGCGGCCAGGGGCCACTGGGGTCTTGGCGGGGGCACACTGAATGCCCCCGAGTGCCCCGGCTGGGCAGGACCATCGCTGGCTTTGGTTACTGTTGAAGTGGTGGGAGCTTTTCAGAAAGTCCCCCACACCCAGGCAGGGGGGAGCCAGACTCGTGGGAACCCAGAGGGACCACCCTGACCGCAGAAGCAAGCTGGCCTGTGCTCACACATAGGAGCAAGGCGTGTCCACCCTTCTACCTCTGAGGGCCAGTGGGTGGGGTGGCAAGGGGTGGGCGTGGCAGGGGAGGGGCCAGCACAATGTGGGCGTGGCCTTGGGAGGATTTCTGCAGGGGAGGGGCAGTTTCCCTGGGAGGGGGGCGTGGCCTTGGGTCCCACTGGGCCTGCCGGGCCCTGGGCCTATCCTACAAGGGAGATTGGATGGAGGCTTCCTAGCCGAGTGGAAATAGCGTGGTTGGGTTCAAACCCCAGGTGCCAACAGCTGGTGCTTAGAAACCTCTCCGAGGCCTAGCTTTCTTCTCTAGAACCGATTTCCCAGTGATGAGATCATTAAATAGAATAAAGAGGGAAGTACCTTGCCTGTGGCTTGAAACAGGGCAGGGTTGAGCAAGGATCCCTGGGCTCCCCTCCCTTGGAGGGAAGTCGGGGGACCCTGCTCTGTGTAAACCAGGGATCCCCTGAGGACCTTCTGAGTTCCAAGGACATCAATACCAGACTGCCGTGGGCTCTTTCAGTAGGAGCCGCCCCTTTTCGTGACACACATGTGTGCCCGTGTTTAATAGTCTCCTGATAAAGCCACTGAGCGGGGCAGGTCCCTGCCTTGTGTCCCGTGCAGGGGCTCTGAGGCTGCGCCTCTGGCCTGATACCTGGTTTCCAATGTTATCGAGCGGAGAGCAGGACAAGGGTCCCAGGAGGGCCTTTCCTAGACAGTGAGCTCTGGGCGGCAGCTTCGGTGCCTCCTGAAGGCCTGGGTCCCCGACAAGGACCTGGGGCAGGTCCCCCACCCTCCCCGTGGTGGTCCTGTTGGCCTCCCTGGCTGCAGCCTCCTCCTCCGGCCTCCCCCAGACCATCCTCCCACAGCGCACATCTCTCCGTGGGCCCGGCTGCAACCCACCCCACGCTGCCCAGGCCGTGCAGTCCCTGCCTCCAGAGGGACTCTGCTTCGGGCCAGCCCCACTCTGCCTTTAGGACCCTGCTGGGACAAGAGGTCCACAGAAGAGAGCCTCGCTCCTGTCCTCCTCCCTCAGACTCGCGTTCTGGTCTATTCCACGCGGCCTCATCTGCTCCAGTGCCTGTGGGCCATACTGGGGGGTCAGGTGAGAGGTACCAGAGTGATTCTGGGGCTGCCGGCCTCAAAGATACTAAACAGAGGCCGAAAAGAAACCCCAACCCAGCCTGGGGCCCTTTGTATTCAGGTCTGCCCCACTTTGTGCGAACCTGAGCCCTGACACAGCAGAACGTGGGCATGAGTCATCAAATCACAGGAGGACCCTCTGATGGAGCAGCCTCCTCGGGCGCAGGAGCGGCTGAGGCCTGCTGAGGAGCCTCTGGAGTGGAGGAGCTGGCCGGCGGCCTGTCGCTCGGAGACGAGGCGGATCACCGAGAGCAGGATTGGATTTACAAAGACTGGCTGGACACAGACTCTCAGGAACCCATCTGGCTGGATGAGAGGTAGAGCTGTTCCCTTTTCCAGACTCCCGGGAGCTTATGTTCTGGGAGACTGGGTGTGTGTGCTGCCAGAAGGGGCTTTATTTTTAGCCGAATGTGAGAAGGGGAGGGTCCGGGGGAGGCGTCCCAGGCTGGCGCTGGGACCTGGCCTCAGAGGCCTTTTTCCTTTTGGGAAAGGTGCTCTCTCCTGCAGGCGCCTGCGTGGGCTGCGATGTGATGGTGTGAGCGGACTCCTGCCTCCCCGAGCGCTAAGATGAATACCAAAAGCAGCCAGTCTGCACGCTGCTAAATTTACAGGGTGCCTGTCCTCTGCCGGCTGCTTTGAAGCAAAGCTCCCAGGGATGCAGGAGGCTGAGGCCGGCCAGGACGGCAGCCGCTGCCCGCTGGGCTCACCGGCCTGCTCGTGCCTCCTGCCCCCACACCCTCAAGCAGCCTCCTTGGGGCCTCAGGGCGCCGGCAGAGGCTGGCAGGAAGGGGTGGGCGCCCTGCTGCAGGCCCTTCTGGGTCCCCTCCTCCTGCGGCAGCAGTCTGTGGCTCCCTGGGTCCGGGCTGGAAACGACGGCTGTGCTTCTCTCAGCCTCTTCCAGGGCCTGCTGGTTCTTCTACCAAGTAGCAAGAGGGCTCGCCCACCCTGATTGCGAAGTCCTGGGCCTGGTGCGCCCTGCCGTGGAGGGTATCAGACCCCCACCTTGCCCTGCTGCTGACCACCATTGCTACCCAGAGTCCCCTGTGCCAACGGACCTCTGTCGTAATGCCACCGCCTTGGAGGAGCTGCTCCTGAGCCCTGTCCATTCTCTGGGCCCTGTGCACAGCTCACCAGGACGTGCCATCCTCTGTCATTATTGTCCTGTCTGGGCTGTGTCATGGTCCCCCAGTCCTACCATGGTCACTGAGGGCCGGGATGGTCTCGTCCGTCTCGGCGGCCCCAGGGCCTGCACAGGCAGGCAGGGAATGGAGGACCCTCCACTCTGGCTCGCAGGGCTGGGTTGCCCCTTGGTTCAGAATTTCATGAATGGAGTCCATCCGACTTAAGGTGAAGCACTGTCAGTCGGCCCCAGGCAAGCAGTGGCTGGGCCCGCGCTGGGGAAGGCCTGACCACGGGTTTAGCCTCTCAACCCCAGCAGGACGGGATGCTTCGCCATGTTGGCGGGACAGTGCTGGGTGTGTTCACTCACGAGAGCTGAGGGCAGGGGAGTGTGCGTTACAAACTGGGATTGTCAGTTGTCACCCCCTCCCCAAGCACAGCAGGACAGCTGGTCTCAAACCCGCTGTGGTGTCCGGACCTTGCGGAGGAGAGGGCCGCGGGCACGGGGACGTGGACTTGGACACTGGGTTTGCACAGGCTCCAGGGATGGGCCGCAGACCCAGGCCCAGGAAGGCTTGGTGTGGGGAGACTTGACCAGTCGCCCTCGATGGCCGCTGGGCAGTCCACTGTAGACTAGAGTTTCTCCCTGCCTTTGCTTTTGTCTTAGAAGGGTTCTGCCCGGCTGCATTTTTTTTTTTACCTTTTCTCTGGAATTTTCTGAGTTTGGGTTTCCTGTCCTGAGTCGCATGAGGAAAGTCCCAACTCTTGGAGGCACTGCCCCTCTTTTGAAAAGACAGCTGTAGGTCAGGTAAACAGTGCAGGGGGCTCGGCTGGTGAGGGCTGCCCGAGGTCCACCCTGTCCACCTGGCTGTACTGCTGATGCCTTCCTGGGGCGAGGACGGAGGGTCACCACCTGGCTCCTCTCTCCCTGGGGGATGCTGGGTGCCCTCCCACCCCGTTAGAGAGCCCTTCTCTCTGTCTTCGCAGGAGGTCAGAGCGGGCCGGGCGGGTGTCCTGGACCCGGGGCTGCAGGCATTCCTGCGAGGGGCCGGGCTGCGATGGCGTAGGTGTTGTGCGTCCGTCGGCCTCTGCTGCAGGGCTCAGCTCTGCTGCTGTAGCGTGCAAGTGGCCGTGGGCAGTAAGGGCACAGGTGGCCGTGAAAGTGTCCATGATGCACTGTTGGGAAATTGGCCGAGCGGGTTCCTCCCTGGCTGTGGCTTGCAGAGCCTGTTCTAGAACCTCTGGGGCCGGAAAGGCCCGGGCCCACTGCCATCCCTCTGGGGGGCGAGCTTGCGTCCTTCCCCCTCTCCCTCCGTCCCCCACTCGCAGCTGGTCCTTAACCCCCTGCCTGGGCGTGCTGCAGACCCAGGTCACCTCCCCGGGGCTCTAGCTCCTGCCCTTCTGGAGAAGGCCCTTCTTTGACTCACGTCCTCTAACTGGCCAGGGCCAGGTGCCCCTGGACTTCCCACAAACCCCGCCTCCCTTTCAGGGGCCACTTTAGTGCCCAGCTCCTCCTCACCTCAGGCCAGGCCACCCCACAGTGGGCACCATGCCCCTGGCCTGCTGCCCGCCCCTCTCTTTACCTCGGTCCTCTTCTCTGTAAGACGCCCCCTGGCCCTCTCTCCTGGACACTTGCAAACGCAGGAGCCGGAGCTGTGGGGCTCCCCCTGCATTTCTTCCTGCCTTCCCGGAAGGGACAGGACGGCAGACCTGGCTTCCGTGGAGTCCATGGGGGGAGGGAGCGGACACTGGCTGGGCCCCGTAGCATATGGTCAAAACAAAAAGCAGACGAACCCCCCGCAGCCTGCGTTCTTATTTTGAAATAGCCGTAGACTCCTGGGAAGTGGCATGGACAGCGTGTGGCACCCTGGTGCCCTGCGTGGGCTAAAGGGAGCTTGTGGCAACAAAAGCATCCTTGGGTGTTGACAGGGTCTTGGGGGGAAGAGCAGGGGTGACACTCAGTGGGGTGTGGTGCCCGCCCCTGCCCGCCCTGCCCTATCTGCTGGACCCTACTTAACACGCCCGCCTCGTTCTGCCAGATGCCCTGCGGGCTCGTCCCTCTGCAGGGCTGGGGGCACGGGGCTGCAGTGACGCCCCCCAGCAACGCCGACACTGAGACCGGCAGAGCCCCACGGGGAGGGGGCTGTGGGACAGCCATGCCCCCCGCCATCCCTTGTCTCCTGAGTCTGTGTGTCCTCTCCTTGTAAGGACATTAGGCCTAGTGGTCAGACCCCCCACTCCCACACATTCCCAAATAAGCTCACATTTCGAGGTACCAGGGCGAGGACTTCAATTTATCCTTCTAGGGGACACAGTTCAACCCCCAGCAACAGGGCGGGCTGGAGGAGGGGAGCGCCCCGGCCGAGCGTCTCTTGCTGGGACCCCAGGCTGCCCTCTGTGTTGGGGAGCCCCTCCCGCTCGGCCGCTTTAATGAGGTGCAGCCTGAGGCCTCACCGAGAGGCGGTAACAGGCACACTCTTCTATTATTGTGGCTGCCAGCGCTCCAGGACCAACTGGGTTTACAAAAATAAAGTCGTATCATCTGCTGCATGTACCGCATCCCCCTAAAGCAGGTTATTAAGGGGAAGTGGGGAAATCGGAGGCAGATGGAGGAGCCCTTGATTTGCATAAGGTGCCATTTCCACGGCTCGGAGCCTCTGTGAGGGAATGATGTATAGAAATACGCACACGCAAGCCCGCGGCTGGGGAACAGAGGCGCACCGATCAGCCCCCGAAATAGACACAGGAGAGCCGGGCCGGGGCGAGGGAGTCGCAGAGGGTTCCAAGCGCAGCCCCAGATGCACAGGAGTCTGGCGCACTCTGGAGCCCGGCCCCCTCCCCCGGCTCCTTTTGAGTGTAGAGACTTCAGCTGGAGGGATCTCGTGTGTGTGCCAGCAGGACGGGCGTTTCCGAAAGACCTGGCTTTTCTCCTCTCACTCAGGAGGGCAAGAGGAAAACAAGAGGGGGACCCGAGAAGGGGGAGCGTAGCTGGCAGCCAGCTGCCTTGAAGATGCCACAGGCAAGAGGTGGGCGCTCTGTGCCTCAGGTGCAGGCAGGGGACGGCGAGGAGGGCCAGAGCCCTCCTCCGTGGGCCGTCGAGGCTGGAGAGGAGGCCGGGTCCAGCCAGGAGAAGGGAGGCTGAGGTCAGGAGGCGACAGTGGGCATGGACAGCGGACTGGGGCCCAGGACACTGGTGGAGGGGCCAGCCTGTCTGGCTGCAGGGCTCATGGCAGGAAGGGGCTACTGTGGGTCCCACAGCGGATTGTTCCAGATGCCCTCTCAGGCCTGCTTCTCCCCTGGAGCACGTGTGAGGGGAGGCAGGGTGAACCCAGGACTGTAGTAACCCGCAGCAGATGTGAGATGCATTTGCCCCGTGACCCTGGACGCCATGTCAGGAGCTGGGTTCAGAGCCCATGCTGCGTGCAGCCACGGGGGCAGACCCAGACGGCAGTGCCCCTTCCCCTCCCCATTGCGGACCCCAAGGCTCTGCAGATCAGGCGCTTCCTGCTGTATGACCTGGCTCAAATGGCGCTGGGACCACCCTGGGCATTTGGGCTACAACCTGCCATCAGTCTTCTCTGGTAACTGTCAACAGGATGCGTAGCACCCTGTGGTGACTCCCTAGGAGTTGGTGTCATGGGAATGGTGACAGGACACATGGATGACAGTCCTGGATCCCCTCTTGGGAAGGAAGTTGTGTGGCTCAACGTCGCAGTCCAACTCGACAATCGGGCTGCTGTATGGAGAGCCCCTTGGGTGCCACTGCTGGGTGGTGACCCTGGTGGTGGCCGCAGTCTGTGCTGGCCACGCTGCTCTCTTCATGGTGCCTGCCAGTCACCAGGAAGAGGCTGCGCTGGGCGGCGTTCCCCGAGGAGGGGCTGCTCAGTTAGGTCTCCCTGGTGGATGGGGAGTGGGAGCGGTGGCAGACACTGCCTGGCTCCCGTCCCCTGGCTGTGGCTGGAGGATGCCAGGGCCACTGAGCTACAGACAGTGCAGCTTTCTTGGAAGTCGCCTGGGGTCCGGGTCTCCATGGGGCCAACCTTTGAGGCCCAGCCCACTGCTAGAGGTGTGCAGGCGGAAGGGGCTCCTCCTGCAGACCAGCCTGTCCCCTGGCTTTCCTGTCACTGGCTCTAGGTCAGTGATTTCCATGCTGGGTGGCGACATCCCTAGCATTTTGCTGGTTATCTAGAGAGAGATTGGGTCAAAATTCCAAAATGAATCTCATCCCTTTGAAATGAGATTTATATGTAGACCAGATCAATGAGTCAAAAAGGAAGGAGATCTCTACTACAAAAACCTGAGCTTAGCTGGTCACAGTGGCGCACGCCTGTAATCCCAGTGACGCGGGAAGCTGAGATAGGAGGTTGGCGATTTTGAGGCCAGCCTCAGCGATTTAGCAAGGCCCTCAGCAAACCTCGTGAGGCTCTTCAGAGTGAAAATAAAAAGGGCTGGGGGTGGGCTTGGTGGTCGAGCAGCCCTGGGTTCTGTCCCCAGCAAGGCAGAGCCACAACAAACCCCGCCTTGGGAAACAGGTGGCGATGGCTTGGGTCCCGACATACTTTCCAAAGCATCCCAGGTTCTTTGACATCGCGCTGCCCGGGCACATAGCGAACTGTCTGTGGTCATAGAAGACTCCTCAGAGGAGCAGGTCATTCTGGAATGGAGGCCAGGGAGACTGCAGTGCTCCGGGAAAGGGGGCGGAAGTCTTCCTTGCTTTTCAGGAAACCCCCAGGGACCTTGGGGAGGGAGTCAGGCTGCTGGCCCGGTGGGGACCTTGCCTCTGGCTGACTGTGTTGGGCAGACGGCTGCTCTGCGGCCAGGTGCCACCATGGCCCCTTAATTTATGGCTGTGCTTTCCCAGGGCCAGCTCGCTCCCAGGGGACACGGGGCCCTGTCTCGAGACATGGGGCTGGGCTTACTGCATCGTGGTCAGGACCAGGGTGCTCCGTAGCTGCCGGCCTCTCCCCCTGACCCGGGAGCCCCAGGCAGGCGGCCCACCCAGCCTCCCACCTGGCCCCTGCGCCTTCACCTAAGCTCACTGTGCACTCCGACCCTGCAAGCCGCGGGTTCCTCGGTCACGCCCTGATCTGCTCACAGGGACGTCCTCTAAGACTGCTGACCTCACCACGAGAGCAGCCGTGGAGGCCTCCAAGGGCCCCGGTGACCCTCAATCTCCAACCCGCCCTGCCGCCCCACCACAGAGGGGTCAGGCCCTGCCTGGCTCCGTCCTGGAAACGTCCTGAGTTGTGGTGAGCTGCACATGACCACAGGCCGTCTTCACTGTTCCCCGTGTGCAGTTCAGTGAGGGGCACCCATCCCCGCATCCATCTCCAGGTCTCCTTCAGCTTCCCAGGCTGGAACGCGACTTCACAGACATGGACCATCCTCCCCCGCCCCGGCCTCTGCCATCTCCGTTTTTCTTGCTCTCTATGCGTTTGACTTCTCCTGGGCCCTCGTGTGTTGGACGCGTACAGTACTCGTCATTTCTGGCTGGCACATCTCACTCACCACCATGTCCTCAGGGTACATCCCGCTGTAGCAGTGTTGAAATCCCATCCTTTTCAAGGCTGAGTAATACTCCACTATGTGGACCTGCCAAGTTGTACACACTCGCTCTTGGTGGACACCTGGGTGGCTGCCACCCTCTGGCTAGCGTGAGTAGTGCCACTGTGAACGTGGGCATGCAGAACTCTCCCTCAGACCCTGCCTGTGCCTCCTTTAGGTGTAACAGAGAGGAACTGCTGAATGAGTCAGGCTTTGGGGGGCGGGGAGACTGGGGACTGGGCACTGGCTCTGCGTGTGCGAGCCGTGCTCTACCTGGAGCTGCGCCCGGCCCTCAGCTTCCATCCGCAGGCTCTGGGTGTGGAAATCGGCTCTCACCTCACGGGCCGAGGCCCAGGCTGGGGCAGCTCTCGCGTGGCCTGTGTGTGTGAGCCCCACTCTGCTGTCAGGTGTGCACAGCCGAGTGCGCCTTTTGTGGGGTCCCAGGCTCCCCGAGATGCCAGGTGGAAGGGTCCAGGCTTGGGGAGCAGCGGTGGCCACCCTCTCTGCCCTGGCTGGCCTTCCCGGTCAGGGGTTCTGGGTGCCGAGTCTGGGTCCCCCTGGGAGTGCCGGGCCAGTGCGTGGGGAGCCCCTGGCCTCAGGCCACGCGTCGGGAGGGAGCTGGGGGCCTGCAGCTCCGAGGTGCGTCTGAGCAGGAGGGAGTCTTCAGAGATGGCGGCCACAGGACTCCCTGCGCAGGCCACCCTGCAGGGCCTCACATGGGCAGCTTCTGGAGGGACAGGCTCCAGGGAGCACACCCCTCCTGGACAGCGGAGCAGCGGCAGGTGGGGCGGCCACCTCGGGGACACTGCCGCAGTGCCGGAGCGTTCCCCACAGTCCGCGTGGCTTCCTGCCAGGGCCTCTCCTCCCCAGGGCCTCTGCCGCTCCCAGCCCCCTTGCTGTGGCTGAGGTCAGCCTTGCCACGGAGGGAGCCCCCGGGGCATCGTCCTTCCCCTCACTCCTGCCCCCAGTGCCCGGCCGCTAACTTGGTGGCAGGCGGGGACTCCTGAGGCCACATGATACAAGGTGAAACCACTTAGGGTTTTAAAATGACCTGAAATAATTTATGACATGAATGACCCAAATAATTTTTGCTAATTTATATCAGCAAAAAGTGTACATTAAGAGAATATAAATAGAGAGTCCCAGCAGGACCCAATAAAAATACTCGTTGCTCAAGGCGCTCTTGCCCCGCGGAGGGAGTCTGCGGTGCGAGGTGAGTCGCGGCGTGGGCGATGCCCGTGATCCTGTGATCCCCGCGGGAAGCACCGAGCCAGGATGCTGCCGAGTGCACAGGCTCGTTGGCACCAGGAAGCTCACCTGTGTGGAGCGACAGAGACCACCCAAATGCCACCCAAGGGCCACAGCACGTCACATTGCAAATGGCAAACGTCCTGATGACGTTCCCACAGGATAATCTCTTAGAATATCATCAAATTAAAAAAAAAAAAAGAGATCTCCAACCATCGGCACATGGGTCTGTGGGGGGGAGCTAGGACCCCCTGCAGCTGGAGTCTGGTGGCTGCTACGCTCTGGGCCGTGGGGAGATGCTATGGTGAGCAGGGACACGGGTCCTGCCCTGAGAGCCTGCGGTCTAGTGGGGTCCGAGGCAGCTTAGTCAGCAACCACTGTCCAGGGCTGATACCCAGAGTCCAACAGAGGGCACCTGGGAGAGCTCCCATTGTGCTGTCTGGGGGCCATCTGTCCTGGGGAGGAGATGGCTAAGGAGAAGCTAGAAGAAGGGTAGAGTGTGCACACGGGGTGGGGTGTGAGGGATGTGCCAAGGCCCTGGGGGAACATGGGAGGGGGGACTGGCATGAGAGGGGACTGCCCTGAGGTCTGTGTGGCAGACAGGGTAGGAGACAGGCAGCCATGAGGCAAGCAGTGAGCACCTGCTGACTTCGCTTTGGTGTACTTGACTATCATTAAAAAAAAAGAAGGAATGTTTTTGGCAAGAGCTGTAATGAGATGGAATGCACACACACCTGTGCGATTCACCTGCCTCCCGGACACACTCAGTGGCTTTTAGCACATTCTGAGTTGTGCGACCATCGCCGGGCTGTGAACGTTTCCCACCCCAGGGAGGCCCTCTGTGGAGCTGCCGCAGGTGACAGCCCCGGTCCTGCGTGCGAGTGCCGCTCCCTCCTGCCTGTGGGTCTGCTGAGTGGCCCTCAGGCCTCGCGACCTTCTCTTTTTGGGACTCGTTCCTGCCCCCACAGAGCCCCGATCTCGCGGTGTTTGTTCTCTGACTGCCCTGGGCCCAGCTGGCCACTAACCACGAGTCCTCTCCAACCAGGAGGGGCAGATTCAGACTCCTTAAGGAAAAGGGACGCGGTCTCCACGCGGCCGGCGGAGCTCGGCCGCCCCTCCCGCCTCCTTCCTGTCTCCGTGGACTTGAGAGGTGGGCTGCTGTGCCCCGGCCCCCAGGAGCCTGCCTCGTGCCCTCCCCAGGCTAGGGGTTTGCAGAGAGCGGGTTGTCCGGTGGGTCTGGGAGCCGCGGCCACCACCAGAGGGGCATGTGGACTCCGAGGGAGGGCAAGGGTTCCACCTGCCTGCCCCGTCCTGCCGCCGTCCCTGATCCCACCACCCGGGCGGCTCCTCGTGCCCGTGGTTGAGGGAGGGGTCTCCCAGGAGGGGTGTCTGAGTGACTTTCAGCACCTGGTCACTTGGGCTGAGCTTTCGTTTATTTTTTAAATAATTTCTTCCCTTGTATTTCACCCCCCAGCTCCTTTGCTGGGATGACGGCAAGAGTAGAGCCCGTGTTTGGGGATACTCCAGCCCCTGTTCCAGTCCTGCCTTCACATCATTCTCCTCCTCACTGAGGGGAGAGAGGTGAACGTGGCCCATTTCACCACCGTGGTGCCTAGGCCCAGAGAGGGTGTGCTACCTGCCTGGAGCCTCTCAGCTTCTGCGTAACCGACGTGCGGTTGAAGCCCAGCCCCAGCCCTGAGCCCGTGCCTCAACTGCCTGTGCCGGCATCTGAAGGTTCTTTTGTTCCCATCCTCTTTTACAGTTCTTGCATGAAAAATATAACTCTGATTTTTATATCACTCTTCTTATGATCTCAATAATACCTATTATAGAAAAATGGAAAATTACCAAAAATCTGGAAGAAGAGAAACATCAGCCGTCATTCTGCTGCCCCAAATGTGAATGTGTTTCTCTGCAAGTATTTATTGAGCACTACTGTGTCCCTGGCACGGTCCCAGTGGGAGGGCACGGCTGCGCGAATCAGATGGCGTCCCTGCCCTGGGGCTGCTCCCTGGGCCCAGAGGACCCCCCTCCCCTGCCTACTTCTCCCCGCCTTTGGCTTCAGCGAAAATCCCCTTGTGCTGTTGGGTTGGGGGACTTGGGGCCGCCCGCACTCCAGCCCCGTCGTGTCTGCATCTCACCTGGGGCCTGGGGCTCCCCGTCACATCTCAGGACGGCCAGGCCCCAGGCCTGTGTCCCCGGCCTGTCACATGCTCCCCCGCAGGATGGAAGGGCACGGTACTGCATCCGGGAGCAGCAGGCAGGGGGACGTGGGGCCTTGGTGATTGTGTGACCCCCATGGCCAGTGACACCGGTCAGATGCCCATGAGATCAGCTCCTCTGTATGGAGCTCTTCATTCTGAGCCTAGTGGTCAGTGCCCCTCGGGGGCCCCAGGGGGTCTTCAGGCCTTGGGGGCAAGAGGTGACTCTGCGTGGCTGTGGTGCTGCTCTGTCACTGGGAAGTCCTGCCCACTCGGCCACCCGGCTGCATCTCCCAGGACCGTGGCAGGAGGAGGATGAGCCCTGCCCTGGGGGCCAGGGCAAGGCCTCGGAGGACAGGAAGCCCAGCCCAGTTCTGCCGCCCAGGGAGAGGGAGGAGATCTGCGAGCAGCCAACCTGGCCCCGAGCGGCCTCTCTCCCGGGGCCTCTGCAGGTTTGGTTCCCCCACAGGGAGGCAGGGGGCTGGCCGGTCTCCCGGTGCCTTCCAGCTCTGGGGAATGTGGTCCACTCTGGAGGGACGCTGAGCTGACTTGCGCTCCTGCCTTTGGGGACCTGCTCTGTGCTCTGTTCAGGACAGCTGCTCCCTGACGTCACCTTGGCTGCCATGTTAGCCACCCGGCCAGTGCTTGTGCTCTCCCAGGAGGGTCCAAGGGGGACACTTGAGCCAAAGCTCTCAGTGTGTGCGCGTGTGTGCCTGCGTGTGCTCAGCGGCGTGTGTGCCGATGGGTCACATCTGGGAGAGGCCCTGGCTGTGCCTGGCACCTGGCCCGTCGGGGCCCCACCTGCTCTTGCCCTGCAGCTGGAGGGGAGCCTGCACTCACCCCCTCTCTGGCTCAGCCGGCCTGAGGGGAGGGACAGGTGCTGGCCGCTCGTCCCTTCCTTCCCCAGAAACAGAAGGCCTTGGCACCGCTCTGTGCTCCCCGTCTCTGGCTGACGGCAAGCTTCCTCCTGCCTGGGCCTGCAGCCCGGCACCTGGGCCCCAGCCCTGCCCACTGACCCACTGCCCAGTGAGCCCCGGTGGAGGAGCCTGGGGGGCGACCTCGTCCTGGGGGAGGGGCCGTGGTCCTGCCTCCTGCGGTGCTGCACGGCTGTGGGCATGGCCTCAGCCTGGGCCTGGGTCCATCACTCGCCCAGGAGACTCGAGCCAGCACTTCTGCAGTGTGTGAGGGCTGCCAGGTCCTGGGTCTCCACCCCCCACGCCCGGTGACCTGCCAGCAGGACTCACAGAGCTCACCGTGGCCGTCACAGCCACAGCGCAGCTGATCACAGTGAAAGGACACAGGTGCAATCTGCCAGGGGAAGAGGCTGGGGCAGGGCCCGAGGACCAGCAGGAGCATCCCGTGTCCTCCCAGCAGAGTCGCATGGACAGGGTGACTCTCCCAGCACCCAGGTGTGACCACACGCACAGAGCAGAGCAGAGGGAGCCCCGGAGCCTCGGTGTCCGGAGTTTTGCCTGGGGGGTGGCCACGTGGACAGGACCAGCACCTCCATGGCCCTCCTTGGTCTGCAGCCCTCCAGAGGTTGAGCTGTTCCCTGAAGCCCGAGGCCCCCATGAGCCACATGGAAGCCCAGGCTACCAGGTGGGCAGACCCGTTTATCAGGCAGGGCATTCCGAGGGCTGAGAGGTGGCCTCCTGGGATCCGGGGACAAGGGCCAGTCCCTTATGGGCTGGGTTGACATTCTGCTGCTCAGGGCCTGAGAGGAAACATGAAATCTGAGGGGACAGGGGACGGGGGCACCTCTTCCCCTGGGAGAAGCAGGTCTGTGACTTCCCCTTCCCACTCTGGGACTCGGTTCGCTGAGTCCCCCTGAGTGACTTGGCCCAGCCCAGAGCGGGTGGGCTGTGAAGTCAGGGCCCTTCTGGGGCCAGAGGGCCTCCCCCGCCCATCACCTGGCTGGCCTGTCCCTCTTTGCTGTCCCCGCTGGCTGGCCGTCCCTTGGCACCTGCGGAGCTGCGGCAGCAGGCCTCCACACAGCACAGGGGCCTGGGGAGGCAGCGGGCGTGTGGGCTCCCGCCGGCCCCTCTGCCCTTCAGGAGGGAGCAGCACGGGGCTGGCCCTGGTTCCTTCCCATTTTTGCAGCGAGTTCAAAGCTCAGCTTCCTCATTCCTGAGCTCCGTGGGGAGCCTCCTACCTCCAGAGCCTCTGTTTCGGGGCCAGTGCCCTCAGGTTTTGGAGGCTCCCGAGCACGGGGTCCTGAAATGGCACCACCGCGACGGGCAGCCTCGTCCTTCGGGGCGTTAGCTCCAGGGCCGCTGTCCCGCCGGCAGCCCGGCCTCCCTCGCTCAGAGGAAGTGCTCCACTCATGCCATCTCCGCCCTCCGTGCGTTCAGAAAACAATCTTCCAAATTGTTTCTCTTGAAAGCAGGAGACGGGAACATGCCTGGCTGGGCCTGGTGCCAGGCACGGGCTGCTCTCTGCTCTTTATTCCTGGACGCCTTCCTGTGGCTCTGTCGTTTGATCCTCGAGGGTGTCGGGGGGGGGGGGGGACAGGGGCTTGGCCCCACGTACGGCTGGGGAAACTGAGGCCGGAGCCGTGCTCCCAGGGCTCTCCCTCCTTGTCCGCCCCTCTGGTAAGGAGTGGGCTGCCCCCAGGAGGCCCCAGGCCCATGCTCTGGCCTTGGGCTCCTTCCTGCACGATCCGCCTGGAGATGGCCACAGGCGGCACTGCCTGCAGGTGGGCTCTGTCCTGTCCCGGCTGGGCTTCTCCTGCTTGGCCTCGCCTCTCCAAGTCCCTGCCATCGTCCTCGACCCTCCGTTCCGGCCGTGCTCGGGCGCGTGATAGATCACTTGCGTGGCTTTGCCTTGTGATTAATTTCCCATAATGGTCCTCTCTAACACCAGGGCGAGGAGAGGCAAGGGAGGGAAAACCTACATTATCCACTTTGTGCTCAGAGTATAAATGAATTAGATTTAATTTCTGTTTAATTGTTTCCATAGCTCAACCTCTGCAGACTGCACAGGATAATTTGTTGAGGCAGGGGAGGGAGAAACCGAGGCCGCAGCCAGGGGTCTGCCTGTGGACACTGTTTAATTACACCTGATAGTCTTATCTCCGTGTAATTACGGGCGTCTCGCCGGGCTCCTCGGCGGCTTCCGTCTGCACTCCGAGGATCGATGCTGGGTCAGACTTCGGGCCAGCGGTTTTCAGGGAGGCGAGCGGGCTGCTGGGAGCAGTGGAGTGGTCGGACAGGAGAGGGCTCCCCAGTCGCTGCTGGGAAGGGGGAATCTCCTGACCACTGCGGTCCCCGCCCGGTGCCACCTGGGTGGCTGTGGGTGTGTCCCCTCCCTCCCCTCTTTAGGGCCAGGGCGCAAGGCTGTGGTTGGCTGGGTGAGTTCCACGGTGCTGGGTGGTTGGCGCCATGTCCTCAGCAGCCTCTCCTGGGGAACTGGCCTCTGCACTGCTTTCCCCTGGAGCCCGCGTACCCGCAGGCCCCTCCTCCCCCCCCTGTCCCTCCCTTCTTTATCTTTCCTTTCTGTGGCTTTCCATCCTGGTCACTTATCCACGCACGCGGCCTTGAGCCCATTCACATTGCTGGGCCGCCATCGCCACCAGCCGGCCCCGGGACTTTCATTGTCCCCATTTCAGCTGTCCCCAGTAAACACCAACTCTGCACCCCCTGCCCAGCGCTGGGCCACTCCGCTCTGCTCTCCCTCTTGGGGACTCACACAGCACGGGGCCTCTTGTGCGTGGCTTCTTGGCTCAGCGTGATCTCTATGAGGCTCACCCACATTGTGGCAGGGGCCAGGACTGCGTTCCCTTTGCAGCGGAGTGACCGTCCACCGCGCGGCCTTAGCACACATGGTCTATTCACACACCTGCGGGTGGACCTGGGGTCCTTCTAGAATGTTTCCTGAGGATGCCTCTGGGAAGGCCCCAGATGGTCCCAACCTGCTGCTCATGACTTCTCACCCAAGTTGGCTGGGCCGTGATGGTGGGACTTGTGGGAATACAGGACCCTGGCCTCCCTGGGGTCACCCCTGGCCTCAGAAGCTGGGCCTGGTGCGTGAGTACCGCTGACGCAGGGCATCTGGGTTGGCTTCAGGTCGTCTGCAGCAGGTCGAGAGCTTGTGTTTCTAGGGCAGAGCTTGCGGGGGACTCCAGGGCCGGGGCCCTGCTGACGGGGGAGGGTGCTGGGAGCTGGGCTGCCTTGGGCGGCTCAGGGCTTTTGCCTGGCTTCTCCCAATTCAGGGCCTGTCCCTTCTCCCCTTTTATCTTAAGCCCTGTGGGGACAGGAGTGTTTTGGGCCATGAAAACAGTTCATTTTTCTTCATTTGTCATTTTGAGCGTTCGCCATGCCCAGAGAATGCCGGCGGATGGGGCGGCAGCTGGTGCTCCTGGCTGGCCAGCATGCTCGGGCGCTGTGTCCTGGGCCATGTTCCTGGCCACGGGCACGCAGGGCAGGGGGCTCGAGGCTGCAGGAGCGCGAGACCTTGACGAGCGCCTGAACTGAAGCAGGTTTCTGGAATGATGGAGAGGGCCCTGCTGGGAAGGGCTTGGCCTGCCCGCCTGGCTGTGGGGGAGGCCTGGCCTGCCAGGCTGTGTGCTGGGCTCAGTGCCGAGGAAAAGGGCGGCGTCTTTCTCTGCAGCGGCCTGAACCAGGCTCCTCAGACACCTACCTGCCCGTGGCCCTCTGGCAGAGACCTGCAGATGCTGAGGAGGGCAAGTTCTCCATGAGGGTGGTTGGTACTTGGCAGCCATGTAGGGTGGCACTGAGGTGGAACTGAGAAAACGAGCAGGATTTCTGGTTCAGAAGGGCAGGGAGAAGATTCTAGACTCAGGAGAGCAGAACAGAGACACTGAGACAGCAAGAGTGGTGAGGCCAGGACTGACCAGTCCACCTCCTCTGTGGCCGGGAGCTTTGCTCTGGTAGTCCCTGAGTGGTCACCTGCGTGAGTGTCAGGGAAGGATCCATCTGACGCAGAAGTTGGTAGGGACTTGGGGGACGAGTGGCTGGCTGGATGCAGGGCAGGTGGCTCCATGGGGTCTCCTGGGGAAGCACTGTGTCCTGGACTGCGGGCCACACACTGAATGTCCTGCAAGGAAAGCCCAGCCTTGGCCCCAGCAGGGTGACCTGGGGAACGACCCCCTCTCTCCATCTGCCCACGGGCATGTGGCAGGGTCCAGAGAACTCCCAGCCCAGACAACGAGGAGACCTGGACAGCTGCCGCCAGAAGTTTTCTGAAATGTCCCTGCCTCCGTTCTTCCCCACCAGGTCCCAAGGGAACAGTGCCACACGAGCTGGGTGATTTTTGCTGCTTCTGCTTTACACTGCACAAGGAGTGGCGGAGCCGTCCCCCTGGCCCTCCTGTGCGGCGGTATTGGGGACGTAGAAAGGCGCTGGTGTGCTCCTGCTGCCCGGCAGCTTGCACTGGAAGTGGGGTGGGGGTTGGGCGATGCTGAGTGTCGCAGGAGTCAAGGAACGCTGCCTGTGGTCCCAGGCCTGTTGGGCAGAGGCTGCAACCTGGCCGAGGACATCACTGGGCATCACTGACGTCCAGGGCCTGCTGAGGCTTGAAGAGGCTGCAGCCCCTCACGTCCCACGTGGACCACCTGGAGTGCGCCCGGCTGTGGAAGGGAGCCATCGCCTCTGAGAGGCCGTGGTGAAGCAGGAACTGCTCACTGCTCAGAGCCAGGCCCACCCTCCGTGACACTGGGGTGCGTGACTGATGAGTGTGCATATGCGTGTGCCCAAGTCTGGAACCTCCCCACGGCCAGGTCTGGATAGAGCCCACCCCAGAGGGCTGTGGCTCTGGAAGGCTCATGTGAGCCCTGCGTGGGGCTCGGCAGGGGAGGCTCCCAGGTGGGCCGGCTGTTCTCTCCCGTTGTTATGGCTTCAGGTTGGAGGTGGGCAGCACATCCACCTGGAAGATCTGCAGGCGGAGGGCCCTCTCCATTGTCTGTTTAGTAAGTCAGAATATCAGGGAAGAATACTGATTGGTCAGGGTGAGGTCACATGGCCATCCCTGGACCAATCACAGTGCTGTGAGGATGGGCAAGGTGGAGTCACATGGCCATCCGCAGACCAATCAGGGTGCCTCATGGATCGACAGGGCTGGTCACCTGCCCATGGGGGTGGGGCGCTTTACTGGCAGCTCTAGAATCCCAAGGCGAGAATAAGGAAGCTGAGGCAGGTTGGTCACCACATGAGCAGGGACAGAGTACCCAGCCTCAGAGGTCCAAGAGGGCAGTATGTTCACATAGAGGAAAAAAGATCTGGGCGCTGACTGTGCCCTCTGTGCTGAGGGCCCAGCATCTCTGCTACCTCGTGGATGCCACCCAGGGTTCCACTAGGCAGAGCCCCCGTGGCTCTCTTGAGTGGCAGAGAGCTCTGAGGTGTGTGTGTAGGGGAGCAGCTACCTGCTTGGCGTCACCCAGCTGGGGTTTGAACCAGAGCAGTCTGGTTCCAAAGAGGCCCTTCAGCACCTTGCTGTGCCATGCCACTGGGTGGAGGGACCCACCGGAGGTTGGGGCTGAGCCATGGTGGCTGCGTCCCATGGTATGCACCAGGTAGAGGTCACCTTGGGGTTACCTCCTCCACTGCGCCCTTCCTGTCCTCCCCACCCCACCTGGACGGAACCGACGAGTCCCCTCTGCCTTCTCTGTGTGGCCTTGCTACTGAGTGCCCCCACCCGCCACCCGCACTTATCACATAGCCAGAACTTTCTTCCTGGGCGGGACCAAGATCCTCGTGGGCAGGACTACTGTTCGTCCATCTGTCGCCTTTGTGTTCCAGCCATGGGCCCACGACAGACGGGTAATAAGGGACAAATTAATAGCTAAGTGAATAAGCGAGGTCTCACACTGTACCCCGACCCCAGCTGGCCTAAGTGGTGTCAGAGTGTCCTGCACCCGCAAACACCCGTCTGCCCTGGAGCCTTGTCCTCCCCTCTCCCTGCGCCCTCAGGAGGATGCAGCCCAGCTGGAGGTCTTGCACGCCCTCTGCCAGCTGGGCAGGTGTTCTGCTTGACCTTGGCAGCTCAGGGTGGACGACGACAATCCTGGCAGAGCGTCCACCTGTGAAGTGAGCTCTCGAGGGCTGTCTGGAGTGGGGACGTTCGGGTGCCGCAGTGGGTCTCACTCACTAGGATGGAGGGGCCGAGCCTCAGCTCCTGGCCGCGCCGACTCTGCCTTCCCCACCTCTCGGCACTGGGAGCCCCTGCCCGGGGGTCCACTTGGAGGGGAGGTGGACTGAGGTGTGGTGGGCCTCACCTGGGGCTTGCAGGTGCTTGCCTGGAGTCCTGGCTGCCCTCCCCTCTCTTCCCCTGCACCTCGCTGGCATGGCGAGGGCCCAGGAAAAAGTTCAGGGATGGGTGCCAAGGAGATGTCTTCCGCCCGCAGCCCCTCCATTAATCACCGGCTAGCGGGGGCGCTGGGCCCTGTTTAAGATGCGCTGGTGGTTCCGAGGTGAACCAGGCATCCCCAGGCTCCGCTGCTAATCTGCTCCCTCCGAGACAGGCTACCTCGGGCCTGTTAATCACTTGCTGTAATTACAGCCCGACTTGACACAGGGAATGTTAATGGATGCCTCGGATGGAGGGGCTGCCCACACAAGGTGCCCCTCTCCCCGTGGCCCCCAATGCCAAGGTGACAGGATTTGCCTGATGGTGCATAGAAATGAGCGTGTCATCTGCAGGGGTGACTCCCAGACAGACGGCAGGGAAGGGTGAGGCCCGCCCCAGAGCCTCACAGTCCCCGTGTGCCGACGCCACCTTGGGGAACCCCTTCATTTAAGGGAGGAGAGAGCTGGGGTGGGGGTCCAGGGTCACAAAAAACAGACACACCCTCAGAATCTGAGTGGGCCTTGGCTTTCCTGAGACGCACACTTGGGCTGCAGGGGACGTGGGCAGGTCTTCCCATCTGTCTGTCTCACCCTGCAGGTTCTGCGTGTCCTGATGAGGCTGCCCACGCTCAAATGTTGGTGGGACAGTCTGTCCTCCCTGCACACTGTGTTGACCCCTGGGCTGGCTGCTTGCCATTTCCTGGCTCTGCTGGACCCCTGGCCCAGACCCCCCTGCAGGAGGTGGTGGTTATCAGACCCTGGTGCGGGGGTCGTAGGGCCAGGCCACTGGGTTCCCACTAAGGGCCCGCAGACACTTTAAAACCCCAGTGCCTGCCCTGCCCTGGATTCCAGCTCTGCTGGCCTGGGTTGCAGCCCCAGCCTGGGGGATTCCACAGCTCCTTGCGGGTATCTGACGGGCACCCTTCCCGCGAAGAGGTCGAGAGCCCTGATGTGGGAGGAGGAGGAGTGATCTGAGGCTGCGGCCACTGGCCTCTGCAGTGGGGTCTGTGGCTCTGGCCAGGCTGTGCAGGTGGCCACCCAGGTGGGTGTGGGCACCCCAGGTGCTCCCTGTTGGACCCTGCTGGCTGACAAGGACAGGGATAGACAGGCCTGGGTGGAAGGAGTCAGGAGAACTGGTCAGCTGCGGCAGCGCCAGAACAGGCTGTGAGGAGGGGGAGGCACCGAGGGGGATGACGGGGTGGGGGGCAGCCGTGGAAATACCCCCACTCTGCTGGACACATAGGAAAGGCAGGCGAGGACAGCTGGTGCCCTGAGCCCCAGGCGTGGCCCCGTTGGCAAGCCCCCCGTGTGGGACGGGCCACGAGCTGGTGACACTGCCATGTGTCCACAGCCCTCATGGGTCCCCACTGGTACCAGCCACGGAGGGTCCCTTTGCACACTCTCACTCTGACCCCGTCTCTGAAGCCCACCCACAGGCTGGGATCTGCTGCAGCCTGGCCCTCGCCCAGGGCTCTGAGCTGCAGCTCAGGACAGATCCATGAAGAACAGGCAAACCCACCACGAACCGGGGCTTGGGTGCCTGGGAGCCCCTCCTGGGAGCCCCTGCAGCCTCGCAATGGCCGTTCCGTGGGCCTGCCTGGCGTGGGCCTGCCTGGCGTGGGTCTGGCCTTGGGGCTTCTCGGGCCACCTCCCCTCTGTGCCCTCCAGCTGGCTTCCCTGGGTGCTCTAGAGGCGCTGTGTTCTGCACGGTGACAGGCAGTTGACAAACCTAGACCTTCTGCCCTGTGGCTTCTAGATCCCGGTGCTCGTGAACCCGACTTGTCGGCCCAGGGCCTTGAGGCTGCTGCCAGGGCTCAGTGAGCAGCACCCAAGGAGACCTTTGGCTGGGGGTTCGGGTGGGTGGGCTGGAGCCCCAGGCTTTCCCAAGACCCAAACCCCAGCTTGACCCTCTGGCTTGGACCCCATAACAAACAGAGCAGAGCAGGGAAGGGGGAGTCCTCAGCCCAGTCCTCTCTGGCCCCCTGTAGCCCTGGCACACCTGGGGTGGGGTTTTCAGTGGGGTCCCCCACTGGTGGATTCCAGGCCAGAGGTGCCCACTCCTGGGCTAGGCCCCCAGACCTGCTCAGGGCAGCGTGTTCTGCTCTGCCTCTGCTTTCCCAAGTGCCGAGGAGAGAACATTCTCCCTCTGTGTGGGATTGAGAACGCTGGAACCTTCTAGAAAGATTCTGTCATCATGGGAGATGTCCTGTGCCCATCTCCTGGGGATGCGGGATGCAGCCAAGTTCTGAGAGCAGGTGTCTGGGGGAGGAGGCGATGGGGGTGGATTCCTCCAGGTACCGCAGCAGAGGAGCACATAGAGCACACTGTGATTCATGCCACCTGGGTGAGTGGAAGAGCCACCAGGGGCGTGGGAGTGGAGGCATTCCTACCGGCCACTTGGTCCACTTGGGCCACCTACTGAGAGGTGGCCAATGGGACCACCCCCCACCCCACCCGGAGGCTGAGGACATGGGGCCCTGATGTGGCAGGTCAGGGCTACCAGGCTGGAGTCCCATCCTGGTGGCTTCTTGGGACAGGCCAAAAGTCAAGGTTCACCAGCTCTGGGAGGACAAGTGCCCATCCCCACCAGGGCCCAGTGCTGCTGGGAGGGGCTGGAGGTGTTAGGAACTCACAAGCGTGGCAGGTGGCCAGGGTGCTGTCGAGCTGGCCAGGGGGTAGCTGGGAAGGGCAGTGCAAGTGTCCTGGCCTGTGCCCACATTGAGGGGGACCCAGTGCAGGGAGATAGTGGGGCAGATCTGGAGCCACTGCCTGAAAGGAGAGCCAAGGCCCTTGAAGCCTTGACATTTGACCCCAGTGTGGGGCAGAGGCCAGCAGGTGGAGTGGACACCCGGGGCTGCAGGGCTCCCTCCTCTCACCGCCTCCTGGTCTGCAGGTGAGGGGCCCCTCTGCTGGTAGTGGTGGATAACGGAGCTGCGTCTCCAGCCTCCCCCCAGCCTCCCCCTACTGCCAGGAGCTGCAGGGTCCTCTGTCTCTTGTCCACAGTGTCCCCAGCAAGCGCCAGATTCCACCGCAGGGCCCCAGCCACTTTAATTTCCCAGGCAGATTCTCAACAGCAGATGGCCCAGAGTACTAGCCAGAGACCCCCAAGAAGCTCCCCGGGATAACACTGGGTCTGGAGTCTCGTCTCTAGGTCTTCCAGTCCTCTGGGTCCTGGGGCTCAGGGAAGAGTCCTACCTCCAGCCAGCCGCACCCAGACCCACACTCCACAGGGAGCAGCCTCTGCACGTCTCCCCCACCCAGTCCCTTTTCTCCCAGTGACCTGGTGCGTTGTCCCACCCTGCATCTGGGCTTGCAGACCCTGACCTGAACACCAGCTTGGCCCTCTAGCTTGGACCCTGTCACAAACAAGGCAGAGCAGAGGAGGGGGCGTCCTCAGCCCAGTCCTCTCTGGCCCCCCAGTGCATCTGGCCCACTGGGCTGGGCCTTCTGTGGGGTCCCCTGGAGTGGAGTTTGGCAACGTGAAGAACCTGAGGGTGGCAGGAGGGAGGAGTCACGTGGCCCAGCTTCCTGCCCAGCCCCTGCGTCCCAGCATCAGAGCAGATGGTCACTCAGCCTCCTTGGGCGTCCCCTGATTCGTGATTCAGGGATCACAGGAGCTGAATGACAATCCCCACGTCCTTGGGCTTCCTCTGCTTCCTGAGAAGATCCCGCAGTCCAGCCAGATGGGACGCTGGCTCCCTGAGACCCTGCAGCCCTCCTGGGCCCCCTGCCTGGGCCTCTCCTCTCTCTTCCCAGCCTGGTGGAAAGACCTGACTCAGCACCATTCAGGATCACGGTCCTGGCCCACAGGTCTGCAGGGACTCGGGGTCTGTCCATTCCTCCTCTCTGTCCACAGGCTGGGACCTTGAGAGTTTGCCATAGCACTTATGTGTGTGTGGGGGAGAGCCTGAGGGTGGCCTGAGGGGTGGGGAAGCCTCCTGGGCTCAGAGCCACCCTCAGCACTTGGGAGCTGCATGATCCTAGACAGTACGCTCCCAGCCTTCTGTCCTCCGGTAGAATGGGACAACAGCAGAACCTGCCTTGGATTCAGTGACATGCAGGCAAGGCATCTGGCTCAGCATCTAGTGCTTAGAGTACCAAGCGCGTAATAGGTCAGTGGTGGCAGTATGCAGTAGTCTGCCCTCATCTGCAGTTTCAGTTCCCTGCAGTCGACGGCAGTCTGAAAATATTAAGCGGCAGATTCCAGAAATAAACAATTCATAAACTGTATGTTGCAGGCCAGTCTGAGTACTGTGATGAAATCCCATGCTGTCCTGCTTCATCCTGCCCGGGATGGGAATCACCCCTTCGCACAGTGTATCCACATTGTATATGCTACACGCCGGTCATTCATTTAGCTGTCTCAGTATCACATGGCCTGTCTGGGTCCTGCAGGGCTGTGGTAGGTAACCCTTATTTTATTTAAAATGCCTCCAAAGCAAGAGCAGTGATGTTGGCAGTTTTACTGGGTGTATTGTTCTGATTGTTCTATTAGATGTTACTCTTACTGTGCCTAGTTTATAGACTAGGTGTGTATGAATAGGAGAATCAGCATGAAACTATGGTTCGTTACCATCCAGTTTCAGGCATCTACTGGGGGTCTTAGAATGCACTTCCCCTCAGATAAGGGGGCTACTGGAGATCGTCCTTGTCAAAATGCACCGTCACCCCTTGGAGGAGGCACTGGGTGGTCACCACCAGAGCAGGCCAGTGGTGCCCTCTGGGCCACTTCCTCCCTTCCACGTTGACCTCTAGGCTTACCTAGCTGTGCCGCTGCCCTCGCTCTGAGCTGGGCCACTGGCATCCCGTGTTCTCTGACAGCGCCTGGGTCTCCATCAGGTTCTTGGGAAGCGGATCCTGAGATTCATGGACAAGCAGCTTTGGAGACATGAAGGGGAGTGGGGGTATGGAATAGGGATGGGAGGCCGCCGGGGACCTCCACAGGCCCCCAGAGCTGAACCCCACTGGACAAGAGTAAGAGTAGAGCACACCAGGTCTCCAGCCAGGGGAGGGATCTGGGGACGCTCTCCCCCCCCCTCACTCCCGGCTGGGCTGCTCTGGAGCCTGCCGCCCAGGCACTTCTGGCCACCTGGCCCTGGCAGCAGAGAGAGCCCCCGCGAGTGCTAGCAGCTGGGAATGGCTGGTGTGCGCGGGATATCGAGGTGAGGGAGAGGGTGGGCCGTCGGGCTCTTCCGCACACCCCCACCTGAAGTGACAATGGCGATGACAGCGGTGAGATGGCGCTGAGAGCTGATAAACGAGAGCAGTCTGACCCTCCCCACCAGCTCTGCGACAGCTCTGGGTTGTCATCTCCCAGGAGTCTTGCCGCCTGCCTGGGTACCGGGTGCCTGGGCTGTGGTGCTCACCTCGTGGGGTGTGGGTCCATCTGAGGCAATGCTGGCACCTCCCCAAGAATCGTTTCCTTGTGGCAAACGGCCAGTTTTATCACAGAGAACAAATATAACCTGATCTGGCCTGACCCCCACGTGCACATGCACACTACGTGTGATTTGGGTGTCCGCCTGAGGCTGACTGAGTCATGGCCCCTGGAGGATTCCCACACCTGTCTCTGCAACCCACGGATGTTACTGTACATGGCACCTGCAGACTTTGCAGATGCGGTTAAGGGTCTTGAGATGAGAGATTGAGCTGCATTATGCAGGCAAGCCCTAAGTGCGACCACCAGGTGTTTCCATAAGGGGAAGGTAGAGGATGATCTGATACGGACAGGCCAGAAGAAGCCCATGTGGCCACAGAGGCAGAGAGCAGAGTGATGTGGCCACGAGCCAGGGAAGGAGCACGGCCTTGCCCCCACCTGGGTTTTGGTCCAGCAAGGCTGACTTTGGACTTGTGGCCTCCTCCTACGAGAATGCTCTTCTGTTGTTAGGGCTGCTGGGTCATGGTCGTTGCACCAACAGTAAGGGCACCTCATGCTCAGCAGTGACCTCCCCTGGACACAAGGGAATCCTTCCAGCTCTTCTCTGACGAGGGAGAAGCCCTGGTTTTAAGTATGTGCTGCAATTTACTCCACTCGGATGTCTCCCTCTTTTTTTTGCCTGGGGACACGTCAATCCCATAAAAGCTTCTGTGAAGGAACGGTTATGTATGTGGGCAGCCTGATGGGGTGTCTGCTGGTGGGGTCTGCCTCCCTTGGGCCCCCGTCACAGGGGCTCAAGATGAGGGGCCTGGGCATCCCTCCCCCACCAATCCTGTCCTCTTCCCTTTACTGGAGTTACACGTGTGGGTGTCCGTGAGTGACAGAGGTCTGCTGGAGGGCTCTGCATCCCTGTCCGGCCCAGGAACTCCTCATGGAACCTCGGAACCCTCTGGTCTGTAAAGAGGGCACCTCCTCTAGAGGGCTTGCACCCCCACAGCGTGGAGAAGCTTGTTTTGCAGTGTCCGAGTGAGGGAGCTGGACAGAGGATGGTCCTTCCGGCTGGTCAGCTCCTGGGAGCTGGATCCCCAACTACTCCTTCCCACTCCATTTTTCTGCATGTGCCTTTGGTCATGGGGCCACAGGACATGGAAGAACCTGTCACCTGCACCACCCGATATGGTGGCCACAAGCCACACGCAGCTGTTTGCTGGGGATGTGGCGAGTTTGAACTGAGATAAGGGGAACACAGGACCTCGGTGATGAGAGTGAGGCATGGGGTATCAAATCTCTCATCGATTATCTTTATGCTCATTAAATGTCGAAATGATCATACTTTGAATATGTTGTGTTTTAATTAAAAAGACCATAAGGATCACTGTTGCTTGCAGATTTCTAATGTTTTTAAGGTGGCTACTAGAAATCGTCCAATTAGACATGTTGGTCCAGGCTTCTGAAGCTGGATCACGCAGCTCTGAAGGTCAGCAGACACTTTCACTTGGCGAGGCCAGCCCTAGACATGGGGACTGGTATTATTTGCTCCTTTTCTAAGGGGACCTGCCTTAATTCATATGTGAATCCCTGAGCCCCATGTGATAGCATTTGGAGATGGGCCTTGGGAGGCAGTTAGGGTTAGAAGAGGTCATGAGGTTGGGGACCTCGTGATGGCATTAGTGCACTTATAAGAAGAGACATTGGAGGGCTTGCTCCTCTCTCCCTTGTGAATTGCAGCCAAGGAAGCGTCCTCACCAGAGCCACCCGCGCCGGCTCCCTGCTCTGGGAGCTCCGGTCTCAGACCATGGGAGGTCAGTGAGTGCTGTTTGAGCCCCAGTCCATGGTATCAATCTGGTGGCTTGAGCTGACTGAGATGGGACTCTAAGGGAGTCACTGTGGGTTGCTGGGGAGGCTGCAGGGGACAGGTGGCGTCTCCTTTCCGGGGCCTCGCAGGCAGGCATGGGGAGACCGGCCTTCCTCTCCAGTTCCGTGCTCAACGGCAGGAACCTTGCTTGTCAGTGGCTGAGCAAATGTGGTGAAGCCAGAGGAGGCAGCAGCCAGGATCAGGATCCCGGCTTCTCCAGTTCCAAAGCAAGGCTTGAGCTGGGCCCTGCTCAGGGAGGTGTTGAGTCAGGGAGGGACAGGAGGGGATGCGTCCCGGAAAGGCCCAGGTGACCCCCAGCATCACTCTGCATTTGTACCGCAGTTAGGTCACTTTCCCTCGGTGGTCAGACACACGACATAAAACCAGCGGGCTTACGTAGTCTGGCGGCTGAGCCCCTTCACACTGGTGCTGCCCTCGCCTCCGTCCACCTCCAGGGCCTCTTCATCTTCCTGAACTGAAACTCTGTCCTATTCAACCAGAGAGGGAAGGTCAGCCCTGGGAACAGGTCCCATCAGCCCTGATCTTGAGAACCTTGGGGCTCACCGTTGGGGCTCCTGGGAAGCGGCTCCCTGATCACACGCCTGTGAATGCAGCAGTGACCCGGGTTCCTGGACCTGTCAGTCTCTGTCCACCCGCCCCCCCCCCTCCTGTGGCCAACATGCCCCTCCCCCACTGTTTGAATGAATGACTGTCACAAAATTCAAAAAATAAAACCTGCTCTGGAAGAGTGACCCCTGTTCTCCGTGCACCTCCTGCTCCCCTTTCTCTTGAGACGAGGTGGGTGCTTTCCAAGAGTAACTGCAGGAGCAGGGCAGGGCAGTGTATGAACACTGTGCAACCCGAGACGATGGGTCCAATCTGAAGCCTGTTGACAGTGAGGCTTTGAAGGACGGGCTCCTGGCGGGGCCGTTGTGCACATGGAATACAAATCAGTGATCCGCAAGAGAAGGGCATGCTGTGCAGATCCAAGGTATGGGCATGCGTTGCTCCAGGCTCCATTCCTTAGCAGGAGGGCTGCAGGGCTTCCTTACCCTCTGCTCTTCCAGGTTAAGACTGTGGCTGTGCATGACGGCGTGGAGAAGCAGCCAGGGGAAGGACTCAGGAGCCAGCCTGGCCTTTCAGCCCTTGGCTCTGGTGTCCTGCAGCAGGTGGACACCTCTGTTCTTTGGTAGCTGTGAGGGTTTCCCAGGCTGGAAGAAGAGCCTCAGGTGCCCATTCTCTGTGGCCACAGAGTATTCTGGTGCCAACAGACAAAGAGCGTGGGACCCGCTGTCAGACAGGTGGAGGTGTGGCTGGGCGGCCGGGCCCACCCACTTAACTGGCTCATCTGTCTGCAGAGCGGCTCACACAGGCCCAGGGTACATTGCTTAACCAACCTCATTACTCTTGTGCATTTAGCAGCTCGGGGGAGATAATACCTTTCAGGTTTGACCCAATTCTAGTTTTTGTTGTCATAACCATGGAAAATCGACCTTTGAGCCCCTCCGCTGCAGGTCTGAATAGGGAGTGATTTACAGCAAGAGTGCTGGGCCGAATCCCTAATACGCCCACAGATAGCGCTGCGGCCCCCTCGCTGAGGCCCTCATCTCTTCACAGTCTACACGGCAAATCCTCCCACTTCCCTACCACCCGAGCCCACTGCCTGGAGATTTTGAAAATTGGGTGACCTTGAATTAAAAGTAAATAAACAGGTAGACAGGCAGACAGCGAGCAGACCTCTAGCGCTGGAGTTTGCATGTTCAGGCCTGGCCAATCTTCCCTCCGCGGTTGTCCCTCCCAGGCTTGATGTCACTTCCTGTCTCCAGTGAGCAGCTGGGGCTCGAGACAGGGAAGTTGAGGCTCCCTCCACTTGATCTGCTTGCAGAAGTTATAGAACCAATGTCCGTGATACGGGGAGCAAAGGGGCAGGTGTATCACTCAGCTATTGCTACAGAGCAAATGACTTCTGGGACCACTTACGTACGGTAGCAATTGTTTCCTTTGATTGATTCCAAGTCTATGTGTCCATTGGGGTCAGCTGACCCTGGCTGGGCCCCCCTGGCCTGGGGTCACTTCGTGGCTCTGTTCCAGGCTGGGTGGGGCATCTGCACATCTTCTCTTGTCTGCCTCTCAGTGTCTGCAGCTGTTCAGACCATAACCCTTCCAAGCCTCCTGCACATCTGTCCGACATCTGCAGCCTCCCAGGGAGGCTCAGGGAGGCTCAGGGAGGCCGATGCAAGACCAGGGCCCGTGGCTGCCCAAGGGGTCTCTGGGGCCCTCCAGCTGCCTCCCTTGCCTGGGGAGGCCTTGGGCAGACTCCAGGTGCTTCTTGGTGGCTGCTGGGGTGGCTGTTGTGCTGCGTAGGGAAGGGAGCCGCGGTGCCCCATGGGCTGCTCTAGCGCAGCCCGTCAGAGACTCCCTTCAGTGCCCCCCCCCAGCATGCTCCAGGCCTGCTTGGTGTCTGCTGAGGTGGCGCCACCCAGCGGAGGCCAGGTATGCAGCCCAGTCCTTGCTCCCCACACAAGTGGCCAGCACTGGGTCTGGGCTGAGGGTCCTGTCCTGGATGCCCATGTTACTTCCTCTTTCTTCTCACTCAGGAGCTGACGAGCAAGGGTGGGGGCTCTGGACGGCACACTGTTGCTTTGGTCTCCCTGCCACCACTGGTGGAGGGCCACGGGGGCTCTCAGCCCAAGAGTGGGACAGTGCAGTACCACTGAGCAGCTTATCATTTGGCCCAGATGTACGGATGGGCTCCAGGGCCGACTTTGCCCATGAAGAGGTTCTGCAGCCTTCAGTAGCCTCCGGGGCCTCAGAGCAGCTTGACTCCACTCTAGTTCCAGTCCAGGAGGTGGGTTTTTTAATTAAAATTGAGAGTGATTTACATATTATGAATGTGAAGGCTTAGTCCAGTCTAGCGAGTTTTGACAAATGTACTCAACATTGTAGCCATTGCCTAAATTGAGATATAGAACTTCTTCATCTTTCCTGTCTCTCTAGAAAGTTCCCTAGGTTCAGGGGATGGGGAGGAGATGCTGAAGCCCCTGGTGGGGTGATGCCGGGCAGGTGGGTGGACCTGGGACTTCAGTGTCCACTTTAGTGGGCCTCCCTGCTGGCCTCAACCTGTGTTGGCCAGTGCTTCTCTGCACTGATGGTCTGGCTGGGAGCAAGCAGCAGGGGGCAGCTGGCCAGCAGAGAGTCCCAAGGCAGTAACAGGCCAAGAAAGGTCATTGACAATCCCCTGCCTCCACCCCAGGATTCCCATGTCAGCCAGGAAGACGTCCGTGCCCTTCTGCATGGTGGACCCTCCTGGCTCTCAGACTTGGGAAGACACACAGGTACTCAGCATTCACCTGATGATCTTGTGAACACCTGAGATGATGCCTGGGTGGCTCAGAGGGGGCATCACTGTGCCTAGGCATCAAGATAAGGACCCTCTTCCTTGGCAGGGGTTTAGGGACCTGTGCTGCCCAGAAGTCCTCCTGCAGGCTGTTTGTGCCTCACACCTCTTTGGCTGTAGCCAGTCCCTGTTTGCCTCTTGTTCACCTGTGAGCTGGGGGACAGGAGAGACCTGCTGCCCACACTGCCCAGGGCAGCTTTCTCCCTGCAGCTAGATGAGGCTGGAGATCTCCTGGAGCAGGGATGTCTGGGGAATTCTCTTGGAATGTTTGTGCAGAGCAATATTCCTGCACGGCTAGCATTTTTTTTTAAAAGCATGCTACTGTCTGCGTTATTTCCTGAATGCCAGGCTGGAGGAGGGAGCCATGCCCAGAGCAGGGAGCCCCTCTCTAGGATTGGAGAGCTCAAGACATTCTCCCAGGAGACAGCAGTCAAGTGTGGGCAGAGATGGGGGACTCGGGGCCAGCAGGAGAGACCCCAGGCTTCAAAGAGGGACACTGAGGTGAGGTGGTCATTCTGGTCCTGTTAGAGCCGAGGATGAACACCCCTGCCCAGCCCCTGGCTCTTGGCATCACCAGCCACGGGCACGCCCCTGGGCCACCCAGCCCACGTGGGCTCTGTTCTTCCACTCTCTCTCGCAATTTCTATCCACTTTCCAAAACTCCGGAATCCTACTAGGGTCATGGTCCCCTCCATCTGTGAGGTCTTGGAGAAAGTCTATGTTCCACATAAAACCCTGTCACCAAGTGCCCCGTTTCTGCAGCAGACGCTGGAGGCCACAGAACAGTGGGCACCACTGCACTCTCTGCGAAGGGGACCCCCCCCCCCGCACTGTCCCCTCAGCCAGGTGTGGTCTTCTTGCTCACCCCCTGTGCAGAGGAGGGACAGAAGGTGGGGCTCTCCCGGCCGCGTGTGCAAGAGCCCTGCTCACAGGTGAGCTGCTGCCCTGAGAGAGTGTGCGCTGTGCCCAGGGTCCCCCAGGGCAGGAGCAGGCTGCAGGGCGCAGCCAGCCTCCAGGCACCCCTCAGCTGGACATTCTACCTCCCCCGTGGTTACCTGCTTCCCCACAGACTGAACTGCTGAGGGTCTGCTGAGGGCCTGGCACGGTGGGGCACAGGCTGTCCCTGTTGTGGAACAGCTGAAGGAGGCGTGGCCCCAGCTGGGGGTCCTGCCTGTTCTTAGCGTGGTGCAAGAGCCTGGGGGCCACCTGAGTGCTCCCGCTGCGCCTCCTCCCCACCTTCCCAGCTCTCCCCCAGGGACGTGTGTGTAGTGGTGGGAGGGAAACGGTTGGTGAACTGGGCCCAGGTGGAACTCGGGATTTTGATTTTTCCTCCCATCTCTCCTTGCATCCTTCCTCCAACGTGGAGAAGGCAGGATGTGTCGGTGGTGAGGTTTACAGTGGTGGACACACGCTTTTCCCAGCCTTACAGACCATGAAATGTAATTACAGGGGGACCAGGGAACTGCGGTGGGGGACCTGCTTGGGTGGTCAGGGGCCTCTCATCAAAGATGTGGTTTCCACATGTGGTCTGGGAGATGAGAAGGAGCCACCAAAGAGGTGGCAGGGAAGGCTTCCGCTGTCCCCGGGATGCCTGCGTCCGGCCTGGCCCCGTGGCAGCACCGATGCCCCTGCTCTGGGGCACCCCATCCCTGGGTGTTTCTCAACTTGTCTTCGTTCCTCTTGGAGCTCCTCTGTTCCTCTTCTCGGGCCTCCTGTCCTCCCACCAGCCCCGGAGTGGCCCCTAGTCTGTTCTTGCCTGCGGATCCTGCCCGGGCCATGGCTGCGGCCAGCATTTGCTTTCCGTGATCTCTGTGTAGTTTATCTATGGCTGTGTGGTAGGGAGTCCCCATAGTTAATGGCCTCAAACAACAATCATTTATTAGCTCCTGGTTTCTGGGGCTGGGGACTCTGGGAGCGGCTTAGTGGGGCGTTGGGCTCAAGGTCTTTAGTGAGGTGTGGGGCTGGAGGATCTCAGATAGTCCCTGTGATGGGCTGCCAGCCTTCAGTCCTGCTGCCCAAGGTCTTGCCATGGGGCTGGCTTCCTCCAACGTGGCAAGGAAGGCCAGCACGATGTGTTTGGTGACCTGGGAATGATGGCACCTTCACCTGCTGGGTCCCATTCTCCCCCTAGACCAAACTGCCATGACGGGAAGGGCCAGAGACGGGCTCACAGGGGCCTCCGTGTCCCCAGAGCAGGCAAGATGCCTCCTAAGCCTTAGATCCCAGCACCCACCACCTGCCATCCACCTTCCCTGGCCCCCGGGGGCTCTTCTGACTCATCTGTACTCAGCCCTACCAGCCTTAGAACATTGATTTACATCCTTTCAAACACAGGAAAAGGTGTGAAAAGTAACAGAACGTGCTGCAGGTAATAATAAACTAGGTTATCAACCCGCTGAAGTCCACTGTGCCGGAACTGTCCCTGCTGTCCTGGGCTTCCCAGACCCGCCTTTCCCCCTCCACCCCATCTGGCCTGGGCACCCTCGCCGTGTAGTGGGACAGGCCAAAAGCCTGGGCGTGGCTTCTCTCTTCTGTGCCCCTCACCCCCCACGTGGGACTGGTCTCTCAGGCCCCTCATCTTGCTCGTTGTCCCCACCAGCCCTTCTGTGAGTCCTCATTTCACATCTGATCACCTGCGGCAGCCGATTGGGATCCTGCCTTCTTTTTGCCCCGTCCACCCGGTTGGTGTGGGCATCAGAGCTCGCATCCTGAGACACACATCTGCATAGTTTCCTGCTTAAAATTCTTCAAATGGCTTTTTAAAGTCCTTGGCAAGGCATTCAAGGTGCTTCCTGATCTGGTTCCTGACTTATATGGCCAGCCCCATCCCCTGGCCCATCCAGCCCCAGCCTCCTGCCCATCCTGTACCCTCTCCACAGCAGTCTCTTCCTCCTGACTTCTCGTCTCTCTCTCCCCTGGGCGGCCCCTCCCCTCTCTTTTGTTGGCACCAGGAAGCCAGAGCACCCTCGTGGCCTGAGGGCGATGCCCGGCTTGGGTTCCCTGTCCACTCACTCACGTGCAGCGATCTGGCCCCTGCTGTGTGCAACGCACTGTGCCCGACGCCTTGGATGTGGCATTGATCAGAACAAGGTTCTGCCCTGTGCCGTGGTCTTGTGGGAGCCTCGGGTGCCTGACGTCTCTCCACTGCGTGCTCCTGGGGCGGTCCCTGTGGTGATCCCCTGTGTCCCCAGCCTCTATAGCAATGGTGCTTTCAAGAACAGCTGGATGAGCTGGAGTTCCCTCAGGGTGCCTGAGGCAGAGCCAGCCTTTATGCCCGGGTCTCGGGCCTTGATTGCTGCTGTGAAGGGGGAGGCAGGGAAACGGCAGGAAAGCCCTTGCCACCCCCGTTTCACCAAGAGCTGTCTGAAAGGCCGGGGGTCCAGCAAGCCAGGACAGCTGGGCCAGGGATTCTTGTACTGAGGGGACACTTCTGGTGTGGGATCTGGAGTTCCCCAGCCTGAGCTCCGTCCAAACAGCCACCAACCCGTCTTCCCTCCAGAAGCTGTTGCCCGACCTTGGGGGTAAAGCACTTCCCAAATTACACCCCTCTACTTTGGGAGCCTTAAACACAGCGCAGAGGACACATAAATTACATAAGGCCCTTCCTGTTCCTGTTGGATGCGTTGAATAATGTAACATTTCAACAATACCAAAAGGTACAATGTATTATTAAAACAGGCTGGTGTTAAAAAAGAAGTGCAGCTACAGTCACATTGTCACAGACTCCCACCAGATGCCAGAATAATAAAACCCAAATTATTTTTGCCAGAGACAGGATTCATAAGGCACAAGGGGAGCTGGGGTTGAAGCTGGCTTTGCGAGAGTGGTTTGGAAGTGGAGGAGGAGGTTCATTTACTCCGAATATTGTACATTCCCGTAATCTTTACTACCCCAGTGCACGGAAACGCAGGGCCCTCTGTTGTTCTCTCGCTGAAGACAGCAAGTTGCGCTTTCTTGGTCTGAGTCTCATTTTAACCTTGATGTTGGTTCTTCTGGGGGAAAGCGGAGGACGAGGAGGAATTGAAAGGTGCTGTGGATGGATGAAGGATGGCGGGAGGGACATGGGCACACGAGGAACAGCTATGTGAGAAAGAAGAGGGAAGGGAAACGGAGGCTGCCGTGTTGCAGGTGGGCAGTGGGCGAAGGTTCCACGCCCTGAGGATTCGGTGGGCTTGGGACTGAATCCTTTTAAACAATAAATCCCCAATCCTCGCAGTTACTCAGACTCTTTTTTTTTTCCTTTTGACGTTCTGTGAGGCAGGACTGGAAGGCCCAAGTTTCTCATCTGCAGGGAAACAAACCCGCCAAGGTGTGGCTGGGGTGAGGGGCCCAGCTCTAAGACACACGAGACACCAGCCTGGCACTGCCTGAGTCCTCCTGGGGGCCGGACAGGGCCAGGGGGATGCTGGTGATGTTCATATCTCCATTAAAAAACAGACGAGAAAACAAGATGAGTGAGCAGCCAAAACTTGATTTCTGGAGATCCCAGGGTCCTTGACAGACGCCTCCACAATAAGCACCAGAGAGCCCTGTGCCCTTGCACCCACCCCTGCAGTGTCTCTGCACGAGTGCACAGTTGAACAGAGCCGCAGGCCTCTGGTGGCCCACAGGACTCTGGGTCCTCGGGGTCAGGAGCTCAGGGCACACTCTCCCAAGTATTCTCCCTGGGCCTCCTGCAGGGAGTCAGGAGCGGCGAGAGCCAGACACATGATGGGGACTGGGGAGCTGTTGCACTGACCAGGTGCCCAGGCCTGGGTCTGCATTCGCACACAGTAGTGCCTCCCGCGAGTCCATGGGGGAAGCATCACGGATCTTTGGCTTGTCCAGGTCACAGGGCCCATAAGAGATAGGCTGGGAAGCTGGTGGACTCCTCCCACCCCATCACCCCCGAAACTCCAAGGAATGTCACTGAGCTGGACAGGGGCCTGTTCCCAGGCACTTGGCCTCCAGATAAATAGCCCCTGAATTTACCTGCAGGACCACGTTTTCCCAGAGGGGGCGCCCTTGTCCTCCCCAGATACCAGCCCCCTGGGCTTGGGGCTGGGGGCTTCTCCTTCACTCCCAGGCCCTTTCTGCTCCTCTGCAGCACCACATCTTGAATCCTATAAATAAAGCCACTTCCTCAGATGACCCCTAAATTATAAAGGACCATTGATATCCCCAGCCTGTCCTTGGGTCCTCAAGTCCAAGTGTGTCTTCCTCTTTGGGGGTTCGGGGGGAAATCCAGATAGATTGGGGGGCTCTCTCTGCAGGGACAGCTGAGGGCACCAGGTCTTGGGACTCCAGGGTTCTTTGAGGTGTTAGTCCACTTGGCAGTGCAGAAAGTGGGGGTGCTCTCGGTCGCCCCCACCCAGGCCGGAGGCCATCCCGGGGCACTGTGGCATGGCACCTCCTCTCCTCCCTGTGTCCTTGCTCACGTCAGCTCCGAGCTCTAACGAGGCACGGCTACTCACCCCATGGGCTTCCCTCTGCTTTCCATCCTGCATTTCCCCGATACGGGCTGAGCGCCTACCGTGTGTCAGCACAAAGACTGGCCTGAGTCTGCCCTCCTGTGACTAATGTTGTCCTGTTTCCATGACACGGTGGTGATGATGGCAGCCCCGCCCGTCCCCATCTTGGCCCACTCTTCCTAGCAGGTGCTCACCTGTCACTCTGGGACCCTCCTGAACACGTGTGCCTCAGCCAGGCCATCTGGACCAGCCCTTGCCGACCGGCCACCTGCTGCTTCTGCGGCCTTTCTCCTGCCTGTCCCAAGCCTTGTGACCCCTGCAGGACAGCGCCCCTCGCCTGGCCTGTCTGCTGTGGCATCTGCTCCCACTACAGAGCACCCTTCAGCTGCATCCCTCCACGTCCCCGCTGGATGACATGTGTGCCTCGTCCCTAGGGCCCTCTCTCCCCGTCCCCGCTGCTCCTGTTCCTCTTCTCTCCTTCCAACCCTCACCTCGTCTTCCTTTGTTGGCTTGAAGAGTTTCCTTTTCCATCTTCTCTCTCAGACAAGAGTCTGGGGAGAGGCCTTCTGGGGCCAGAGCACTCAGAGAGCCCCAGCCTCCTGCACACGGGTGCTGGCCCCTCAGGGGCCATGGGCGGGAGTAGCCACCCTTGCTGTTAGTTGACGGACTGCTGGTGGGGTCCTTCTGAGACTGAGCTCCCCCAAGCCTGGCACCGCCTGGTCCTTGGCAGGACCACACCTCACACTCTGTAGCTCTTCCCCCACCCATGGCCAGGCTTCCTGGGAAACTTAAGCCTTCCTGGACCCCCAAGTTATTTTGGGGGGCCACACCACTAGAGTAAAGGGGTTGGATCCTGAAAGAGCAAGTAGAAGGATCTTGAGGAAGAGATAAAAGTCGTGGTCAACAGTGACACTTTGCACCTCGCTGACCGCAGGGGTGTCCTGTAGGCAGAAGTGCAGCATATGCGTGCACGTGTGTGTGTGTGTGTGTGTGTGTGTGTACGCGTGCACACGTGTGCTGAGGGTTCAGGGTTCCCCATTGGACTTCCCTGCAGCTGAAAAAGATAAATTGGCCCTCGACACTTCCCTGCTTGAAGGTCAGCAGTTGGCGCCTCGTCCCCCTTGTGCTGGGCAGTGAGCGTGCCAAGGCTCACCGTCGGGGCCTGGCAGTGCTCTCCGCACACAGTGGGACACAATGAATGTGGTTTCATAGAGTGAGAACAACACGGCTCCCACCTCAAAACACCGAACCCTTCTGTCCCCACCAGTGACTCATGGGGGAATAGTGCACGGTGCCCTTGACCCTGGGTCCCCGGGCAAGCCCAGTGCGCACCTCTCCTCCCTCCTGGAGCCCACCCAGTCCTGCTCCTCTCCACCCATGTCTGCGGGCAGCACAGCCAGAGCCGTGAGAGAGGCTTCAGGGCCACCTTGTTTTTCCGCCTCTCACTGCCCGCCCCTTTGATCCCTCTGGCATCCTGCAAAGTGGGGGGCACATGCTGGGGTGGGAGGGCCTGGCGGTCCCCTAAACCTGCAGTGGCTGGGGGTGCAGGGCACAGGGTGGTGTGTCAGGCTGCGGCTTGTGTTCTGTGCTGTGGGTGATGGATGGTGTTTCCTGCTGCAGAGCCGGGAGAAGTGTGGCCTCCCAGTCAGGACAGGCCGCTGCATGATCTCCACTCAGCCCCATTGAGAAAAGCGAAAGCCGGCTGGGCCTCTCCGTGGGGCTGGGTGCAGGGCCTCCATTGACCACACAGCGAGAGAGGCCTGGGTGCACTAGCCACCTCTTGGCCCCGAGACCCACCTGCCCCGGTTGAGGCTGGGCCCAGGAGGATGGCAGCCAGGATGGTCCCGACCCCTCACTCTGAAGCCAGCATGTCCCCTGCCACAGTGGGGCTGTGCACAATGTGTTAAAATGGAGTGATGTCTTGTCTCAGGGAAGTGGTTGGAGGTGCAGCCTGGAGATGTGCGGGGTGCTTGAGGCGCGGCTCTCCGGGTGCACACGAGGGTGCCTGTGGGCAGGGGATGCAAAGTGGCTGGGGCTTTAGGTTTAGTAAAGACCAGCCTCCCGGGGAGGAGGGCTTGGTGCCTCTTGGGTTCCTTTACTGTGCCTCCCTTCCTACCCTTGTGCCCTCTCTGTCTGCTTCAGGGGCTGAGGCACTAGGGACTCTGGGGGGGATCCCTGGCTGGACAGCTTCCTCGAGTCCACGTGCCCATCCTCCGGGCAGCTTGCTCCCCAGGGGCTCCTTCTGTTTCCAGGTGGGGAGGTCCCCCGGGCCCACCTTTCTGTGGGTGCCTCTCCTCGCCTTTCCTCTGCTGCTTGTGAGGCAGTTCTGTCTGCCTCAAAGCCCAGGGAACCCACAAGCAGACCCGCCTGACCCATCGCCCAGGTCCTGGGCCCCCTCGGCATTGGAGGTGGGGGAGAAAGCAGAGGGAGAGAGAGCAGAGCACGGGGAGTCCAGGGACCACCCCTCCATGTGCCTCGGGGAGATGTCTGGAGGAGGCGACCTGAGAGCAAGAGCAGAGACTTGGGGGTGACTTCCGGGGTGATCCCCTGAACCTGCAAGGTGGCTGCAGAGCCGGGGTGCAGTCCCACACAGCTGCTCCTCCCTGGGCCATTGGTCTGTCTGCGACCTGGCCCTGAGGTCATGCCGCAGGCTCCCAGATCAGCCACTGGACCTCGTCTGAGAGCAGCCTGCCCCTCCGCCCCCCAGCTCAGGTCAGCCGTTTCCACCTGGCTGTTCCCTTCCTCCTCCACCTGGTCCTCCACCTGGTTTCTGCCCTATGCTGTCCCCCAGCTCCTCCCTGGCTGCCTGTTGACCATGGAGATAGGACAGGGGGTTCCAACGCACCCTGCTGTTCCCACGAGGCGCAGCCCCCTGGAGCCTGGGGTTTGTGCCCCACCTGTGCCTGGCAGAGGTGGTCACGGGGCAGGCAGGCGTCGCTGGGCCTTTCCTGGAGCTGGCTGGGCTCTCTGTGCCGTCATCCCTACATTTGGACGGGGGTCATGCTCCACTAACTGCCTGGATTTTAGGAAAAGGGAAAAAAAAATTGCTAGTCTTGGCCGTGGCGTCCTAAAGAGATCTGGGGATGGGCAGTCGTGCTGTTGGTGGGACAGGCTGGGGCTCCTCCAGTCCTGACTGAGGAGTCATAACTAACCAGAGCCAGTCTCCAGGCCCCTTCAGAGTGGCTCTCCACACTCCTAACCAAATGGAAGTCTTCCAAGGCCCGGGTACCTATGGCCCCCAACCAGCCCCCACCGACGAAACCACCAGAAACCACCCGCTTCCTGTTCCCTGGACCCTGACTCTGGAGAGTGGGGTTCTGTTCGATGTAAATCCAGAGGCATCGGTGGGGCAGAGTAACAGTGGGAGATCACCCACTCACAAGGCGTTGAGTGGGCTCTGCCCCCACAAACGCACCTTCTAGGCTCTGGGGATTCAGATCTCAGATTCTCCTGGGGGGATTTCATGGAGCAAGGCGTCAGGAGTGCCAAGGGGTAGTGGGCTTTTAATGGGGAGTTCTCTCCCTGGGGGGCCCTCAATGGGAGATGGCCACATGTGCAGCGTTCCTGGGGGTGCTGGGGTGAGGGTGGGATGGGGGTGGAGAGTGAGCCACGTATGTGGGGAAGAACACTTCACGGTGCAGCATGCGGTACAGAGGCACGGCATGGTGGGGGAGGCGTGCTCAGGCCTGAGGGGCAGCCAGCCAGGGGCGGAGGGCTGCAGGGGAACCAGGGAGTGGAGTAGGAGAAGGGGCCATTGCAAGGGTCCAGTAGGCAGAGGAGGGTTTACCACCACACTGTCCATGAACGCGGGGACCCTGTGCACGAGCCTGCGTCTGAGCTTTGCCTCCGTCCTCTGGCCTGGTTTCCTAGAGAGGTCCCCAGTCCTGTCAGCCTCAGGGGTCTGAGAGCTGGACTTACCATCAAAGCAGGGCGTCTCCTCAAAATGAGGCACGACACCATTGAGGGTTGTGATCGGGGCAACGATGTCACTGAGGGGCCTCCCCAGGGAGGGAGGGGAGGTAGTGACTGGCTGTGGAGTCCAGGCTGGAGGGAGCAGGAAAGAGCAGGACGGCCTGAGAGACAGTGGGGCTGCTCAGTGGGTCCCACCTCACCAGGCTGCGGAGCTGAGCATGTGGGCAGCAAGAGAGAGGGGCCGGCCGTGGAGTGGCCCTGGGTGCCGCTGCTTGGCAGGAGGGTCTGGTGGCCATTTCCCCCTGGAGTCTTCTCCTCTCCTGGGGCTTAAGATGCAAAGTGCTTTTTGGAGGGACACTGATCCATGGTGACAGCCTCTTGGACCCTGGTCCCCGCTCATCTGTTAATGCCAGTATCTGTTTTAGATCAAGATGAGAATGCTTCAAGGGTACTTGGTCTTGATGTTGCTTTACTTTCTTCTCTTTTCCTCCAGGTTGAGAATCTGTCCCTGGGAACCTAGAGTGCGTCCCGGCAACGCTGGCTCTGCCCAGGGGAGTTCCAAGAAGAACCTCCCGGGCCTCCTGCCCCAGCGAAGCTGCCCTCACCTCCCACTGCCAGGTAAGGCTGCCACCCGCCGCAGCGCCCTTGGAGCTGGCATTTGCAATGGAAAAGCATTTGAAGGAGATGGGGGTTTGCAGGGTCGGGGGTTTGTGCACGTCTCTGGTTTGCAGAGCATTGGGTCTCTGTGGCTTCAGGGAGGAAGTGGGGGAGACTGGGCTGTTCTCTGAGCCCTGAAAACCATCAGCCTGGCCTGGGGAAGGAGGGCAGATGGGGAGAGGGGTTCACTGCTTGGTGTTGGCATGAGATGCTGCAGAGTCCAGGGTGGATTCCATGTTCTGGTCACTGCCCGGGTGGCCCTGCATGCCCACGGGAGGCGCTGCACTTTGGCCTGGCGAGCTGCAGAGGGTGCCATGGCTGCCCTCTCCCTGGAGTCTGTTCTAGCACTGGCCACTGTGTTGGCATCTGACTCCGGGGTCTAGGGCAAAGTCCCCAAGACCTCCCTGGCTCCATGCCAGCCGCGGGCCTGGGCCACCACACCTGTCACAGACCAGCCACACCTGGCGGGTTCCCATGACCATGGTTTGATGGTTGCCAGAGTGGCTCCCGCGTCTCAGGAAAAGGCTGTGCTGATGGGTTCAGGATACAGAGCACCGAGGGCGAGGGCTCAGGGTCCCACACAGCTCCCGGCCCCTTCCCAGCCCGGCCCAGCTAGGTGCTCACCAACCAGAAAATGCCCTGAGCCCTGGGTGTCCAGGGTTTCCTCGGGGTCTCGTTACATCCTTGGCCGTGGGCTGGAGCCGTCTCCAGTCCCTTTTCCTCCCGGAGAAGTGGAGGGAAATGTCCAGCCTCTCGTCAGGTGCATGGCCAGTTTCACCCCCACACCATGGGCAGCCCACTAGGAGCCCCCTGGGCCCATGGTCCAGTTGATCAAGGGGCTCCTTACACACATCAAAATCCATCCTTATGCCTCCCAGATTCCAAAGCCTCTGGAGGTCGCTGCCCAGGAGCCAGGGACAGAACCCAAGGGATTCTTTATTGGCCACCAAGGAGCTCAGCACAGCCCTGCCCCCGGCTAATGACCAGCCAAGGCTGGCCAGGCAGAGTCACGGAAGGCGGGGAGGGCTTGCTGTGGGCGCACTGTGGTGGGCTTTCTGGACTGACTGTGCGATGCCAACGAGAACCCCGCGCAGAGACCTGGACGCCGGCTGGCCTCTCTGATACCCATTAAAGGCCCTTCCCAGGTCTTGATTCCGATCCCCACCCCCAGCTTCGTCACCGTCCAGTGCTCGCTGTCCTTGCTCCGTGGTGCTGGCTCCCTCCTGCCTCGGGGCCGTGGGGACTCCCTCCTGCCTCGGGGCCGTGGGGACTCCCTCCTGCCTGGGCTCACTGATCCGGGCTGATCTGTGTTTGCTGACCCACCACACACACGGTCTCTGACTTAGGACGGCTGTGCCTCACCATGGTGTGAGAGTGCTGTGGCCCAGGGACGCTGACGTCGCATCCGGAGTGCATCTTCCCCAGGGGCCATCTGAGTCATGCCACGCTGGGCTGAGCCTCCTCTGTGGCGTGCTGCTGCTGAGCTGTCAGGTTCAGTAGGTCAGGGTGCTGGATGGTGGGTTCCTCGGGACGTCACTGTCACCAGCCGAGGAGCTCCTACCTTTGAACACCTCTGATGAGCTGAGCCGAGCCCTGTCTGGGGCTCTGGAGCTGCAGGAGCAGAAGCCGCAGCCCTGACAGCCTTTGTATTCCAGGTGGACGAGGACCACAGCAGGCGTGTTTGAGGTCATGTCAGGTCAGGAGAGGCTGTGAGAGAAAGAAGTGGACCCAGGCGATGGAGAGGGGAGGACACTGCTGCTGGTGGAGGACAGGGCTCAGGGGCCCAGCAGAGAGATGGAGGTGGGGAGGGAGAACCCAGAGGGACTCTGACCACTGTCCCGGCAGGGCATGGTGGTGCCAAGGCCCCAAGGCAGCTGTGGATGGGCTGAATGGTAGAGCAGGGTGGAAGGAGACGAGGTCTCGGGTGTCCCTGGCCGGGGTTAGTGGCCTCTACACAGGGATTAAGGATTTTGGATTTCATCTTGTGGGCGTGTTGGGAGGCACTGAGATCTCTGGGGAAGGGACTGACGGGCTTGGCCTCTTGTGTGGGGCAGTCGGAGCAGGAAGACGAGGCTGCTCTGTCTGGGAGGGCTGGTTGGGCCGTGGACCGGGCGAGGGCAGTGGAATGAGCCTCTAGCCAGCCTTTGCTCCTGGTGACCTGGCTCCACAGTGCTGCAGCGAAGGGTCCAGGACCTGCCACTGCCGGGATCCTGGCCTTGGGGGCTTCAGGACCTTGCTAGAGGCCTGTTTGGGCCCTGACCTCAGCACAGGGCAGGAAAGCCCTCAGGACCACTGTCCTCGGAGACTTGAGCTCCTGGTTCCAAGCAGCTGTACGGGGCTCTGTCCTTGGAAGGACAGCAGAACCCGGATGTCCCTGTGGGCAGCTGGTGGGAGCAGCCAGTCCCCATGGCTTCCTCTGAGGAGGCAGCAAGGCCCAGCCTCACCTTGCTCAGGGTCTGAGACTAGGTGTTCTCCTCCCCCAAAGGTGCATATATACATCCTTGGGGCCATCAAAGCCAAAAGCCCAAGACCGGCTCATCCCCGACAGCGGGTCTGGGAAGTTCAGGGTGGGCAGCCAGGGTCACTGTCCAGTGGCCTTCTACCAGAGCCGGCTCACCCCCTGCCCTCTTGCACTCTGAGGGCCTGCCCTGAAGTGGTGACATAGGTGCCATGCATTTGAGAGTCCTGCCCTTCCGCAGGAAGGGGTGGAGGAGACAGCAGGCTCACAGGACAGGGCAGACACTCTGGTCCCAGCCACCTGAGCGTGGCCTTGACCCTGGTTTTTTTTTTTTAATGGGCTCTGGGAGGGTGGGTGGCAGGTCTCTGAAGGAGGAGCCCAGGCAAGCAGGTCAGTGGCCAGGGTGCTGTGCTCCTCACCCCTGCATGCACCCTCCCCCAGGGTCTCACGAGACCCAGCTGTGGGCTCTGAAGGGGGGCTGCCTCGTCCACCTGGGGCGGGCGTACTGCACCTGAGTCCTGCAGGCCAGCCCGCCTGGCTCTGGGGCAGTGGAAGGCCACTGGAGGAAAGGGCCAGAGTGGCCTCAAGGTCAGGGGAGGCCGGGGAAGTCAGGGCCACAAAAGCCTCAGGAGCCTGAGTGGACAGAGGCTGCTGGGCTCAGGAAAGGCCGAGCCGCGCAGGCCGCTGGGTGTGGCCCTCACCCAGACACCCCCGGCTTTGGGAGAGGTGTGGGGGAGCCTGCGGTCTCCTCCCAGGCCACCGTCCCTGCCCAGACGTTCCTTCAGCTTACAAAGGGTCCCATGGGTAAGAGCCCATTACAAAGCTCATCCCTTCTAAATATGGATCCGATTTGGATCTTACCATACAGTAAATTACGAGTCTTTATTAAAAACCTGGATGGAAATTAATCTCGGCAAAACGAGATTTGTCTGCTACGTGCAGTGGCTGAGGCCTGGGGCCGATGGTCCCTCAGATGTGGGAGGAGACGACCTGGCCACAGCGTTGGGGACTAGAGCTGGTGGGCATCGCATGCTCTTCCCTCCTGGGCGTCCCCCTTGCCACTCCAGGGGACAGAATTCTCCCAACCCAGTGTGTCTTGGGGTCACTCAGGAGCTGAAGGCATGGCTGGCTGTCCCTTCTCCAGACGTTTCTCGGGGCGGGAGCACCTTGGTTCTTGGGAAGCCGTGGCCACCTGATGGCCAGGTGGCACAAGCTGGCCAGGCACGAGCAGCACGCTGTGGGGACACAGCGAGCGGTCTACGCCCCTCAGGGGCTCTGTGCTGGAGCCCATCCGTCTCCCCAGACCCATCCTCGGGGCTGCACCCATGAGTGGCAACACGCGACTCTCATAAATCATCCCCAAATGAGGCTGCTTCCCGCACTCATCCATCACGCCCGTCTCTTGTCTGCTTGTTTTTAAAAGCTGTTAAACCAGCATCCATCACAGGGCCCCTGGCACCCGGCTGAGCTGAGCCTCCACTGCCCACATCAGCGGCTGGTGTGCCCGGCACTGTCTGAGGGGTGGTCTCCCAGGGTGGGGAGAGACAGCGGGGCTTTACCTAGAGGCACCGGGAGCCACTGAGGTGTCTCTGTGACACTTGTGGTTGCCATCCCCAGGTGTGGGGCAGGTCCTGGTGGCATCCGACAGCTCAACACGAGCCCTTAGCTTGAGCCAACCTTTGGAAACAGGGATCCGTCTGAAGACCCCAGGGCTTCCTCCTCTCCTGGAGAATGAACCCGGCTCACCTCTCTAACCCCTTCCTCTGAACTCTGCCAGGACTGTCTCTGCAGTGGGCCCTGCTGACAGGAGACAGGGCCTGGACCCGGGCTGCCCGTCTCCTCCTCTGTCTCTCTGACCCCCAGCAGTTGAGGATTCTGGGTGCCTCCAGCTTTTCTGAACTCTCTGCTGGGTCCCCGCATCTGTCAGCCTGACTCTGCGTGGCCCCATCCACCTTCTGGCTCCTTCTCTGCAGTCTGGGAAGGACGGTGCGCGGCACCCTCGGGTCGGGGGGAGACGAGCAGGTATCAGAGGTGCCTGGTCGCTTCCCTTCAAGGGGAAATCTGGGCTGGACTCTGCCAGACTCTCTCCACGCTCCCTGATGGACTCGCGCTGGGCTTGCTCCAAGAGGCCTCCTGCGTGTCTCCGGCAGCTGTCACAGGCCTCAGTGGCATTTGTGAGATTTTGTCCCATCTGGTTGCTTCTCCTCCACCCTTTCCTTCGCCCTGTCTCTGGTGGTTGAAGGGCACAGTGGCTCGTTGGCACTGCTGCGGCATTTTTTAAGAAATAGAAAAATGGACCAGCGATTTTTTCCCGGTGACTCTGGAGCTCCGGGAGTGCGCGGCAAGGAGGCTGTGCAGGTCGCGGAGGGCACGGCAGAGCTCCCCAGGCCACCGCTCCCCGCGAGGCTGCCAATTAGAGCCCATTAGTCATCGTGTGTTAGAGCATTAGGAACGATTAAGGGTGAGGAGTCTCCAGATGTGGCGCCAGAGCGGCCTGGGGACGCGGGGGCTCTGCTGGCTGCCCCCCTGAGGATGCCTGAGGGCCTTGGGTGGGGCAGGGGCGCGGGTGTGGCACCTGGGCAGGCACACTGGATTCAGAGCTGGTCTCAGGGTCCTGTGGCTGCTGTAGCTGGTGACCTAAAACACAGCCGGGAGCCCAGGCCCCTCTCCCGGTGGTGGCGGTGGCTGTCCTTGGCGTTCCTGGGCGTGCAGATGCGTCTGTCCGGGCTCTGCTCTGTGCTCAGGTGGCCGCTCCCCTCCGTGTCTCTCCTTCTGTGTCTCCGTGGGATGTTCCTGTGTGTGTGCGTGTGTCCCAGGCCCCTCATTTCATGAGGGTCCCTCGTGATGGCACCTGCAAAGACCCTGTTTCCAAATAAGGTCACGGTCACAGGCTCTGGAGCTAGGACTTGAGCAGTCTCCTAGGGACACAGTTCTACTACCTACCCTCCGTACCCCACTGAGGAAGGTGACCCTGGCGTGGTGGCCTTGACCCAGCCCCCACAGCACTAATCTTAGCAGACATGGTGTCAAGAGGACCAGGCAAGTTGGGCTTCGGGACAATGGCAGGAGGTGAGGAGGTCCCTGGCCACTCAGCAGAGGAGCTGTGAGGGGGGATCTCAGTGAGGTTTCTGTTGCTATCGCAAAATATGGAGGCAGCATAATTTGTGAAGAATAGAAATTTACTCGGCTCCTGGCTCTGGAGACCCCCTCAGGTGCCCCTAGACTTGCCACCTCGAGAGCCAGCTGAGAAGTTAAGGGCGGACCCTGAATCTAAGCCTAAGGCAGCCGGCTCATGCGGCAGGCTCCGGGCACACACCTCTGTGGGGAGGAGAGCGGCGGGCTCCTCTCCCACCTGTGTCAGGGGGCGGTTAGAGCTCTTGGCTGGGGACGGAGGGTGTCGGGAGCCTCGAGGGGGCCTGGCGGGGTGCACTGGGGGAAGGAGTGGAGCCTGGCCTGGGAAGGTGGTGGGGGGCAGGTGGTTCCTGTGGCCCAGCCCGGGCAGTAGGAGGGCAGCGGCTCTGCAGGGGAGGGCTGAGGGCGCTGGGAGGAGTGGAGCCCGGGGACAGGGGAGGTGGGGATCTGAACTGTCCACACCCACGAGGACGCCAGGAAAAGGAACAAGTAGTCCCCTGGGGCAGAGGGGAGCCTGGTGCAGAAACGGTGTGGGCTGCTCTGCAACGGACCCGTCTGAGGTGGCCAGCGGTCAGCAGTGTCTGGGGAAATGCACCCTCTTCTTCTTTGGCGATGATGACCCACCCGGTGATAAGGGCTGGTCTGGTGACTCACAGATGTCCTGCACAGAGAGCACCTTGGTTCAGTGTGGACCGTGTCCATCTGTTGGTTCCAGGCAGACGGTCTGTCATGGAGGCCACGAGGGCCTGGGCCCTGGCCGGCACCCAGCTCCTGGTCTCACTCTTGGCAGGACCAGGCGGGTCCCGGGTCTGCCCCGTGGCGTCTTGGCCCAGTTCTCCCACAGGGGCATGCACGTCCAGCGTCACATGCAGTGGCCAGCGAGCTCCACCAAGGCCTGGTGGACGGCGAGGGCTCCTATAATGGGGAGGAAGCCAGTTCTCCTCTGATTTGCGGGATGCACCAAGCCTCAGGCCTGGCGTTGTCCATCACATCTGTGGGCAGGAGTGGGCAGCAGAGGAGAGGCATGTTGGCAAGGCCCCGGGAGACAGGTGATTTAGATGGAGTCAGGAAGCCTGCTTCAGGGAGGGCAGCGTGTGAGGGAGGGAGAGGGGGTGGAGGGTAATCTCTCCCCTGTCCCTGGGGTGGGAGGGAGGGAGGTGGACAGATGGTGCCGAGGTGACCTTGAGCCGCTGTGCATTGCTGAGTAATGGCTGAAACTGCAGGAAGCTCGCAGGGCGTGGCCACCTGCAGCTCCCGGTGGGGGTTAATCAGGATGTGGACATTGTGGAAGGACCTGGAAGCAATCAAAGGTAAGCCCAGGATGAACAGAGGTCAACCGGCACGCTCATAACTCAACATCCCGCGTGAAGACACCTGCTGACCTGAGGGGCACCCGAGCATGGTCTTCCTGGCTGACACGGCCATCGTCCCCAGTCCACATGAGTCATCACCCCATTCATCCTCACAACACTGAGCTGGGTTCCCTGGGAAGACGGAGTCACAGGTAGACGATGAGCATAGGACCATTCCAAATTCGATCCCTTGGCAATTCTCTAGACATTCACATGAGACGTGTCATGATGATCCATATCAAAGCTACTCAAAGTGAGGTCCACAGACCAGTGCCTATCTGTGAGCTGCTGCTGCTGGTCCCTGCGATTGAATATGGAACTCGAGAGCAACTGCATTAGAGTGTCTGCTGTTGCTATAACAAAATACCCAAGGCTGGATAACTTTACAAGAAAAGAGCTTTATTTAGCTCACAGTTCTAGAGGGTCAAGGGCATGGAGCCTGCATTTGCCTGGCTCTGGTGCAGACCTCCTGGTAGATGGTACCACATTGGCAGGGGAGGGAGAGATTTTGTGGCCAGTCAGGAAGCCAGAGAGAGGGAAGGGCTCTCGCAGGAGCTAAGTCAGTGTTCTGGGATGACCGCCTTAATGATTTCCACGTCAGGGCCCAGTAGCTGGAGGACTTCCTACCAGGCTACCCTTCCGGAAGGTTCCATTACCTCTCAACATTGCCACACTGGGTTCAAAGTAACCCACATGTGAATCCTGGGGGACACGCTGACACCAGATCCCAGCCATAGCAGTGCGTCTTTCATAGCAATTTGAAAGAGTGATTTTAGGTCTGTGAATCTAATCAGGAATTGGGCTTTGTGATTTACATGTATCTTTTGTTCTATTTTTCTGGTAAATTCATTCCATGTTCCTAGTAAGTTCTTTTTTGCGGCTGTTTTTTAAAACAAAAGTCAGGTCCACAGTGAATCTGAAATCAGGGCTGCCTCCTTTGCAGCAGGGGGTCTGGGAAGTGCTCCCACCGAGGAGGCTTGAGCCAGCAGATGGAGTGGGCCATGTCTGCCTGGCCTCTGCTGAGCCCAGGGCCGGCCCCCGGATGGGACCATGGCAGCCCCGGATGGGTGAGAGCTCAGCCCTAGCTGAGCACCACGCTGGGCCACAGCAGTCAATCTTCTGGGGTCCACGGCGCGCGCAGGGGAGGGTCCTCTGGAGGCCCCTGTGGTGGCTGGCCCTGCCTCCCTGTGCACCTGCGTCCTGACCCCTTCTCACAAGGTGCCATTCATACGGGATCAGGACCCACCGCAGTGACCTCATTTCACCTTGCTCACCTCCTCGAGGGCCCTGTCTCCAAAGCAGTGACATTCTAAAGTGCCGAGGGTGAGGACTTCAGCATCACATGTGTATATATATATATATATATTTTAAACACAGTTCAGTCCATGACAGAAGGGTACATGGGAGTTCTCTGTACTATTTTTACAACATCTTATGAGCCTTAAATTATTTCAAAATAAATGGTTATTTTAAAAAGGAAATCCCTCCCGGCAGCACGGCCACTGTGGTTGGTCTGGATGGAGTCCCAGCAGGCAGGCCCGTTGCCCTGGGTTTGGAGCAAGTGCTCCCTGGGCTGGGTGTCCAGTGGGCCTGTCCCGGACGCTGCCCTTCCAGCTCTCTGCCTTCTGGCCCTCTGAGCCTGCCTGTGGCTGTGGCAGGTGAGAGGAGTGCGGCGGGGCTGCCCCTGTGCCACCTGCCACGATGCCCCTTGGCTCCTCCCTCTCGGGTTTCTGAGCGGCACAGATTTGCTGCTTCTGTTTTCCCCACGGCTGTGGCAGGGTCCTTGCAAGGCTTTGCACAAAGCGCCTTTGATGTAATGGTCTGGACGGTGCCTGGTCACCCTCCTGAAGTCTCCCTTGCTCTGGGACACAGTGATCGTGGTCACATATGGCCCGTGGTGGGGGCGGGACAGCAAGCCTGTGTTGGTACAGCCATGCTCCTGGCTGCCCGTCCAGCGGTGTTCACAGGACACTGTCCTCTCAAGGGAGCTCATCCTCAAGCAGAGGACTTTCAGGTGCTGACGACCTTTAGACCTGGGCCCGCCGAGAGGGCCTGGTCCTTGTCCGATGCACACGCCCTGCTTGCTGGGTACCAGTGTCCTCCTGGGCACAAGAGCAGAGCTGACCAGTGGTGGCGTTTGAAGGCTGTTTCCTAGTTGTGGGCCAGAATGTCACCGTGGTCATTGCCATAGGACACTCCGTTGGCTCACAAGGTTCCCGAGCCCGGGTCATAATTTTTTATTTATTTAAAGATATTTTCCGGTTGTTTGCAGACCTTTATTTTATTCATTAAATCATATGCTGAGAACTGAGCCCGGGCCTCACATGTACTAGGCAAGTGCTCCACCACTCAGCCCCAGCCCCAGCCCATAATCATGTTTTAATTACTTACAGCCCACACCCTCTGCAGAATGGGGACCCTCACTTCACGGCAAATACCCCGAGCTTTGCACCCTGACCAGCACCCCTGAAGGGTGCTCTCTGAGGTCTCCCTGCCCTTGGAGACGTGGGTCATGGTTGTGTGTGCAGCGTGACAGAGGGACCGTCCACGTCTCTCTGCTTTTCTCAAGCTGAGAGCCAGGGAGGGTCAGTCCTCCAGACGCTTCTTCCTCCCGGCCTCAGCTCGGGGTGCCCCAGGCCCATGGCTCACCCCGACTCTGTAGATGGAGACGCTGAGTATTTCTGCTGAGGCGGCAGAAACCTTTTGTCTGTCTGTGGAGTTGATTCTGCAGTGTTTTTCTCCTTTACTGAGCGTAAAGGAAGGACTGGTTATTTATTTATTTTTTTCATTTTCTAACACGGTGGCGTGACACAGAGCCAGAGTGTGTGTTGTGCACGGCGGGCTGCGCTCCGGCAGAGGAGATTAAATGGCCTGTCCAGGTGATAGAGGGCACCAGGCACTGCACTGGAGGTGTGCACTTTTCCTCCCGAGGCTCCAAAGAGAGGGAGTAGTAAGCCTGCACCCCTGGGGACCTGGGCGTCTGTTGCCAGAAGGGGGCCAGAGAAAGCATGACATTTCTTTGAAGTCTTATTTGTTATCTTAAAAATTCACACACGTCTTACACTGAATCCACAATGCGCTTCCCCGGCTGTGACAGAACCATAATATTCCCCTGAACTGCTCAGACAAAACCGGAGCTGCCGTCCCAGGCACAGGCTTAGCCGATGGGTCCTGGACGCCCAGGGCTCCTCTTCCCATCCCCATGCATCTCGAGGGGCTGGGGAGGGGTTCCCCAGTTTGAGAAGCACTTGGTAGGGCTGCAGTTATTCCAACGTGAGAGTGGGCATCGAGGGTGGGCTGCCCGAGGTGAGTTTTCATGCCGTCTTGCTGTGAGATTTTATGAAGGCCATGCTAGGCATTTCAGAGGTGCCTGGTGACCCTGTGACGGCTGTGGAGTGACGGCTGCCCCAGCCCACGGCCTCACCAGCCGTCTTATCTGCACCTCTCTTTCCCCTCTGTCAGGTAGTGGGCACGCTGCACGTTGGCCAGAGGTGGCGTCTCACCCTGGGGACCTTCTGGATTAGGATGAAGTCAAGCACACACCCCTCCAGTCTGTGGGTCTGGTGCCGTGGCCTGGGGCTGAGCATGGTGGGGGATGCAGAGATGGGACAAATAGAGGCTCTCTGAGAAGCCCCCCTAGGGCAGGCGAACACGCGTGTGTGGTGTGGCTCTCTGATGCGCTGGGCTCAACTGGCCCTCAGAATGCTCGGGGGCCTGTATCCCAGGTGGGGGGCCACGGCCTGCCTCTGTGCTCAGTGAGCAGAGCCTTTGCCCTCCAGACCCCTCACCCACCCACTGCCCTTGCACTTACCCAGGGCTCCTGCCACTTCTTGGCCCAGATGGCCCTGTCCTGGTAGGGTGAGGGGGACCCACTAGGAGGGACTGGGAAGGGCTCTGCTTCCTGGGGTCACAGCTGTGTCCATCTGAGGTGCAGGGGAAGTCCAGCCCCACAGTGCAGTACAGCACCTCCAGGGTGGTCAGGAGGACTGGGGAAGATCAGCCACAGAGGACGTGCGCACCAAGAGGTCAGCCCTGTCTTTTCTTGCTGGGGGACCCGAGAGCAAGTGGCCAGGTCCTCACTGGCCGGACACTGAGACAGGGGCTAAGTATGTGCCAAGGGCACTGTCATCCAGGCCAGAGTGTTAGACGGGACCAGGTGGCTCTAGCACACCCCACTCCAGACCAGGGGCAGTCCTAGGGTTGGAGGGGCTCTCCAAGGCCACACAGCAGTAGAGGGCCCAGAGCTACGGAAAGGTGATGGCTCCATCCACCTACCATCCCCCTCTCCATCCACCTACCATCCCTCTCTCCATCCACCCATCATCCCTCTCCATCCACCTACCATCCCTCTCCATCCACCTACCATCCCCCTCTCCATCCACCTACCATCCCCCTCTCCATCCACCTACCATCCCCCTCTCCATCCACCTACCATCCCTCTCCATCCACCTACCATCCCTTTCCATCCACCTACCATCCCTCTCCATCCATCTATCATCCCTTTCTCCATCCACCTACCATCCCCCTCTCCATCCACCTACCATCCCCCTCTCCATCCACCCATCATCCCTCTCTCCATCCACCTACCATCCCTCTCTCCATCCACCTACCATCCCCCTCTCCATCCACCTACCATTCATCTCTCCATCCAACTATCATCCCTCTCTCCATCCACCTACCATCCCTCTCCATCCATCTATCATTCCCCTCTCCATCCACCTACCATCCCCCTCTCCATCCACCTACCATCCCCCTCTCCATCCACCTACCATCCCTCTCCATCCATCTATCATCCCTTTCTCCATCCACCTACCATCCCCCTCTCCATCCACCTACCATCCCCCTCTCCATCCACCCATCATCCCTCTCTCCATCCACCCACCATCCCTCTCTCCATCCACCCATCATCCCTCTCTCCATCCACCTACCATCCCCCTCTCCATCCACCCATCATCCCTCTCTCCATCCACCTACCATCCCTCTCTCCATCCACCCATCATCCCTCTCTCCATCCACCTACCATCCCCCTCTCCATCCACCTACCATCCCTCTCCATCCACCTACCATCCCTCTCTCCATCCAGCCGTCATCCCTTTCCATCCACCTACCATCCCTCTCCATCCATCTATCATCCCTTTCTCCATCCACCTACCATCCCCCTCTCCATCCACCTACCATCCCTCTCTCCATCCAGCCATCATCCCTCTCCATCTACCTACCATCCCTCTCTCCATCCAGCCGTCAGTGACTGTGTGTCCATCATCCACCCACGCATCTGTTACTGTTTATCTTTCTATGTGTCTACATATTTATCATCCACCCATCTGTGCGTCTAGATGCATGTGCCATGTACCTGCTCTTCATGCCTGTTCATCGACTCAGTGAGGGACCGTCCATTTCTGCATCTATCTATCCATCTGTTATCTATTATTGATTATCTCTGCCTCCATCCATGCATCTATTAGCTCTCTATCCTTTATCCACCCATCTGTCATCCATGTAGGTATTACATATCCATCTACTCATCCCCTCTCTCTCTCTCTCTCTCTCTCTCTCTCTCTCTCGTAGCCATTGATTCCTATCATTATCACGAGCTTTATTTTTAAAGCCTCCTCCTCTTCTGGTGTTTTGGGGTGGGAAGGACACCTGACCCAGGCCCCGCTCCTGTGCTGCTGCCTCATGCTCACCTGCAGCCTCAGCAAGGCTGGGAAGAGGGAAGTGAGAGGAGGGGGCGGTGTTGGGCCCTGGAATTGGAGGACCAGCCTCTAGTCTGCAGGCCACGCGCCTCAGCCGGGAGTCAGGCCACGCTGGGGGGCTGCGGGGCCGAGGCTGTCAAGGCATGGGAGGGGCTGTGGGAGGTTGACAGCCCCCTAGAGTCCTCGTTCATGACCCCTGCCCTGGAGACCGAGAGCCCTTAGCAGAGAGACACCCTCCGAATTCTGAACAAAGACAATAATGAGCCCAGTTCAAGTGGAACCCAGGAAGCAAATGTGCCCACCGGCGAGGCTGGCCTGAAGCAGGTCTGGGCTGGCATTAGGGGGGCGGGGGGCCGACACGTGGGGCCTGGCTGGAGGTGGAGGCAGCCCCACACAGGTGTCGCTGCAGTTAGAGCGAGTCAGGAGGGAGCTGCTGTGGGTTTTGAAGCCTCTCCTCAGGATAGGCAGAGCATGGGGGCAGGCTTGTCCCAGGTGGGCTCTGCAGGCGCTGTGTGGCCCTGCGTCCCTGACATCCGTGTCTGTTTCCCTAGTGTCCAGCGCAGGGGTCTTGGATTTCTTTGGTACTGAAGATTGAACCCAGGGGTGCTTAAGCGCTGAGCCATACCCCCAGCCTTTGTAATTGTTTATTTTGAGACAGGGTCTTGCTTAGGGCTTTGCTAAGTTGCTGAGGCTGGATTTGAACTGTGATCCTCCTGCCTCAGCCTCTCCAGCTCCGGGGATCACAGGTGTTGCCACTGCCCTGGTGGAAAGCCAGGCTCTTACTGAAAGAGGAATACGTCAGAGAGGGTCATGTGGCAAGGCTGGCGGGCTCTGCCTTCCCCTGCGCCCCCTGAGTTCTCACGAAGCACCTGCTGTCTCAGAGAAGGTCATTCTACCCGGGGAAGGAAGCCACTTGCCAGCCTCCCACCCTGCCCTGCAACAGTGCTGGTGAGCCTCTGATAGGAACACACCCTTCCTGTGCACGACTCGTGCCATACTTTGCCGGCAGTCAGTCCTGCACAATATTCACAGACGGCAAAGCTGCCCGTGAATCACCTTCCAGTCACATCATGGGGCCACCTGCCTGGTCAGTCCAGAGGCCCTCTTTCCCACCCAGTGCTGTCTGTGGCCCTAGGGGATGGGGTGCTGTGGCTCCCCATGGAAACCTCTCCTCCAATCCTCAGAATCTACCTCGAACCAGTCACAGGCCCCATAGCAACCGAGGCTGGCAACGGTGCCTGGTGCCTGGGAGAAAAATTAGCAAAATTGCTTTCTTTTGGGGAGGGTGTGTGTGGCGGTGGGGGCACTCAGAGATCATTGTTTCTCGTTACATAATGGGCCAGTCTCCTGAGCTCCCCTTCTGGAAACATGGAGGCCCTGGGATTGCACACATGGGCGGGGTGCCCGGGAGCAGCAGATTGCTCTGTTGGTCCAGCTGGGCAGCCGGTCAGCTCCTCCGAGAAGGGTCGGACTGCAAGAAGCCAAGGGAGAAGGTGGGGTGCCACTGCTTCCTCCTCAAGCATGAGTGTGAGCCAGTGACCCCCTTCTCTTCCCTTTCCCAGCAGAGGGGTGGCCCAGTTTCTGCTCTGGGACCCTGTGGTCACCTCTGGCTCTCCAGGGCCAGCTCAGAACACTGGGACTCGGGAAGCTGAGTGACTGTCAACCAAACAGAGGTCCAGGGAGGGGTACAAGGGCCTAGCCCAGCCCAGGAACCTGGGGCCCGAGGATGGGCATGGTCTCGGGTGCTGGGGAAGCTCCCGTGGGTAGGAAACAGTGGAGGAGGCCAGCCCTGGCAGCCCCCCTCAGGTCGACAGAGGGAGGCTGCAGCCCTCAGGGGCAGACGTGGAGCCGACTCGGGGCTGAGCACCTAGTGCTGTCTCCCAGAAGCTCAGGGAGCCTCAGCCTTGCTGGGGACAGGGCCACAGGGAGGGCAGGATGCAGCACGGTGGAGGTGCTCACGGGAGCGTGGCCTGTGCTGCCTGGAGTCGGGGACCCTGGGTGTCCCTGGTGGGCCACTGGGAGGCCCACCGAGGCTCCCTGGCACTCTCCTTGCCGGGGTGCAGGGTGGGTCCAGAGGGGCTGCGCGGCCCTGGCTGGAGCCTCCCGGGCGGCCAGGCGCTGCCCGGCTCGTTAACATGCAGGGAGCGCTGTGCGCGGAGAAATTTAGATGTATTATTTTTTTTGCATGTGTGCTTGCATGTAAATGTGGGTAGGTGCTGTCCTGATTGATGGCAATTAGCATTTTCTAACGGGAACAGATGTTCGGATTGCCAGGAGGCTGGTACCTAACGCCCACGCCGCCATCTGCTCGGCTGGGCAGGGCCGGGGGAAGCGCCCGGCCCTCGGCCCTCCAGTCCTTGGTGGTGTGTACTTAACAGGATTGTGTGAGATTGTTTCTGGAGGGAAGAAAAATAATAATAAAGATGTTTTCAGGGTTATAAATAGTTCATGCTGCTTATTATGGGATGGAGCTCTCCTCTCCCACCAGCAGCCCTGGCTTCTCTGTGGCATGAACAAAGGCAGAGCTGAGCAGAATGCACAACGCCAGCCTCCCCGGGCCAGCGAGGCAACGAGACCAAGGTCACCGGCGAGCTGGGCCTGGGGTCCGAGGCCAGAGGAGGAGCGAGGGGTGGGAGATAGGGGGGTGGGTGAGGCCCACATCCCCGCCCTCCGGCTAACCCACTAAGGGGCCGTAGGGTGAGACCTTCCACTGGAGCCAGGCCCCGTCCTCGTGCCCCTCAGTAGCCGGAGGCGTCCTCTGCTGTTCACCTGCAGATGTGGGTGGCAGCGCGGGTGACTTCACTGGGCTCTGCAGCGCCAGGAGCCGTTCACGTGCAGGCCGGCGCCGTGCCCAGTGCCCGCGGGTGCCCATGTGGCAGGGCCAGCCTTGTTGCAGCTGTCCGCCGGCCGTGGGGAGGCCCTGGCCGGAGAGTCCTTGGCACGTTGCCTGCGTCCCCTTGGCCGGCTGGGACGGCGCTCATTACTCTCCCAGCAGCCGGCAGAGACATATTCTCGTTCTTTTTTCGGTTTTGGCTTCTTAAAGCAAAGCAGTTTGTTTGTGTGCTTGTTTGCTATAAAAAGAGTCGCCTCCCCCTCCCCCTCCCCTCGGCAGGCAGCACCAGCCCGCAGTGCCACGCCCCCCCGCCCCGGGCCGCACCACAGCCCCTGCCTCTAAGGCAGATGTCTGTGTGGGGACCTGTCGCCAGTCCTCAGGCCCCCGACAGATGTCCCCTGTTCCCCAGGGGTGCCCTTCCTCCATGCGCTAGGTGTGTGCCTCTGCCAGGCTCATGGGGCACACTGTGCCCGTGCTCGGCCTCGATGGGCATCCTCCCCAGACCCACGGTTTTATGGTGTGGCCCCTGGGGCCCATCCACCACCACCAAGGCTCCCCTCTCCTCCCGGCCATTGCCCCGTTCCCCAGGACAGCTTCCTGGCAGGCTGCCCGCATCTTGGAAGTGGTGTGGAGGAGACCACCTGGAGGGTCCCCTGGGTGGAAAGGGGGAGGGAAGGTCTTGTGACGGGTCCCTGTCTTGTGGCAGCTTTCCACAGAGAGCAAGGGGCTCTGTGCTCCTCGTCTTCCCATCTGGATCTCCTGGTCTGTGTCCAGCAAACCTGCAGCCGAGTTCCCCAGGACTGTGGGTGGCCAGGCGCTCAGGGCTGGGCCAGGAGGAGACGGTCATTGCAGAGGAGCCGGGGAGCTGCTGCCGCTGCTGCTGCTGAGGGGCGTGCTGAGAGCAATGGCGGGTAGTAAGAGAGGCTCGGCCCTGTCCTCAACCCACCAGGCAGGAGTGGGCCCCGTGTCCCCGAGAAGCTTGGCTGGGGTCTGTGGGAGCTGGCCCACGGCAGCTGGCAGCTTGGTCTTCCTGGCCTTGGGCACACGGCACGGCGAGGTCACGGAGCCTGTGACTTCTCCCCCACGTCCTGCTGCTTTCCCCACAGAAGCCTTGTGTTGTGTGTGAGGGTCTCTCCTCCTGCGCGCTGTGGGCATGGGGAGCTGGCTCTGCCCCACAGGATGTGGAGCGGCGTCCCCAGCGCGGGCCCCCCTGGGCCGTGTACGGTCCCCCAGGCAAGTCCTGACAGCCAGCGGGGTCTGGACTGGCCTCGGTGGGCCCAGCTAAGGGCGCTGCTCCACGTCCCACGGGCACCCACTGGGGACCACAGCCTGTACCTCGAGTGGCTCTGTGTCCAAACGCGAGAGACGCGGGTGCTCTCTTGGGGAGCTGTGAGGGGCTTGGGGAGCACTTAATCCAGGCAGCAGCTCCTGGGCCAGTTGCTGTTTTTATGCTGCCTCACGAGGAGAAGCTGAGGTGCCCAGGGCTTGGGGACTTGCCCAAGGCCAGCACTGTGCGTCGGTGGCCTGGAACTGGACAGGGACCCAAGCAGCCGTGTGTCTGTGGCCTCGCCCCTTGTCCATCTGACGCTGTCCAAGGGCCTGGGCCCCCTGGAGGACAGACGGAAACCAGCCCTCATGGAGACAGGCGTCCTCGTGGGTGGCAGGGATCTGAGGAGCACGTTGGCAGGCAGGTCAGTCCCCAAGGCTGCCACAGCACGTCACCACAATCTGTGCTGCTGGGAACAGAGTCTCATTCCCTCGCAGTCCCAGGGGACAGAGTGAGGAATGGAGTGTGTCAGGGCTGGTCCTGGGGGGCTCCGAGGGGCCACCTCTTCCTACCCTGGCATGGCCAGCAGCCCTCGGTGTTCCTGGGCTGGTGGCCACATGGCTCTGTCTCTGCTCTGTCCTCACAAGGCCCTTATCTCTTTATCTCGCGTGTCCCGATCTCCCCTCTCATGAAGACACCAGTCTTTGGAAGTGGGGCCCTTCCTAAATCTAGGAGGATTTCGTCATTAGATCCTTAATTAAGTACCGCGGCAAAGATCCTATTTCCAAGTAAGGTCACGTTCTGAGGTCCTGAGTGGACATGTGCTGGGTAGGGGGGACATTCAGCCCACGGTACCCACATATTCACCACGGAAAACAGAGGGGCACTGGGCCCAGGCCGTGCACTGAGCAGGGGGCACCTCGCGGAGCGCAGAGCGTGTAGGAGGCAGGTGTGACCATCGCCGATGAATGCTGAGGCTCCCTTAGATGAGCAGAGTCCAGGACTGGACAGGGGCTTCTCCATCTTCGCTCCTCCCCTTCCTGGCCTCCAGCTCACTGAAGCCAGAGAGAGCAGGGGGCTTGGGGTGGAAAGGGTCTGAACAGGGAGGAGTGTTTCCTCTCAGTCCAGGGTCCTCACCAGTCACCCTCTGTCCGTCCCTCATTGGGCCCCAGCCTCTGGCCATGTTTGTATGAGGCATCATGCTCGGTCCTGGGGACTCCAGAGGAACCCAACGCGTCCCCTCCCCAGGGAACTTTCTCTTTCACGGAGGAGTCAGGCCCGCGGAGGGCAGCAGTGTATGGAGGCAGGGCCAGTGGGAGCCCCCTGAAGGGCTTTGAGCTGGGTTTTGAAGGACGCATAGGAGTATCCGGGAGGAGAGGTCAGCAGAGAACTGCACACAGAGCAAAGGCCTGGGAGGAGCAGGGCGAGCTCCGTCAGCAGGGGACAGCTTGGCCGGAGCTGGCTGTGCAGGACACAAGGCAGGTGTGTCCCGTCCTGCCAGTGAGCTGGCTGTGGTGGCCGTGGAGTAGACAGTGGACCCCCCTTCATGAGGGGAGATCTGGACACTCGTGGACCTGTTAGGGAGCTGCTTCTGGAGCAGGGTGGACAGGAGGACAGCCTGGACTCTGCTGGGCCGGAGAGGCAGAGAGGCCCGACCTCGAAAGAATCCAAGTAAAATTTAGCCTCAAGGGTAAAATGAAGCCTCAGCCATCTGCGGTGGGAGGTCCTGAGCCCTCACATCTGTGCAGCCACCCTCCATCCTCCAGGACGTTTCCCCACCCCAGAAGGACCCCGCACCCACCGCGGCCCCTAGGTCCCTCCCCAGCCGCTGGTGAGCCTCCTCGTCTCCAGGATCCGCCCCCGCTGTGTGCCCCTGGAGTCTGCCCTCAGTCGCTCGTCACAAGGGGTCTCTGGCCCTGTTCTTCTGGGTAGGGAAATGGACGCACACGCCCGTGTGTCTACTCACCCCAGACGGGCCATTCTCGAGGGGGAATCTTAGCACTCTGTGTGCTGTTGAGTGAGGTCCCTAACCTCTCCCCACCGCCCCCTCCCGTCTTAACACCCCAGGGTCGGGGCCCAACAGCTGGCTGGTTGAGGGGCCTTATCCTGGCCTTGGCCTGTTGGGGTGTGAGGGCCATCTGAAGGCTCCAGGGTTCCTGGGCTGGGGAGGAGGACGTGACCTCCCTGGGAACAATCCCTCGCTGGTGTCCTCCCCCCTCCCTCTCGGGCACACCTGGGAGCCACCGAGCCTGCAGCTTTGCTGGGTCTCCAGGTCCCCCAGGCTGCAGAGACTGTGGACTCGGTCACTTCTTTAGGGGGACAAGGGCACAAACCCACCTGCTACTCTGGCCAGGTGGGTTGCCCTGGGGCTTGGCTGTCCTGTGGTGGGACCCCTGGGCTCCCTGCCCTGTGTCCTCCTGCACTTGAGGTGCTCATCTTGTGACCCCCCCCCCAGGCCCTCTGCATGTGACATGTGCTGTTTCATGGGAGGGGGGCATTGCTGTCAGGGTCACCTGCTGCTCCCTGTGTTCTGGACTCCACCGCCTGTGGATAGGGACCTTGTCGTGTGTGGGCATGGGTTGTCCCCCATGCCGTAGGCTCAGGACACACCTGTTGGGCGCCTCTTGACCCTCTGTGTGGGTGCTGCCTCCATCCTGGGTGACGGGTGCTGTGTGGAGGGGGAGCTCACAGCCTGGGAGGGGGAGCCATCAAGATGATGAGGGGGACACGAGTGCGCATTAGAGGCAGTTAGCAGCCACGTGGCCGGTCAGGCGGTTTCACGGCCCTCTGGACGTCGATGACATTTGCGGAGGTTAGAAAGGCTGTCCCCATCAAGAGGTGCGTTAAGGCCATCCTCCTCCCCACGCCGCTGTGAGGAGTCACGTGCTGTCCCCATGGGCAGGTGCTCCCCGCCCCCTGAGGCTCTGGCCCCCAGCCAGAGAGCTCCCTGAAGCCTGTTCTGTGCCAGACTGGAACGTCCAGGTGGGCAGGAGGCAGGCGGAGCCCTCGCAGGCCGGGCACCTGCCAGGAGGGTGGCCACACCAGCAGGTCTCTGTCTGTCCCGTGTCCGTGTGTGCAAGTGCCCTCGGGATTGTGGGTTCTCAAAAGTGGAGCCAACCAACCACAGGAGGAAAGTATTGGGGAGAAATTGCTGGGAAACAAAATGCCGAGAACCCAGAGCTGAGCCTGGGCGGGCTGCACTCCTTCTTGTCCCCTGAACGGTACAGTGTGACGTCACCAGGCGGGCTCTGAGCAGATGCTGCAGCGCGTCACTGAGGACTTGGCATCCTCAGGGGACAGCAGGGACCACTGAACCGGGTCTGTACCCATGTCACCCACATGGGTACCTTTGGGCCTAGACCCGAGCCTGTGTCTAAAATACACACAGTAACTGTGCACCGTGACAGCGTCAGGAGGGCGCTGGAGGAGGGGCACTGGCAGTGGTGGGTAGGACTGCTGGGGACGGGGTGCGGGGGGCCAACTGTGCTAAGACCTCAGAGCAGAGAGCTGAATGTGAGGGGCTCAACGAGACAAGGAGGGGCCGGCCAGGTGTGGGTGAGGCCAGGCCGTGAGGGGCAGGGAGGTCGCGGGGGCATGGGGGTCACTTAGAGAGCGGTGGGGACTCGCCTGAGGCTGTTCAACAGGGAAAGGCCGGCTCTGGATTAGGGGCTTTTTGCACAAATGTTTTTTCAGCTTCAGTAGTGGATGAGGCCTGAGTCCTTCTACAACAGCAGCACCTCTGAACGGCACCCACTGGTGTTTAACAAGAATGGCCTGGTCCTCGATGGGAAGGAGTGAGGTCAGAGGAAGGGGACAGCTGGAGCCATGGTGGGGTCCAGGTGAGAGGGGCTGGGCCCCACCGAGGGCCACTGCCACCTCCAGGATCACTTGGCACTGCCTGGGGTTGTCATGGTGGGATAGGCTGGTGGCTCCTGGGGCCAAGACCTCGATGCTGGTGACCACTCTATAGTGCACAGGATGGACCCGCCACAAAGAATGGCCCAGCCCCAAATGCCCAGGGCACCCTGTCCACGAGCCCTGGAGGGAGAAGGAGCTGAACTGCAGGTCACAGAGGAAGAGGACATGGTAAGGGTGACGCAGGGATCACCAGCTTGAGCCCTGGCTGAATGGGAAGGCCGGTAGGAGAGGAACAGGTTTGGGAGAAATTAAGAGTTTGGGTTGGGAGGTGCCAGGTGGCGATGCCCTCTCTGCCACATGGTTTCTCTTTCTCTGGAGCCTCCTGCTTCCTCTGTGACCCTGGCCGCTCCCTGTGTCCCTCCATGGCCCTGTGTTCCTGAGTCCATTTGCCCTAGGGCCGGAGTCCTCGCTGCCAAGCTAACATGGGTCTCTTCCCTCCTCTCTCCGTCCTATTTAAAGATCCTGCTCATTTGTGCAGCAGTGCACAGGGGACTTTGCAGGGGGCTTCCCAGGGGGCTTCCCAGGGGCTTCGCAGGGGCCCTGTGCCGAGGAGAGCAGGGCAACATCTCCGGGGAGAAGACAGAGCCCACTGCCTCTGCCTGAGCAATGGCAGACCACACCCACGCCCAGGGGCATCTGCCCAGGACAGCTGAGTGCCCAGAGGGTTGCAGCGGGATGCTTCCAGAGCGTGTGTGCAGAGCGAACCCTGCCCTCTGCTCGGTGGGCCTGGCGGTCACGCTCCTTTCCAGCCAAGGCTGCTGCAGAGCCCACCGAGCCTCGGCCTGCCCTCTGAGGGTCGGGTCCTGTCGGGGACAAGCTGACTCCACCTGCCTTTGCACCTCATTCCCTCCTCCCACCTGGTCATCCCAGGCCCCTGCCGAATCCCGCCCCTGCCCATTCCCCCCCACACCCTTCCACTCGCATCAGGAATCCGCCCTCCTCGGGTCCTCCTCTGGGAGCCCCCGTGTCCTGGCGGTGGTGCAGAGAGCCCTCTTAGCTCCATGGTGCCAAGAGCCTCGGCGGGTGGCCACTCACCATCCTGACTCGGTGGGTGTGCGGCCCACATTGGGCGGGTGGGGCTTTGGCCTGGAGGAAGGTGCCTGTGGACGTGTCCCCATCACAAGGCTCCTGTGATCTGCCAGGAATGGTACCCAGACCTGACACATTCACGCCCTGTCACAGTCCCCATGGCAAGCTGGTGACATTGTCCTGTTATTGTCACTGTTGCTCAGAGGATGAGATGCAAGGTTTGGGAATCAGTCAGCTTGAATGGCTCTCCCTGCTGGTGAGTGACGGAGCCTGACCCCAGGGCCACCCCCGTGCTCCTCGCTGCCTCTTGGGTGAGGCTGCTCCAGGGCTGGTGCACGGGCCCTCGAGCCCGACCGCGGGGCTCCCCTCTTCCTGCCTTGATTTGAGGGTCTGCCTTGCCTGTGCGTGATTCAGGCTGGACGGCTGGATCGCAGTCAAGGCGGAGATTTGTCCCCAGGGGGAAGACTTCCCCAGCTTCCTCTGTCCCCAAGATGATGCCTCTGTGACACTGACATGCTTGTCTTCTGGCCTCGGAGACCAGCCAGGGTGACGACTTCCTCCCTGCACGTCATCGCTCGTGATTGTCACCCACACTGACAGTCCCTGGGGTTCAGGGCTGACTGCACTTGACTGAGCTGAATAAATCAGCATAAAACATGTAAAACCAGATTTCCTAATGTACTTTCTTTCTCATTTACTACCCAGGTGTTTAGATTTAATTTCTTCCAAACGATGTACCTAAACATCATTATGTCCCCTAATAATTGTACATTTTGATAGCAAATAGTGCTAATGAAGTGAGGCAGGCAACAGGGGGCTCAGCATGTCTCGGGGTGGGGACTTGTGGGAGGAGCTCGGCTCCGGTGAGCAGCTGGCCCTGCAGAGGCTGCCCACCGGCTTCTAGCGGACGGCGGCTGACCCTGCTCAGCAAGGCCCATTCTGTCCTGCTCTGAAGCAGGTTTCCTTCTCCAGTTTGCTCCTTCAGCAGGGCTTCAGTCCCCCTCTCAGGATCTGTCTTTTTAGACCTGGGCATGTGGGCCGCGTCCTGGGTGTAGGTGTGAGCGTGGTGATTGACGTTCCCTGGGTGGTGGCCCTGGTGCCCTGGCCTGTTCTAGCAGATGAAGGCTCCTGCCAACGTCGAGCCTGGGACCCTGATGAGTTGCTGATAGCTTCTCTCCTCTCTCCTTCTTCCTGGGGGCCATGGATTCCTGGGTGAACTTGGAGTTCCCATTGGATTTTTGCGGGTGATTCCTTGTCCTGGAGTCGCCAGCCCAGGGTTTGGCGAGTGGGGACCTCTGGTCAGTACCCTGGCGTGTGCCTTCTCGTATTGATAGTGAGGTGTTCCTACACCCCTGGGTTCCCCGCCCCTTCTCTTTTAACCTTCCTAGACCCCAAGTAACTCTCCAAGCCTGGGTCTCGGTTCACAGCCCAAGGAGGGGACTGATGAGAACAGATACTGGACAGGCCTCCCTCCCTCCCCTGCCCGACTCGCCCAGAGAAAGAGGACGGGAGGGTGGCCCGCAGGGTCCGGGCACCTGCAGGCAGCTCTGAGCCTCACGGGTCAGACACACGTCCAGTGGGTTTCCACGCACACATGCCTTCTGTTGCTCTGTGGGCATTGGGGGTCAGCAGTGACCCACCGTTTCCGGCTTTTCCTGCCTCAGCAGACCCGTCAGATGCATTTGGGGCTTGGCATTCCACTGTACTAACATGGTCGCCCCCGCTGTGGGAAGTGAGAGAGCTGTGGTTCCTCTAATGAGTGAGTAAGTAACAAGCAGCCTGGCGAGACAATGCAAGAGCTGACCTGCTGAAGGGTGGCAGGGGCACCCAGCCGGCAACACCCAGGGGAGCAGCCACCCACCTTTAACCCTGGTGTTCACCCCGCCTGGCCGCTCCCCTTTCTTTGTCCAAAAGAGCTGAGGTTGCCCCAACGCACAACACCTGCCCACCCAGCATCTGCGGGCGCTGTCCACCAAGGGACACACTCTGTAGCATCTATCAGTGGTCAAATTCCACAAGCGTGCGTGCGTTCGTGTGCGCATGTTCCGAATACACACGTAGGAACATTCACTTGTAATTGAAAGATGAAAACTGATCTTAATTGGCAATTATGCAAAATTTTACAATATTTTCGAATCGAAGATGTCACAGGGCGCCGAGTGGTTTCTGTGGGGTAAATTGGGCTGGAGGGTCTGGGGAGGGTCGGGGAAAGGCTCTGGGAATTCCTGCTGCTCACCCTGAGCAGGGTTGAGAGAGGGACCTGAGCCAGCAAGGAAGAGGGTCCAGACAGTGCCAGGGAGGAGGGCTGTGGAGGGGAAGGGGAGGGCAGGGTGGACAGGGGAGGGGCAGGCGAGTGACAGCCCACAGCCCCCTCCAGAACCGGTTCTCTTCAGCTCCCACCATAATTAAATGTCCCCTCGAGCCGCGGAAACAGAAGGACACAGGTCTGGTGATTGATGTGACCCGCGTCCGGTCCCCTCCGGTCTCCCAGCCTTAGGACCACGAGGGGCTTCGTTTGCTCCCCCCTGCTCTCACCGAGAAGGGACCTCAGGGACAGGCAGGAGATGGCCCCGGCTCTGAGCAGCACCTCCCCACTCCCAGCCTGGACAAGGCTCAACCTGTGGCTGAGACAGGTGGACACAGGGGTGACTATGGTAGGTATGTGGGCAGCAGAAGAACCCTGCCAGGAGGCCAACCCAGCCGGGCACCTGCAGGACCACACAGCCTGGCCCTCTGTCAGGGCACCTCCAGGACGGAGGCCTCCGTCCAGCCAGGGAAGGTGGGCTGGCTATTTCTCGGCTTGTGGCAAGAGCCAGTGCCTGGTGCGGGCCGCCTTCCCCAGAGCGTCTCCAGGCCCCTCCACCCCCACCCTCCACACGTCTGGGTGGGTCCCCTGGGCTGCTGCTGGTGAAGAGGTCCACACACTGCCGCTTAAAACACAGTTCCCGAGGGCAGAGTCGGACTTCAAGGAGTCAGGTGGACCCCGCTCCCTCTGAAGGCTATGGGGAGGACCCTTCCACCTCTTCTTTTTGGTACAGGGATTGAACCCAGGGATTAAGCACTTAACTATTGAGCACGTCCCCAGCCCTTTTGATTTTTTATTTTGAGATAGGGTCTTGCTAAGTTGCTCAGGGCCTTACTGAGTTGCTGAGGCTGGCCTTGAACTCACAGTCCTCCTGCCTCAGCCTCCGGAGCCCTTGGGATCACAGTGTGCACCTCTGTGCCCAGCCCCTCCCGCCTCTTCCTGCTTCTCCTGGTCCAGGAGGACCTTGGCTTGTGGGCACATCCCTCTAGTCTCTGTCTCCGTCCTCATGTGGCCTCCTCCCCTATGGGCCATAGCTCGTGCACTGGGCAAAGCTCACATGGCCAGCACAGAGTCCAGATGGGTAGGAGCCTCAGGTACACCCACGGCCGTCTGCACAGGAGGTCCCACAGGCTCAGCCTGGTGGGAGCAAGGACGGCAGAGTGGGCCCAGGCCTGGGGGCCTGCGGTCCTGGGTTCCGGCGCTGGGCCCTCCCCAGCTCCATCTCAGGCAGCTTCCTGACTTCTCCGGGCCTCAGTGGGCCTTCTGTAGAAGGCAGACATGCAGTAGTACTGGCCTTTCCCCAGCGGACAGGAGGATCCAGGTGCACGGTGCCTGCAATGTGGGTCTTTGTGGGTGAGCAGCGCCCAGCGGGGAGTGCGTTGCTGCTGCGGGGAGGCACTCTGTGGAGACGCTCGGGCAGCGAGGCAGGTGGGGAGGCTGCAAAGCTCGAGCCCTGAGAGTTGCCCCTGGGCCTGTCAGAAGTCTCCGAGGCCTGGGCTCCATCCAATTGCAGCTGCCTGAGAGGGGGCGGACCAGCCAGAAGTGGGTGATAACCCCTAAACCCCAAGATGGAGGTACCCTGCAGACAGACTCACATTCTCCACACACCCTTCAGGTGCTGTCGAGAGCCATGGAGGCACATGAAGGAGGCCAGGCTTGGAGGCCCAGCCCTCACCCGTGTTGGGCTTGACTGTGCCTGGGTTGTGAGTGTGGGGTTTGTGTGGGGCCTGGGGTATGGCTGCACCCCAATCCTCCCGACTGCAGCCCGAGCAGGGGTCTGCCACAGCGTGACCTGGAGGGGAAGCAGGGACTTGTGTCCTGGCTCAGAACTTTCCTGACAGTGGTCTCTTGTGTCCCTGGAGGACAGGGGTGGCTGGGGCAGTGTTGTCCAGGGCCTCAGGCTCCGTGTCCTGTGTGTCATCCTGCTGGCATGGTGGGTTAAGGCTTCAGGGTCCAGAGGGGGTGCCTCCTCCAGGGTGGGCTTCTGAACCTAGGGGGTGCCTCTAGGGTGGGTTTCTGAACCTCAGCACTGTTCGTGGGCTGGGCAGATCACTCCTGTGCAGAGTCCATCCAGGGCATTCCGGGCTGTTCAGCAGCACCATGGCCTCCTCTGACTGGAAGGTGTAGCACCTGGCTTCCTGTTGTGACAACCAGAAACATCTGAATGACATGGCCCAGGGCAATCCCACCCAGGCAAGGCCACCATGGGCCACCCGTCAGACACACAGAGCTCCTGCTCTTAGCCAAACCTCTCGAGGCCACGTGTCCTGGGGCTTGTCAAGCAGGCCCAGCTGAATGGGAAGTTTCCTGCAATAAGGTGACCATGTCCAGCTAAGCGGCCTCTTGGGACTCTGAGCTCAAGGGCCTGGGTGGCCTTAGGAATGACCCTGCGTGGATTCTTCTGACCTTGATATTCAGACCTGCCACCCTCACTTCACCATGACCCAGACAGGGTCCCGTGGAAACAGGCTCTGCTAGTGGGCAGGGGTCAGCAGCCCCGGAAATGGAGTTGCCTCTTCCCCAAGGCCTGGGGCTGGAGTCTTGGTAGGAATGAGTTTCCTCCTCTGGGAACCGGGCTCTGCCATGCCCTTGAGCATCCGAGGCCTGCCACACCCCCCGGCCACTGCCTTTAGAAATATGTTTTCCACCCCTGGGCAGTGGTCCTCCCCCCGGGAAAATGCTCTCCCCATACACCCAAGGCCAATGAACACAGATGCCCAAACAACACGTGTCCACCGTGTTCATGGCACCAAGTCACAGTGGCCCCAAAGTGGAAGCAACCAAGTGTCCATCAAGTGGTGAGCCAATAAACCAGTGGAGGTCCAGCCACAGGAAGAACGAAGCCCTGTCTGAGCTACAGGTCAGAGGAGCCAGGGTGGAGACTCCTGTCGGTGGGGACAGCCAGACCCCCAGGCAACATGTGGGATCCCCCTGTAAGGAATGTCCAGAGCAGGCAGGTCTCTACCCACCCCTCCACCAGCCCACAGAGCGGCCTGCCGGGGTGGACGGCCTCCAGTGGTGCTGGCGTGTTCCAGGTAGGAGCTGTGGACACTGCTGAGAAGGGCTCTTGGTTCAGCGGGAGCCAGCGAGGCTGGTTACGCGTGCGCCCGGACACAGGTGTGCAAGGCGGGTCTGGGTGACACCCTGAGGAAGGCACAGGGCCACGGCCACACTGGGGGGCAGTGAGGACTCCAGGGTGGGCCTCTGCTCAGTCGGGGAGGTGGTGAGATCAGGGTGTGCTGACCTCGTGGGGGTGGTGGGCCCAGCCCACTAGCTCTGGGGTCATATCTCTTGTCGTGAGTGAAGTGGTCCTTGGTGGCATGCACCCCGCCATCCCTGGCCTGGCTGGGCTCAGAGTGCTCTGAAAACAGGCCTGACTGGACAGGGACTCTTTAGCATGAATCCTAAGTGGACACTATAACCTCTTGAAGATTCAAGGCTCCCAGAGGGGCACAACACACCCAGGACCACGTGGTGCCAGCCTGCACCCTGGGGCCCTGCCAGCCCTCCCCACGCCTAGATGGTCTCTGTCCCCTCTGCTTCCCCCTCCTGGGGGCCTTTCCCTGTCACTTCTCTCCCCCAGGCCCCTCTGCCTCTGCCTCTGCTTGCCTCCTCCCCTGGTCCACTCAGCATCCCCCATTGCTGGGTCCCTCAGGATCGTGACCAGCCTGAGATGCTGAGCCTGGGGCGGAAGCCAGCCATAGCATGATGGTGGACATCGTGAGTCTGGTCTCGTAGCCTGGAGAGCCTCGAGACAGGCCCGTGAGCATTGAGCTCATGTAAGGCCAGGGAAGCCCGGATCTGGATGCTGATGAGGAGGGGCTCGGCCCCAGTGCGGGTGGGTTTGGGGGAGTGTGTCTCCAGGGTGGGGTCCAGGGTGGAGGGCCTCCGTAGTGGGCTGTGTTGGGAAGAAAGCAGCCTCCTGGGCCCCGCTGTGTCAGTGTTGAGCGCGGGGACATGTGGTGAGGACGTGCTCCTGGGATCCAAATGTGATTTAGCTGCATATTCTTTGATTAAGACAAAAATCCAGTGGGGAAGGCCGAGATGAAAACATGAGGCAGCTGGGGGGCGGGGGAGATGGTGGAGGACGCGCGACTCCCCACCCTGCCCAGCGCTCCAGGAAGCCCAGGTAGAAATTCGGGGTGCAGCAGTTAGAACTCTGCAGACAGGAAGCTGCTGAGGCCCCTGGCTTGTGAGGAGGGGATGATGGCGCCTGCCTCTCTGTAGTCACAGGGGACGGTGATGTGTCACTAAAAGGAAGCGCTCTGAAAACGTGGGGAGTGCATGGAGCTGCCCGGCCCCTCTGCTGGACGGGCGTCTCCTCAGTCAGATGCAGGGAGACAGCTGCTGCTTCAGCTGGCGGTGAGTGGAGCACCGTCTATGTTCAGAGATCCCAGGGAGCCCCCGGGAGGGCCTGGCTGTTAGTGGTGGCCGGCATTCTGGTTGCTGCCCGGCCCTTCCCTCCCGAGTGACCTGTCTCGGGTGTGTGTGGCTCAGGCCCTCATGAACCTCACAGCACACACCCCTCTCTTCCTATGAGCCTCCCCTGCTAAGCATTCTCTGAATCTGCTTTCCTGTCCTCACCTAGATATCTTTTCCTACTCTGGAATGTTCTAGCATATTCATGTCAGACCCAAGGTCAGCAGAGTCGAGTTGAGTCAAGAGGAGAGCTCAGGCCTGGTTTGTCCCTCCTTGCTGGCTGGTCTAATGTGTATGCATGTGTGTATGTGTGCGCACACATGTGTATGTATGCATGTATGTAAATGTGCACGCAGGGGCTTATGTGCATGCACCAAGCTGCGCGTGCAGGCCTATGTGTGCATGTGTGGTCACAAGTGCACACACATATGCAGTGTCTGTGCACTGTGTATACGTGTGCCTCGTGTGCTTCTGTGCACACACATCTGTCCTCATGAGCACTGCATGCTTGTGCATGTGTGTACAGAGGCAAGAGAGCCCAGACCTCCTGGAAACCTCTCAAAGCCCTGGGCCCGCCCCCGCCAGACACGCCAGTCATGGCCACTGCCCATTGGATGGAGCCCTTGGGGGACATTACTGGACATCTCGGGGAAGGAGAGGAGAAATGAAATAACTGTGAGATTTGCAGCATGTTACCTGTTTTTATTAAAAATCAATGACACGACAGAGCGATTCCACTCTATCTTACTTAAACAATATCCACAGCATGGTGGGGGGAGCCCGGGGTGGGGGGCGCTGCTCTGTGAGCCGCCTCTGCCCCCAGCCGCTCTCCCCCTCCATGAAGTAACCAGCTCATCTCGGGCCCCTTCAGAGCTGGGATTTACGGCCGGGCCTGCCGATTGCCTGCCACACGCCTCTCTCGGTTTTATTCCTGCTATTTATCACTCCAGGCCCTGCCTCAGCGCCAGAGGGACAGTTAATCAAGGCAGACTTTCTACCTTGTCATCCTGGGATTCTGCTGGGAGAAAACGTGAACCGTAAAATTAAAATCATGGGAACTGGGGAATTTGTAAAGAAGCTGGGGGTTCAGGAAGAAGGGAAGGAAAGATATTTCCCCAGCTCCCTGCCCCACGTATGGAAGGACCAAAATATTGAGCAGTGGGGACTTCACACCCAGAATCCATTTCCTCTTATTGCTGCGCCGTGGAGGAGTGCTGGGGCAGGCTCCCCACCTCGCCCCTCCCCTCCCTCGGCCCTGCTCCAGGGCAGGGGTCCCTCCCTGCTGGAGGAAGTAGAGGTGACAGTCATGGCTGAAAAGAAGGAGCAAAGCAGGAGGTGAGCTGCTGGGCGGAATGGGGAATCTGAGCCGCGTCTGATTGCCGGTGGCAGGTGCGGGTCCCTCCAGGCCAGCAGCCTCTCTGGCACCCAGATGGCCCTGCCAGCCTGCCCCTTACCTGCCCCTGCGTGGTGGCCCAGTCTTCCCTGGGGGAGGAGCAGCCACCCCGAGGGCAGAGGACCCCACGTGCAGCCCTGGCTGTGTGACTCTCCTGGGGAGGGTTCTCCGGCTCTCGCCCCTGTCCAGGAGACCTGGTGCGTGCTGAGGGCTGGGGAAATAGAGGGGGCTCTGGGTCCAGAGCCAGATGCAGGCTGCAGCTTGCCTTTGACCTTGGAGAGGAGGGAGGATGGGTCGCTTCTAGATCCTTCCATGGAAGACAGCTTGGTTTTACTTGACATTTATTATTGTAGAGGAGCCAGTCAGGCTCGGCAGGGAGATAGTACAGGAATCCCGTGCCTAGGGGCCCTGTTGGATTTGGAGCCTGTCTCAGGGTCCATTGCAAGGGGAGCCCCCTGTGATCCTGTCCAACAGCACCAAAGGGGCTGGCTTTGCTTTTAAATATGACGTTCCCTTTGGCTCCATTTGGAGCCCCTGGTGGTGACAGTGTGTGTGTACACCTGTGCCTGTGCAAGTGTGTGTGCCTGTCTGTGCCCACGTGTGTCTCCCCAGGTCTGCTCCCTGAAGATGCGCGTGTTGCACACTGGAACAAATGGTTCCCCAGATTCCCAAGAGGCAAAGACACCACCCAAAGCCAAACATCCCCTGGAAACTCCTGCCTGGGTGGTGTTTGGGAGCTGGGTGTCAGGATGGCGGGATGGGGCGACTGATTGACAGCTGCAGGGCAGAGGCGGCACTGGCTCTCGGCTGCCTCTTTCTCATGACTTATTTAATCCTGTCTTCATGATTCTGGACGTGTCACAGGAGCAGGGGGTGAGGCGAGGGACCCAGAGCCTTGGAAAGGAGCTTGGGACGAGAAGCTGTCAGTCAAGACCAGCCTGCACTGGGGGAGGTCACCATCAGACCTCTTGGGCCAGGGCCAGGTGGCCCCAGACAGAGGAAAGGGCTCCAACGTAGGGCCTGTTCCTGGGGAGTGTGAGAAATCCTGGGAGGAGGGCAGCAGACCCAGGGGACCACCCAGCGTCTGGAGGCCCTGCTGGGCAGGGAAGTCTGGACGGCCGGGAGGCCCATATCCCGCGTGGGCCCGGGGTGGTAATGTGACTCTGTAGCCTCCACGGGGGGCCTTCTGCCACCCTCCCTGGGGAAGTCGGAGCCCTGCCAGGTGCCGAGGAGGACAGGGAGGGGCTGGGTGGAGGGAGGCTTCTCAAGTCACAGATGAACCTTCTGTCCCAGTAGCGGCCGAGGCTGGGGTGGCCTGCTCCCGCGGGAGCCAGGGGCTGGAGTGGCTCTGACGTCCCCTGAACGGCTGCACGTGGGAACGGGCACTGCTGGCTTTGCGTTCTTCTGCTCCCTTAGTTCACAGGCAGCCGTCCTCGCTCCTGGCTTGAGCAAGAGCCGCTTATGCCTCCAGCCCCCTGGCATTCTTTCCCTCTGGTCCCTCTCAGGGTCCCCACCGCCACCTGTGCTCCTTCCCAGTGCAGATCCACCTGTCCCGTCCCCATCGATCTTGCTGACCGGCAGGCACAGCTCCTCCCAAGGGTCCTGGCTTGGCCATTCTCCAGCTAACCTCCAGCCCTGTCTTATGTGTCCCCTGGCTCCTGCCACACGGGCTGGAAGTCCAGGCTGCCCTCTGGTGCCAGGCTGCTGTACTTCCTGCAGCCTCCCCTCCAACCCTGCTCAGCTTGGACACCTCGAGCACAGGAATAGGCCCTGTTCTGTCCCACTACACCGCCTAGAGCATCCCCAGGGGGTCCGCCTGCCCCCCAGGCTGGGTGTTCTGCAGGTGGCCCCTGCCCCACGCATGTCCACCGGGCCAGCCCATGGCAGATGCCCGCTGCCACCTGCGGAGTGAGCATTCCCCAGTGTTTCTAGAAGCACCCACCTGCCGTAGGTACCTCCCCAGCAGGGAGAACCCCAGGTGACCCAGGGAAGGCCAGAGCCACACTGCTCTCCTGCAGTGGGAGGATGAGCACAGCCAGGGGCACATGGTGTCACTTATGTGCTTCCGAGGGTCCAAGACCCCTGCCACCCCCAGTGAAGGCCCTTTGGGCTGGAATGCGTCGTGGGACTTAAGGGTTGCTGTGGATTTACCTTCCTAATTATGTTTGGCTTAGAACAATGTTGAAGTTGTTTTGCCTTCGCTGAGTACACAGAGCGGGCGTGGGAGGGGCGCCTGGGGACGAGTGAGGTGGCAGAGAGAAGACACAGGACTCAGAGGCTGTCATGGAGAGGCTGCATGCCAGCACTAAGAGCCACTTGCACAGACACCTGTAAACAAACAAGTACCAGCTAATGTGACGCCGTGCCCAGGAGGCCGATGACAGGGAGCGGTGGGGGCCGAGCCTCCGGTGCCTACTGGTGCCAGGCATCCTCCTGTGTTGAGCCCTCTGTCTCCCTCTGACCACTCAGTGAGGGGGATACTGTGGCTACTCAGAGAGGAGCCACTGGCTGGAGGTCACAAAGTGTGACCTGGGTCCTGGCTCTAGGTGAGGCCGACCTGGGACCCTTGTTCCTGAGCCAAAGCCTCTCTGGGACACTGTGCCTTGTGAGACGGAGGCTGACCCCAGAACTGCTTCCTCGGGGACCAAGAGACAAGTCTGAGAGCACTGGGAGGGTCACTGTCACCCGACACCCAGGGTCCCACTGCCGGGGAGCAGCCTGCACAGTCTGGGGGACACTTTGAGGTTAGGCAGCGTGTGCCTTCTCGTTTTGCACAGGAGAATTTAAATCCCTAGTATTTGACATGGAGGCTTGCGCCTCTTGACTTAGACCTTGCATGTCTCTTTCGGATGAGAGCTCGCTGGGGCGTGGGTGGTCTTTCTCTGGGAGTTTTGACCCCTTCCCCAGGGTCCCAGCTGTGCTCAGCCATTACCTGACCCCCAGCTCCATGTCCATATCTGAAGGAAAGCGCTCTTGTCCCAGTGTAGCTCAGGACGGTGCGGCTCCCTCTAGAGAGCAGCTCCCCGTGGGCCTGACACAGGGGAGTGGACTCTGCCCCCCTAGGTGAGGCCCAGGTGGTCCTCTTCCCTCTTGGCTAACTCTCCTCTGTGGAATCAGACTGTGGGCGCTGAAGACGGCCTGGTCCTCCCCGCTGTTCCCATTCCGCGTGGCCTGGCTATTTCAGAGGACATCAGACTGCAGTGCGGTCACCGTAGCAGTGGAGGAGGCTGCTGGTTGTGTGAGGGCTTGTCTGCAAGGCCGCAGCCTTCGTTGCCTTCCACCTCGGGCTCCAGGCAGCTCTGTCTTCTGAGTGGACAGGGCAGCTCCCTGTGCTGGAGTCCGCATTGTGGGAGATTCACGGGGTTTTGCTCTCAGCCTGGCTTCTCTCCCGGTGCCCAGGGGCTTAGTTTTGTGGGCAGAGCCAAAGGGGAGAGAGGAGGAGCCTGGCTGTGCTCCTTGGAAGGGGACCCAGTGGGGACTCTGGGGACCCCCACTCCTCAGGTTCTGAAATCCTGCTCACGGAACCCAGAGCTGACGCACAGCAGAGCAGCCACCACGTCCCCTGCCTAGTTGTCAAGGCAACGCCTGGGCTGTTGGAACCCTGAGGGGGAAACCCACCTCTGCACTGGCACCTGGGCTGGGAGCTACCTGGGGCTCCCCCAGACGCCTCTTAGCTGGAGAGCTGTGCCTGGGGGATGCCTGGAGAGGGCTCCTGGGCTTTTCTTTCCTCTTGTGTTGGGAGTGTCACCAGACGGGGGTTCAAGGAGGTCCACCAAGGAGGTCCACCAAGGAGGCAGTGGGACCTTAACTCACCCTAGGCAGGTTCTTGAGTTTTGCTGCTGAAAAGAATTTCAGGACCTGTCAGAACATGCCACAAGCAAAGGACACGGTTAAAGGACAGCAAAGCAAAGATAAGGGCACCCCAAAGCCAGGGTGCGGATGCCCTTCCTCTTGGAGAAAATGAGCCACACGCCCAGGTTTGAGCTCTCTGACTGTTCATGGAGTTTTCCTGGGAAGGAAAGTCCAGTTTCCCAGGCCAGTTCTCATGAGAATCAAACCCCATGTTGACCACTCAATATTGGGGTTCAGGGTGGTTCTTCCTGGTTCAGCAGTCCAGTGCGGGGTCAGTTGTGGGCACATGGGATCTGACGACACCCCATCTGATAAGATTTTGGTTTCGGTTAACCTGGTCACAAGCATACACTGGTGGTTTTGTTCACCTAACTAAAGAGACAGGCAGTACCGGTCATGCTCACAGATCTCGGGCTCCATCTAGCAAGGGTCCTTTCTGTGTCCCCGAGAGCCCCAGAGTCTCAGAAACACTGGGCTGTTAGCATGTTGTAGGATAAGAACCCTGGCCTGACCCACGGCCTTCAGCCTGCCTGGGGTTTCAAAAGTCCAGACTTTTTCCACTTGGAAGTAGAGGGCCAGGTCAATTCTTGCTGCACGATCAGCTCCCCCAGAAGTCACTACTGCAAACACTCAGTCAGTAGCCGTTATTCACAGGTTTTGTTTTTTTCAAATTCCCCCACTTGTTAAATTCGTCAGCAACCCTCAGATCAATGGCAGAAGCAGTTTTGTGGTCATTCACAGGATATACGGAGCCCAAGATTTGAGCAGCCTGATGCATGTCTTCCTGGGCATGGGTGACCACCGTGACCCCCTGTTCTGATTCTCAGAGTCCTGAAAGGGACCGTCTTTTCAGGGTCTCTTTACTTCTCTGCTTTCCATGATTTGTGTTTTTCTTCGGTGACTTCACTGTTTACCAAGCCCCCTACGCAGTGCTGAAGGGTTGTCTCCCCATCTTCAGCACAAGAAGGCTGTGGAGTGACTTCCAGAGAACATTCAAAGGGTGTGAGTGAAGCGTCCTCTGGGGTCCAGCACAGAGGGCTGCTGGCCGTGACTCCAACACTCGAAAACCAACCGTATGTATTAAATAAGGCAACACCGTGAAAATAAGGTTACAAAACAGTTGTGGCCAAAGGCTTCAGGGAGCCCAGCCCTGCTCCGTCTGGGAGCACGGGTTCAGCATTTGCTAATTCACCGGTCACGGCGACTTTACGGGAAGAACTGAGTGGATAATGACAGCAGCTGTACCTTGCTCATGAGTGAGTCCATGGGGCGGGGCGGGGCGGGGGGCTGCTGGTCAGTGGGGCCTGCTTACGGGGAATCCTTCTGGTCTGGCTCTCCTGGCCGTGGCAGAGGCACAAGAGGCCCCGCACAAGCATCGGAGCCCCGCCCTGCCACCAGCCTGCTCGTGTCCACTGGTCCCAGTGCGTCTCCTGCCAGGCCACCCCCGAGAGCTGGGTGACATCACTGCTCTGTGGGAGACTCTACAAAGCCACCCAGCAAGGTGGAACGGTTGGGGCCACACCATGGACACTTACATTTTACCTTTGAGGAGGAGATGTGGGCAGGGTGGCTGAGCCAGTGGACCCACACCTGGGTTGCAGGGAACATGGGGAGCAGCCCTGGCTGGAGCTGAGGGCAGTGTCTCTGAGGATGTCCCAGGAATGGAAGGTGGCAGTGGGGTAGCCCCAAAGTTGCTCTGGTTGCCCTGGGTCCCCCAGTCCTGGCAGAACTGAGTGTCGATGTGGGATGTTCCCCAAAGGCCTGTTGTTAAAGGTGTGGCCCTCAGCAAGCTGCTACCAGGAGCCATGGAGGGAGTCAGGCCACTGGGGGCGGGCCCTGGAGTGTCCCTGGGGCCCTGGCCTCTCTCTGCTTCCCGGCTGCATGAATTAACTGGCCTCGTCCATCACATACTCCTGCTGTGGAGCATTGGATCCCCACAGGCCCACAGCCACAGGGCCGGGCACCTGTGGATTGAGACGAGGCCCTGAGCCCAGCAAACCTTTCCTCCTTGTAAGTGGATTATGTCAGGCATCTTGTCACTGTTGCTGGAAATTCACAGTGACCGGCGGTGTTTCTGCAGAGACATCTCATCCCACTGACAATAGGCCAGCTCGCCAGCCTCACCCACCCAATGGGACAAAGAGAGCTGTCCCTCGCGTGGGTGGCCTGGCACTGCGCTGGGAGAGAGGGAATGGGCTAGTTAATTCACACTGCGGCACAGGGAGCAAGAGGCAGGGGGAAAGTAAGGGCGACGGACACATTCTTGGGGACATTCTTCTGCACTCCGGGTTGAGCATGACGCCCAGGTGGAGGACCTGGCCTCTCGCCAGGGCTTGCTGGGCAGACCCGCCGTGCTGGGAAGACTAGATCGTCTCTTGAAGGCTGGCACCACGTGGCCTCCTCCACCGCCTCAGGCAGCTCCCTGGCTCCTCAGCAGCAAAGAAAGCTGCTCCCTTCCCATCCCTTCCAGGGCCTTTGATACCAGCATGTGTGGGAAGGAGGGGAGAGGAATTAACAAATTAATTAATGTCCTTTATTTTCACTTCAAACAAGGTAATTTTTTTAATGGAACAGGTTGCCCACCAATAAAAGGCCATTAGTGACCATTAAAGGATGAACATGGGCTCCCGATGGGCAGGCGGGCATCTCTAGACGCCTCTCCACCCCAGACGTCTGATGTGCACAGCACTGGTTCCTCCAGGAGATGATGCCGGCATTGGCAGCCTGGCCCAAGAAGTGGAGCTCTGGGTAGATGCTTATTCTTGCAAATTAAAAAAGAAAAGAAAAGAGGTGTCGTCCCAGCAACCACTGCACCCAGGGGCAGGAGCTCACACAGACGCTTGCACCCCCAAAGGGCAGAAGCAGCTCAGGTGCCATGGACAGGAGGAGAGGTGGACACGTGGGGTGTCCTATTCACCTTCCCAGGGAGGGACATTCCCATTCCTGCACAGGGGAGTGGGGTTGTTGGGTGGGGGCAGAGTTTCAGTTGGGATGATGAAAAGGGGTTTTGAAGATGGACATCAGGAAGGGCACCCTTAGAAATGGTCAAGACCCTGGGGTAAAGGGGCTGCGTATCCGTGGGCAGAGGCCAATGCTCAGGAAACCTGGCTGGTGGCTCCCGAGGAAGCCCTGCTCAGGGTTTACTGAGGTAGGGTGGGTGGAGATGCCATAGAAGCAGCTGCTGTGGTCACGAGCAGGACTGTGTGGTGGACAGGTTTCTATTCTGTGCCTTTGTGTCATTAGTGGGGCTCTGGGTCCCCTCTCAGGTGCTGACACTTGGCATGTGGCTCAAGCCTGACCTGACGTCTTCATACTTTAAAGAACAATTTTCTGATTTTATCTGGGAAATTTCAAGGTGTTCCTCTGGCCACAGATATCAACGGGTCTCCAATTCTCGGCACCCGTAAGGCATGCTTCCAGCAAAAGTGTGTCCACAGGCTGCTGTCTGCAGGTGGCCACTGAGTTTAGGGCTTCGTGCGTGCGTTGCACATCTGTTTTGACCTCACGCCCGATGATCTTATGAGGAAAGCTGTGGGCAGATGAGAAATAATATTTGCCGAGTGTGGTATGGGGGGCATTGTATTCACAGCTTACTCTGGGACCAGAGGTACTTTTGCAAGCATGTTTGATTTTGAAATCGCCTTCTGATTAAAGACCCCTGGAAAGGACAGCTGAATGGCGACGGGCTGGGAGGACGGACTAGACGTGGTCCTCTCCACTTGTCGGTGTGCTGAAGGGCTCTGAAGCACATGTGCCCGGGTCGTTATTCTGCGCCTCTCCTCACCTGTTTCCACGTCTTCTGTTTGGGGGAGAGTCAGACCCGCTTCCTCTGTGAATAGTGTCTCCCAGTGACGGGGCCGCTCTGGGGGCCAAATGCTGTCTCTCTGAACTCGTGCTTCAGCCACGCCAGCCCTGTGCACACTCAGGATGGGGCCCGACTGGTCCTGGTGTGTCCAGGATGGCTGGGGCGAAGGCCGGGGACTCAGTGGCTTCCTGCTTGGATGGCCTGGTGAGCTGCAGGCCCACGTCCTCGGTCTCCCATCTTCCTTTCTGGACTCTCAGAGGTCAAGGCTCCTGGGTCAACAGGAGTGGGTAGAACTCAGTCTGTGTTCAATATTTAAATCCTCCCTTTCCTCCTGAGAGAGGAAAACCCGCAGGGGCTGCGGCTCCGGCACCCAGTGGAGCTGTTAGACTCTGGCACCCACTCACCATGGTGCCCCTGACAAGCCACCTGTGGCTCCTGGACAGACCTGGAGGTCACTGGGAGCTCACGCCGGGGGCACATGGGAGTGAGTGCCAGTGAACACGCGCTCCTGGGCCTGGTGTGCAGAGGGGTGCTGGCCCTGTGGCTGCTTGGGAAGAGGCGTCCATGGCGTTAACAGTGGTGGAGACAGTCGCTGGGTGGCAGATGGCACAGGATGGGACAGGAGAGAACAGGAAGGACGCTCAGAGGCCTGGATGCTTAGGGCAGGTGCCACCTCGGTCTCCTCATTCTGGGAGAGGAGCTGAAGTGGTGGGAGGCACTGCCCGCCCTGTGCCCTGAGCTGGAGAGGGCACGAGGCCGCGCCCTGCTGGGGACATGAGGTGTTGTGGACGTGGCCACCGCGGGTCATGGCGGAGGTGGTACGGACGTGGTTCGGATGCTGCAGACAAAGTGTCCCGAGCACCACCTGTTGGAGGAGGCTCTCTGGACCCATCCCTCCTGAACCACAGCGAGACTCGGGCCAGTGCAGGAGAGCAGGGCGGCTGCACGTGACCCAGGCGGCACAGTCCTGGTGCCACGGAGGAACAGAGGCAAGCGGAGACCTGGGGACAACTGGGCAGGTGCCAGACACTGGGATGGAGCGGGCCCTGCCCTGTGGCTGTGTCCTGGCCGTGAGGGCCAGAAGTGGGGAGCTGCTGTAGGCAGGCGAGTTCACAGGAGAGCCGCCTTGTCCCTGCCAGCCCCGGGCACCTCAGGGTGGGTGTCCCCTTGGCTCTTAGCAGGGCTCAGTGACAACCACAGCTCCAGTTGTGACAGGAGACAGGTGGTTTGTGCCAGGCCGGGGCACCCCAAGACAGACCAGGCACCTGCAGGGGCTGGTGGGAGGAGGAGCCGGGGAGGGAGGGGTGGCAAGCACAGAAGCAGGAGGCCCTCCCAGCAGCCAAGTCGGCCTCTGGGCACCGTGAGTGCCCCATGGCCACCTTCCTCAGGCCAAGTGGGAGGAGTGACCCAGACCCCGTAACAGGAGGAGGGGGCCGTGTGGTGCTGGCCACTGGAGGTCTGGATTGACATGGTGATTCTGTGGTAACCCCATCAGGGTGAAGTGTCAGCAGAGCTTCAGCCAAGCACCAGCTGCGGGGGCCTTGGTGCTGCCAGCGGCCGTCTTGCCGGAGGAGCAGCTGCAGGCAGAGCATCCTCAAGAAGGCCGGTGTCCCTGTGTGTGTGCACGGTGTGCACGGTGTGCAGTGTCCCTGTGTGTGTGCACAGTGTGCAGTGTCCCTGTGTGCGTGCACCGTGTGTAAGTGTGTGTGCTGTGTGCCTGCATGGTATGCGCACGCGCGTGTGTGCTGTGTGCACGGTGTGCTGTGTCCCTGTGTGCTTGCATGGTACGCGCACGCGCGTGTGTGTATGTGTGTGTGTGTGTGTGTGCACGGTGTGGAAAGCCCTGTGGGTCTGTTCACTGCCTCCTTCATCCAAAGAGAAGGGCATGGAGGATTCTGACTCTGGGGAAGGGTGGGCACGGGACTCTTGCTGCATGAGCAGTGGTCTGAGGGGAGACAGGCAGGCCCCATGGTGCTACATGATGGACCAAGGAGCTGGGAGGGGCCCTAGAAGGGCTCCTGACCTGGCCCTGACCTGGGTGGGCCCAGAGGCCTTGGATGCAGTGGTACCTAAGCTGGGATTGTGGTGTGGCCAGAAGCCCATCTCAAGAAGCAGGAGGGAGGTGCCTCGTGAGCAGGTGCAGAGGTCTGGGGGGCACCAGGGACGCCGTATGCTCTGGGCGGTGCTGCAGCTGAATGTGGCTGGTAAGCTGTGGTGGGATGAGGCTGGAGGCCGTCCAGGACTGGGTCACCAAGAGCCCTGTGGGCTGTGGAGAAGAGGGCTGTGCCCTTCTGTAGGGTGGCCGTGGCTCATGAGAAGGCGACATTCAAGAGAGCAGGACTGACGCGAAGGACTTCCCTCTTAAAGGACCCCTGGCTGCTGTGGTGAAGGACTGGCGGGCAGGGAGCAGAGGATACAGACCCTGGGGGCAGGCTTGCGGGGGGTGGGCTGGAGTGGGCGTGGAGGGATTCTGGAGAAGCACCCCTGGAGGATCCACAGGTTGTGCGGGTATGAGGGACACGGGTGGGATAGTCGAGGACTTGGGAACAGTGGCAAGGACTTTTGCCTGATAACTGCAGAGATGCGGTGTCCATTCAAGTGTGATCTTGGATGCATGGACTTCGAGATGCCTTTGAACACTGGTGGGTAGCTGGACTTGGGATTCTGAGCTTGTGGGGGTGATCTGGGCTGGGGGCAAAAAGGGGGGTGGCAGTGCATGGGGTACTGCAAGTCCAATGTCAAAGTGTTGGCAAGTTCAGTGCCTGGTGAGGGCCCCCTTCTGCGCTCCTTCTCGCTGTGTCCTCACTTGACCTTGCATCTGTGCACACACTTGGAGAGGGAGAGGGGCACTAACCCTCTGAGATGAGGGCCCACCCTTAGGACCTCATGTACCCTTAATTACCTCCTTGGAGGTCCTATCCCCAGCAGTCACTGGAGGGTTAGGGCTTCGGCACGTGAACAGGGGCAGCTCTGTCCACAGCAGGTGGTGACGGAGGAACAGCTGGAAGAACTCGGGTCCAGCTCGGGCACTCAGGTGGGTAGGGGACGCGCAGCGTCTTCCCAACCAGCCCAGCCCGGCCCGTCTCTGTGAGACCCTGAGAGCCTCCCTGGCCAGCTTCTACATGACAGCCACAGAACGAGGGTGTGAGCGGGGTAGCCTGGGCCAGGAAACCCTGGGAGGGACCCTTCAGAGCCACCTGCAGCCAGCTCAGGGCAGGTGCCTCCCTGGCTCTGGGAGGCAGCAGCCTGGCCAAGGGCCGCCCTCTGCACACGTGGAGGGGAGGACCCGAACCGGAATGGAGGAAGGTTGGGGCTCAGAGATGCAGGGGGGGTGTCATAAGTGTGTGTGAGGCTGGGCGTCGCAACCCCAGAGGGCAGCAGGGTGGGAGGGACAATTTCATAAGGAAGATGGGCGGCCCTGGCCCTGCTGGGAACCAGCCCTCGGGCTGCATGCCTAACCCCGGGGCTGGCAGCTCCGGGGCACCTGGCTTCCTGGGCTTCCTGTCTCCCCTCCTCCTCTCCAGACGGCTGCTCTCCTGGTCACTCCTTGTGTCCCTGTCCCCCTCCTGTCCCCCTGCAGCCCCTTCTCCCTGGGCCCCTGAGTTCCTGGTCCTGCCTTTCACCTCTGAGCCCAGGCCTTCTCTCCCCACGGCCTCCCTGGGTCCCCTGCTCCCACCAGGCTGCAGAGTTTCCCAGGAAGCCAGCAGCACGCCCTGCTGGTCTCACCGGGCAGGGTTCTCACGAGGAAAGCGGCCGTGGCCTTGGATGGCTCCAAGACAGGCAGGAGTGGGTCTGAACGGCACAGCCCGCCCCTTCCTCCCAGCCCCAGGGACCTTGGAAGGGACCTTGGAGGGGAGGGGTCTTGGAGGAGAGCCCCCCGCCTGGGCCCCAGGTGCCATCATCGCTGGGCGGCACAGACAAGATGCACTTCACCTTGGAAAAGGCCATTTCCTCGGCTTCTTAGTTTTCCACTGCCCTGGCCCTGCCGGAGGCCCCTGGCGCTCTGTCCAGGACTGCGGGAGAGGGCGCCTGCCGAGGGAGTGGTCCGCAGAGGCTGGGGCGGGGCAGGGCCACAGAGGAAACCCTGGGAAGCCACCAGCCTCCTGGGCCAACCACAGGGTCTTCTTCCCCTTCCTGCTCTGCTCGCTCCCCTGTTCTGTGACCTCCCACAGGAGGGGAAAGCACTGCTGCTGCCCAGGCCTGGGCCTTGCCTGGGGCCTCTGATGTCTCCCTTGGTCCTTGGGAACCACGTTGGAGGTGCCCACCAGGTGCCCTGAAAGATTATCAAAATTAAACCCTTGTAATGCATCGCAGGATGATTGCTATAACAATTTTCACCTGCATAATGGAGCCATCTTAAGTTAGGGAACCATGTGGTCAGAATGGAGCCATCTTAAATTAGGGAATCACATGACCAGAGGGGCACCATTTTTAATTCCCTAAAAATTATCTAATCATAACTGTAGCCCTTTTCTGTGCCACCTCCAAATTTTAAATTCGATAACCCCATAGATTGTACCTCTGAGCTCTTCCTATCAGGGGTGAGGGGCAGTACCTCATTAGGGATAAATATTGGTGGACCGCCCACCCGGCACACCTTCTGCAGAAGTATGATTGTGCCTGACTGACCACTTCCAAGCCTGTGTTTGATTTCTTGCAGTACCTCGGTATTTCTAACATCCCCTATGCTGGGGTGATGGGCCCACATCCCTGTGACCCCAACTTCCCTGGGTACCCTGCCCTGTTACCCAATGCCAATGGTGCATAGTTTGAACCTGTTGCTGCATGTCCAGGTGAGGTCTTGTCCCCCCTCCTTCCCACTTACCATGTGCTCTCTTCAGAGAGGAGGGATGGGAGGGATGTTGTGGGGGGACAGGCAGACTCAGTGGGGACTCTGTGGCTGGGCCAGTGGGGGTGGCTCAGCCTCTAACATCAGGGCCATCCACACCTGACCACATTGCTCCTGACCCCAGCCTCAAGTTCAGAAGGCTCCAAGACCACCCTCGGTTTCACCTACTTGCTAGAAGAACCCACAGAGCTCAGGAAGCCGTGGCCATGGCCATGGCCATGATGTGACAGTGACAGGTACAGATGAGGGTCAACTGAAGGTGATCACAGCAGGTTGAGCCTGGGCAGGTACAGAACAGGGTCCCCTCCGCCGCTTCTGAGAGGTTGGGACAGGGGCACCTTCCTGGCACCCACGGTGACAACCATCAAGGAACAGCGCCAGTCAAGGACACTCCCTCAGTCTCGGTGACCACAGTCCTCCTGGGACCCATCACGTTGGCACTAGAGGCTGACCTTGGCCTCTAGTATCCCCATAGGTCAGCTGGTACTGACCCAAGCCCTGCCCCATGTCACCTTGGTGAGACTCAGAGCCCCTAGTTAAGTCCCGTTGTTACTTCTTGGCTGGCCCAAGACTCCAGGGTGGTGATGAAGTCAGTGCCCAGGCACCTCATTTGCCCCTGGAGACGGCAGCATAGCCTTGAACTGCAGAGTGAGGGGTGGAGGACAAGAGGACCCTTGGCCTTTCCCTCCTGCCCTGCCTGCTAACTGCTGTGCCATGGACAGCCCCCGAGACCTGGGCAGCTCTCCCCGGGCAGGCCCACGCCCCCACTCCCTGAGAGGCAGGAGGACTGCTGGCCTGGACCTAGCAATGGCTCTGGAGAGAGAAGGTCCAAGCAGACCCTCCATGCCTGTGGAGGACACCACCCGCCAACACGGTCCTGGGCACCTGCACTGAGCTTCCCTTCCCACGCTCCCCTGCATGGGAGGCTGTTCTCCCAGGGAGCCCCTCACTGCACACGGCACGCATGTTCTGGGCAACGCAGATAAACAAGTATTTCATCAAATGGTAGCATCTTCGAGATGCACTCTGACACTTTCTATTTCCACACAAAGGGGACCTTGGGGAAGTGACTCATCTGCTGATTTGTGCTTTTTAAACACTGGATTTGCCTAAAAGGAGTTGCACCTGCTAACCTGCTAACCCCCCGTGCCTCCCCTGATCTGACTAGAGGAGGGGACACAGGTACCAGGGCCGCCAGAGCTCCCACCCCCAGCAGCCCCGCGACTCCCTCGGTGCTGTGTCTGCTGGGACGCCTTCCTCCCCGTGGGGCACGCTCCCCACCCCTAGTCGGGGCTCAGAGGTGGTGGCATTGCTTCTCTTTACAGTGAAGACCCTGAGGTCACAGATAGGGGGCTTCTCCAGGACTGTGTTGTCTCAGTGGCAGAGCTGAGTGCATTTGTGCCCTCGAGGCCGCAGAGGGCCTCTGCACCCAGATACGCATGTGCACACACAGGGACGGTGGGCAGCAGCGGGCCAGCATTGTGGCTTCCTGTGCATTTTGAAGCTCCAGATTGATCTCCTGCATCTGCATGAAGGGCGCACACGAGCAGGTCTGCAGTTCTGGGGTACCCTCTGCTTTCCAGAAACCCCTCTGGTGACAGGAGGAAGGTTGGCCTGGGCCGCAGGGAGCTTGGTGGTGGCACTCTGCCTTGGGGGCACCCGTGGCTGCTCTCATGTGGATGGTCCAAGGTGCAGCAGAGCGGCATCCTGATGCACAACTGGCTTCCAAAGGTGGGGGAGCCCCAGAGCCATGCGCGGCAGCGTGTGCTGGGAACGCGTTCACACGTGTGGCAGAGTGGCACACAGGCAGGAGGCACAGGGAAAGTGAAGTGGCGGGTAACTGCTCAGCCACCAGGGCGATGTCCCTGCCGTTTGCCACGTTAGGAGGACCTGGGAGGGAATTCTTCCCCCAGGGCTGGGCCATGTCCCTGGACACCGGCAGCCGTGATTATCCACATTTGACCGAGGGCTCGTAAGCCCTATTCGTCGAGCAGAATGTGAGCATAATTGCTGTAAATTAAATCAGGGTGCATTTGTGGCTGGGCTGTGACCCCATCGGAGTTAGTGCAGAGGGTGGCACCGTCTCCTTTGACCCTGCCGCCCTGGACTGCAGACACCCCACCCCGCTGCTGGTCGGCCTCAGGAGGGGCCAGCACCCTGCCCGCTGTGCAGGCCCCTCCCTCGCTGCTGGGACGGGAGTGCTGCTCCCAGCCTCCCCCTTGGGCCGCAGGTCTGCGAGGGCGGGGATGCTGAGGGCCTTTGCACGGCCCCCTCCCGCCTCCGCTGTGGCCAGCTCCTCTGCTTTCCCCTAGGAGGCACTGAGGCTGGGACACTGGGGTGGACAGAGCTCAGCTGGCCCAGCCAGTGTGTGGGTTGGTTAGTCATTCTTCTCACTCTCCTGGCCGTCCTCTCGGCCTGCCTGCTGACCCGTCCAGGTGAGCAGCTTTCTCTGCTGAGCCCCTCCTGTGGCGAGATCAGCCTGGAGTAGGGTGGACCCACCGCGCTGAAGGAGAGCATGTGTGGGCGGCCTGGGGCCAGCGTCTTCCCTAGCTGCAGAGAGAGTGTCGTAAATGTGCATGGTGTGTGTGCGAGGGTGGGTCTGGGAGGAGCCCACAGGGGCGCTGGTGCCAGCCGGATGAAGTGAGGGACACCCCAGTGTCTTATATGTGTCACTTATGATTGTGGTGAAGCATGTGTGACATTGTGCTGCCCTCACCACTGTCCACCTCCACTGTCCACCTTCCCATGCTGATGCACTGACTCCCAGCCCCGGGCACCGGTTCTCCTTCCTGAGTTCAAGGGCTCCAGGGCCCTGGTATGAGGAGCATTCGGGGCACGTCTGTCTGTGTCCTACCACGCCCAGCAGGGTGGCTTCGAGGTGCACTCACGGGCAGGGGTCGGAATTCCCTTCCTCTTTAAGGCTGAATAGTATTCCATGGCATGGAGGGAGCCCATTTGGAGGATCCGTGGATACTTAGGTAGTTTCCACCTTGTGGCTTTTGTGAATAATGGGGTGAGCGGGGGCGCGGGGCTTGGGACTGCTGGGGCCCTCGCTGCATTGGCTTTCAGAGGAGCCATTTCCCACCCCCGCCAGCAGGGTGCGCTAGTTCTGATTGCTCCCCCTCCTGCCCCAGGGCTGTTTTCCACCGTGTTGCCCTAAGTCATCCTGAAGGCACCAGGTGCCCCGTCACTTTCCCCAGAGTCTCCCTGGCTTTGTGGCTCTCAGCTAGGATTTGGGGACGCCTCTTTCCCCAACCAGGGACAAGTCAGGAGGGATGGCGGCAGGGCCGGGGAGTCCTCTCGGCCCTCGAGGTCTGGGTCCCCGGTTCACGGACCCTTCAGCAGCAGCTGTGTCCCCTCAAGTTCACACCGTTCCCTGCCCCGATGCCCCTTCCTCTTACATGTCCCTGAGTGGCCCCAGGGACTCAAGAGGGACCTTGGGGGGTTTCAGGCTGCAGGCTCATGTTGGGGTCCCTCAGGGCCCAGCCACAGGGAGTCATCTCCCGAGGTGGGGTTTTGTGCCCCAGGACACGGCTCCTCGGGACCATCTGGGCTTAAGGTGACACAAAGATTCGGTCTCACTTTGCTGGGCGTCAGCCGGGCAGCTCCATGCCAGCAGCCCTCACAGGGCAGCCTGACCATCTGGGCTCAAGGCCCCGAAGCCCCAGACTCAGAACTCCGGGTGGAGCTGGGCCTGGGACATTGTGATCCTCCTTCTGTGTCACCGGGAGCCCTGCCTCTCCGGGCATGGGCATCAGTGGTTGGAGCACTCTGGGAGTGCAGGGCTGGACCACGATGTCCCCTCCCGTGGCCCTGGCTCCAGCCTGCACAGAGCCACCCTCTGCCAGCTGTGGCCAAGCGGCTCCTCTGAGCCAGGGGCAGCTAGTGGTCATCTGGGCCCAGTGGACAGATGCCAGTAAGGAGCTATGGAGCCCGGTTGAGGACTCCACCCGAGCCTGCTCCAGCCCCAGCCGGGGCCCCTCGGGGTGCTGGGCCCTGCCCTGGGGCTCACTGTCTTCAGGGTGCCTGTCCCTGGCAGGCTCCGGCTCCCTGCCAGCAGTTCTGCAGTGACCCCAGGAAGGCCTCCTCCGGGGCCTGTCTCTGTGTTCTGAGTCACAGCCTGCACCGGGGCAGCAGGTGGAGGGACAGGCAGACAGGCAGACAGAGGTCGGGCCCGGGAGCAGGTGGGACTGGTTAGCGCTGGGCCTCCACCCAGGGCGCAAACGCGCGGCCCACCTGCATCTGCCTGTTGAAATCCATCCTGAGGGGCTTCCTTGGGGAAGCTCTGTGTTAATCCATCTTCCCGTGGAAGGGAGGAAATTATTCATAATTAAAAAGTAATAATAATGTGGTGTGAAGGAACTCAGCTGCACATTACCCAGAAAGCAGTGGGGGGGGCCGGCGATCTATTTTTAATGTCTCTATGGCGACGGAGATTTTGTTTACAGTGATTTTTTTCCCTCTCATTCTACAGCAAGGCAATTGCTAATTTGCATTTTATTAGAAAATGCTGCCCGCAAGTCTCTACTGTGGACAGAGGGGGCCTTGCAGGCAGGCAGGGGGCCAGGAGGCGGCCTGGGCTTCGGTGGGCCTCAGCTGGCCCCAGAGGACAGCAAGGCTGCGGCCTCGGGAGCCTCCCTGTCCACTTTCCCAGCTTCATCCTACAAGGGGGACGCTGTGCGGCCCTCCGTGCCTACGGCACCCGCCCTGGTCCCACGCCACTTCAGTGGGGCGGGTTCCCATGTCCCCACACCCTCTGCCCGTGCCAGACAGGTGGGGGCCGCTGGGCACAGAACCCAGGTCGCCAGCTGAGGTGCAGATGGGATGGCAGCCGTCTGCCTGGCGGAAGCCAATGCGCGTGGACGCCAGCCAGGCCCCCAGAAGGACTGCCCAGGCTGGGCGTGCAGGTGGGAGGGCCCCGGGCCGTGGCCTCCGAGGGCTGGCCAGAGCTGCCAGCAGGCCGGCTTCCAGCATCCTCACGCGCCATCACCCAGGCGTGGGCCTGCGGAGGGGCTGGCCGTGGCCTCTTCCCTCAGGTGCTGGCTCTGCACTGGCCACACTCTGAGAACACCTGCTCCAGGTCCCCAGTCCCCAGGAAGGAGGGGCCGCTGGCCCTGACCTCTGGCCAGAGGGCAGGTGACCTGGTGTGGCCTCGGGCCTGAGCCACTCCTCCGTGCACCTGCGATCGGGCGCCTTTGTGCCCTGGATGAGTCTCAGGCGGAGACGCAGAAGCCCAGGCCTCGGGCAGCCAGAGCAGGTTCCTGTGGAGGAGTGGGCCTGACAGGGAGGGCCCGCAGGCTCCCGCGTGGCTGGGCTGGGCAGGTTTGGTCTGTTTGAGGGTTTCTTCCTCTGGACCAGGCGTGCAGGCAGCTCACGCCCCCAGGAGGGGGGGCCCTCGGGAGAGTGCCCAGGCTCTTGCTCCCAGGACAGGAAGGGGACAGCAGGGGTGGCCTGCCTCCTCTGGCTGGCCCAGGGCTCCTGGGATCCGGTGGAGGGAGGAGGGCCCATGGCTCCTCCTGCACCGTCACAGGATCACGTCACAGCCACTCACCCTGCACACACGCACGTGCGACAGCACAGACACGTGCCACACATGTGGGCTACACAGCCTCGTGTGCACTGTGCACAGACTGCCCCGCACACTAGCACACTCACAGGCACCCCACGCTCTCACACGCGTGCGTACCCCATTCACAGGCACGGCCACACACACAGGCCTGGCACACAGGCACACACATGCACATCCATGCACACACTCATGACATGTTCGTGTGCTACCCACCCACACTGGCATGCAGCTGTACCACACACACGCCCTCGCACACACACACACACACACACACACACACACACGTGTCTCTGCTCCTCCTGCCCTGGGCCCAGCAGGACCCTATGTGCCTTTAGCAAACACGCCCCGAGCTCACACTGCCCCCGAGGTCTGGGCATTGGCTTCTTCGAGGGCCTGGCATGTAGTAGGTGCTCTATAAATGTTTGTGCGAGAATTAAAGGGTGACTGAAGGCTGCCCGTCAGGCGCCGTGGGAGACTAGGGATAGACAAGAGCAGGAATTGTTTCTAGAAATGAAAAATAGGTCCCAACCTTGAAAAATTTCTAGACACATATGAGCTCGGGGCTTTTCAAGGGCAATTTAAGAATATTTAACTTCTGCATGTTTATTAATATTAATACAGTCAATAAAATTAGGAGCCCCATGGCCCTGCCTCGCGGGTCTTCAGCCTCCTGGGCAGTGGACACGTGGAGTGCCCGCAGGCAGGTGGTGACGTGCAGAGGGGGGGCCTGACCTGTACCAGGAGAGAGGTCGGCGAGGGCTGAGCTCTGGCTGGACGGGCACTGCAGAGGCCCCACGGGCGCTCGGTGGCTGCGGGTAGCCACCGTTAAGAACGGGGTGTGGTACCTTCTGGTACAGAAGGCCCCAGCTCACGATGGCTTCACATTCTCCATATAAGATGGCGTGACAGTGACGGGGTCCAGCAGACTGCGCTTGGAGTTGTGAGGCTTGCTCTGTCCGGGTCAGCCACGGGCCAGGCTCTCCAGGTGCTAGGCAGGGGCCGTGAGGGGCCGTGAGCTGCAGCTCCCAGCCAGTCCCAGGAGCGCGAGCGGAAGCCCGTGTTGTCCAGCCCGGCGCTGGGTGGGCAGCTGCTGTCCATGCATCGTCGACGTCGTGCTCTGAACTGACTGCCGCGGCCGGCACAGCCCCTCAGGCCAGGAGCACTTGCATTTGGCCAGTGAGGTGCTCGCAGGTGCCCACACCGGACCCCTTCAGGACACTTCAGCCAGTGGACGCTAGAGCACACCGGGCGCAGTGGCCCACACCTGCCATCCCAGCAGCCCCTGAGGTCCAGCCCCAGCGACGCGGCCAGGCCCTGTCTCCAAACAGAAGACAGAAGGGACTGGCGATGAGCTCCGTGGGGGCCGGGTCAGTCAGAATAAATAGACAAAAGTGAACTCAAAGGGGACAGCGAGGAGGCGGGAGCTGGGGGCGCGGGGGCTGGGCAGCGTGGCTGCTGTCCAGTGTGGCTGCTGCTTTCCTCTGGGCAGAAGGTGAGCGCTGGGCACCCACACGGCCGAGAGGCGGGCCCTGCCCTCAGCCCCGGCCACCAACTCCAGACAGACAGGAGGATGCCGGCAGCTCGGGTTCACCTCTGCGATGACCCTGGAGACTTGAGATTTGGGGGACTTTGGCTGCATGACTCATGTGGCTCCTGCTGCTGCTGCTGCTGCACAGAGCCCCCCCACAGGTGCCCCTGGGCACTGCGCCCTCCGCAGCCTCCTCATGGTCAGCCTTGGGATGCGTCACCCTGTGGACCACCTCCTAGCTCAGTGTCTGGGGACAGCAGGTCCTCCCTGTGGTAAAGTCACTGTGGTAAAGTCCTCCTCTGGGGGCACTTCTTACTGTGGCGAGAGAGGGTTTAGGAGCAGCCCCTGCAGGTGTCACTGGGGAGCACTCCCCTGGGCCAGGCGTGTGGCTCAGTGCTCTGCAGCCACGATGACCCTAGGAGGTGGCACTCCTGTGAGGAAATGGGCAGTTGAGGCAGAAGCACTTGCTGAGGTCTCTGAGTGAGCAAGGCCTGCAGGTGGGCATCTGGGGACTAAGGTGGTGCTGACCCAGTCCTGTCCCTGGGAGAACAAGCGGGAGAGTCTGTTCTTCTTTGGTTTCTACCCTTGGAAGAAACACAATGCAGAGGAAGAGGAAGTAGCTCCTCAAGGTGAATAATAACCAAAAGATGCGTGGGAGGATGTTCACAGAAGCCCTGTTCCAAAGAGCCCAAAGTGAAAGCCACCAAGTGCCCATCAGCAGGGGCACAAGTAAATAAACCATGAGACCTGGGGAATATTACACAGCAGTGAAAAGGAGCAAAGGCCTGATAATGTGAGTGATGGGATGAGACACGAAGCCCATTTCAGGTGGAAGAAACCCCAAGGGAAAGATGTAGTTCCACTCTCAGGGAGTTCCAGAACAGGAAAAGCTCATCCAAGTGGAAAAAAATTAAAACTGTGGCTGGCCCCAGGGTGGGAGAGACTGGGAAGGGACGGTTCCCAGGGGGTTGGGGTCTGCATTTTGGAGAGGTGAGGGCTGCACAGATGTGTGTCGACATTTACCTCAAAAGAAAAACTGGAGCCAACAACAGGCACAGCTCATGGTGGGTAACAGTCACGCCCACGCATCGGGGGGGGGGGGTGCAGGTTACCTTCAGGGCCTCAGAAACAGTCCGCGAGGCTGCTGGGCGCACGGGGGGGGGGACAGGGCAGCGGGTGCGCCTGTCAAGCCCTACCACTTCGCCATATCTGAAAAAGTCCCTACAAAACGTTGGAGGCAAAGTCCATGTCAAACAGGGCTCTTTCTGGGGGGACAGGAGGGGCGGGGGACCGGGAGGGAACGCAGGCGGTGCTGGGTGCTCCGCAGGGCTCTGGAGTCTGGCCTCCTGCTCCGAGCCCCGGCGTGGCCCGACCTGCGCCCCGGCCTGGCTGCAGTCTGGGCAGGGTCGGGCCTGGGAGGGCTCGTGGTTGCCGGCCGCCCTCCCCCGTTTTCCACAGACCTGATGGCCAAGGCACCTGGAGAGGAAGGCACAGGCCAGCAGTGCATCGGGGGGGCCTCCTGGGGTGGTCCGGCAGGCGGGGGGCAGCCACGGGTCCTTGGCGCAGGGAGTCTTCAGGGTGTGAGGTGAGGGTTAGCATCAGGGAAGGTGTGATCAGGGCTTCAGGCAAGGGAGAGGCCGACTTCTTTCCTCGGCTGCAGTCTTCTCTCAGTAAGAGAGAAGGGGTCAGGGGGCGACCTGGCTGGAGGGTCCCACTCACCAGCCCACAGCACCTGGAGGGTGGGAGCTGCTTCTGTGCCCATATTACTGAAAGGGAGACTGAGGCTCACAGAGGCCACCCAAGCCAGACCCAGGTCAGGAGGTGCACTGGGCCCAGGCCTGACCCGCCCTCCAGGGTCAGATCTCAGGACCTGGCAGAACGGTCACTTGTCATTGATGGTCCCCCCCACCCCCCACTTTACAGATGAGGAAACTGAGAGCCAAAGATGACAACAAGTCACGGCGGGAACAACCCCATTACGGCAGGTCCCCCTCATTTGGGGACTGCCCAGCGTCCAGGCCCAGCCCACCCTTCCCTGAGCAGTTCCCTGGGGTCCCCCCAGCCTGCGGGACTCCTCCTTCCTCGGCCTCCCCCCCGCGGGGTCCCACTGTGCGCTCGGCAGGAGCCCTCGGGTTTCAGGGGGAATCGTCGTTAATACCCGTCAGCAGCAAGCAAGCAGACTCCTGCTCCATTTATTCCACAGATTTAATTAGGTTTCCCAGTTTTCCGCCTGTCCTGGGCCAATCACTCCCTAAAACAGTGGAGAATTCATTTGCACCTGCTGTCAGAAAGCGTCTCTCCCCAGTTAGAAAAATAATTAAGCCATCATGGCGCGTCGGGGGTGATGAATCACGGGCCCGGTCGGTCTGCAGGGCCTTCCTTCTCCTCTGCGCTGCAAAGGAGCTGCACACTAGACCTGAGCGGCTGCCAGGCGGGTGCGCATCCCTTGGCACGGCCTGTCCCCTCGGCTCTCTCTGGGGACCCTTCCCTCCTGAGTGGCACTGGGGGACGGCAGCTCCCAGGACACCAGGCCCTGCTCAGGTCCTCTGCCCTGGGCCCTGGTGGCCATCGGGGTCACCTGCTCCTGCAGGTGGCGGCCCCCCGTGTCCCTTGGCGTTCCCTGGCCTGCAGGCATGTCCCTGGACACCTGCCCCCATCACCACAGGGCCTTCGCCTCCTCAGAGGGTCCTGGTGTGGAGTCCCCTCCCCTCTCTGCCCCTCACTGGAGGCCGAGCCTGGTCTGGGGGTCTTTGGCAGGGAGGCATGTGTGGGAAACGGGCACCGCGTTGGTGTCACCCAGGTTTCAGGCACCCAGGGGCCGTGGGCTACTGTAGCCCCACAAAGCCCTTCTTCCCAAAGGAGGTCCTATCTGTGGGTCCTGGGGTTGGGGCTCAGACGGCTCTTGGGGACGGTGGCACAATCCAAGCCACCATGGGGGTGAATACGTTCCCTTCAGGTCATGACCTCCTGGTGCCCTGTGTGGGCACCTCCAGGGTCCCAGGAAACTTCACCCACCCCCAGGGCACCCCAAGAAGCCAAGCGTCTGGGGCCTGGGGCTGGTGGGCCAAGCCACCGCGTCGGGCCTGGCTGTCAGCCCACGGTGCTGAGCGGACCTTGGCCACAGCTGCCCGCCAGGAGCTGTGGGGCTCTAGAGGGGCCCAGCCGCGCTTCTCAGGGTGCCCAGAGGGCATGGGTGGTGGGGACGGGAACTGGGATGGGGAACATCCGGCATCCAGCCTGTGCAAGGGAACCTCCTCCCCTCCCTCCCTGTCCCCCTGTCCCCCAACGCGGGCTCTCGGGCACCCGGGGACACACACAGGAGGCTGAGGGAGATGTGTGCGTTCGGGGATCCCTGAGGCTGTGTCCTGACTGGCCGAGGACTGCCTGATGGGTGTGGGTGGACGAAGGCCCCGTGGCCCGTGAAGGAGGCCTCTCGGCCCGGGCTCTTCTCTCCACTGAGGCCCGCCGGCTGGGGGACGTAGTGCCCACATTTCACCACTGGGTGGCGCGGAGCAGCCAGTGAGCCGAGCCCTGGCTTCTGGCCTTTGCCTTCTGAGCTGGCTTCCAGAGGCCCAGCCCAGCTCCGAGTGGGGGCCTGGGGCCTGGCCCTGGGCAGGAGCCCTCCCAGGTGAGGTGGCCAGGGCCCCGTCCTCAGTCAGCAGGATTTGTGTGGCAGCCCGTGGGGGTAATTAGCGGGGCGTTGTCCCAGTGCGTCTGAGCCCGCTGGGTCCTGTATCCTGGGTGTCCTCCTGGGCACCCACCCGCACCGCCTCCCACCACAGGGTGGCCCGGGGAGCCCGAGTCCCTGTGCAGCCTGAGTTTAGGGTCCCTTGGCTTGTCCATTTGCTGCCAGACTAGTTCTGCTCCCGGAAAATCCTGCTCCACTCCTCATGCCACCTGTGACCCACTGTCCCTGTGCCTCAGCCCCACACAGTGACCAGGGGTCGGGGGGAGGACTGGCGAGCCCGGAGCTTCCAGTCACCTCCGGCTGCTTCTGGGCTGCAGAGGTGGGGCGGGTGGGCAGGGAGACTCGGGCTGGGAGTCAGAGCTCAGCCAGGAGCAGCCGGACGTCTGCCCAGGTCGCCCTGGGAGAAGGGGCCACGTCCGAGGACACAGGAGACCAGCCGGCTCCTGGGCACGGTCTGTCCAGCCATGTCCCCCCACCGCGTCCAGGCAGCTTCCTCCCTCGCTGGCTCCGCTGCCGGGGTGTTCACCTGCCGGCCTCATCTGCTGCTAGGAAGGGCTTTGGCCACTGCGATGGCCCCACTGGTCAGTCCCTCAGGGCCACCACAGTGAAGACAAAACCCACCAAAGGCCCCCGGGAATCTCTGAGCCCGCGAAACCTGTCACGGAGCTAAACAGGATGCTCGGGGTCTGACCAGCGGGGGCACCGGCTGCAGGGGGACTGAGGAGGTACCGTCCTGGGAGAAGGGGCCACACCCTCCCAGTCCCTGTCCCACTGTGTAAGTGGGGACAGTGTTGTCCACAGATGGAAGCCCGGGCCACCTTGACCAAGGGCCACACACTGGGAGGCTCCATGAACGATTCCCTGTTTGGGAGGCCGCAAGTCCGTGGTCAGGGGAGCAGCCTGGCCGCACCCCCAGGCCCTGGGTTGGGGCTACCACTGTCCTTGGTAACCCAGGCTTGTAGGCGCATGGCCCTGGTCCCAGCCCCCAGTGCCACGGGGCATCTCCCACGTGGGTCTCTGCCTTCACGTGACATTCTCCCTTTCTGGTAAGGACACCGTCCTGGGGGGTGCAGTGCCCCTTGGCCTTGCCTGAGGACATCTGCAAGAGCCCCGTTTCCAAATACGTACGTCATGTTCACAGCTACTGGGGCCGGAACGCAGCGTACTCTCTGGGGGACACAGTGTACCCCAAATGCCCACTTGAGGTGTGGCGGGAGGTGAAGTGGGTGCCGTGGGGAGGGTGGGCAGATGCCGCCTGACCTGCAGCACTTCAGCCTCTGGGGCTGGTCACCTCCTGTGCACTGGGGCGTTTTGGAGTGTCCCCGCCTCAGCTTTAGGTACCAGGAGTTGCTCCCCCAGTGTGACAACCCACAGTGTCTCCAGACACCGCCTAGGTCCCTGGGAGGTCAATGGCTCCTGGCTGAGAGCGCGGACGTGGCTTGGGTGTGAGTGTCATTTCAGCTTTAGTCAAAGCCAAACTGCTTCTGCCAGCTGCAGCGTTCGCAGACCGCCGCTGGCCTCGGCACGCGCTGGACAGCAGGACGGCTTCCTCCTCGGCCACCTCTCCAGTGGTGGTGAGGCCTCGGTCCAGGCCCGGGGTCCCCGGGCTGGACATTGTGGCATGTGCTGGGCTCAGCCCAGGACCCCCGGAGGCTCTCAGAGCCCCCACAACAATGGTTTGCGGAGCCATAGACTGAGCCCCGCTGGTCACTCGGCTGCGGAGCCCTGACTGCGGGGTCCCTAGAGCCAGGGTCAGACTCCATGCAGCTGTGTTTTTGAACCCGGGAGAGAGCGTCTACACCCCAGGGTGGTCGGGGCTGCAGGAGCCCAGACCTGAGTCCCTACAGCCCTGAGACTGGACGCCTTCCGACAGCGCCCCGTTACCTGGTGGACAATGTCTTTCCAGGCCCAGGACCTCCGACCGGGGTTGTCGCTCCCGGCATTGGCTCAGAGCACCCGCCACCTCGAGCTGCCATCCCACCTCCACGGGCAGAGGAGCTGGCTGCCCGTCCTGCCCAGGGAGGGAGGCGCCCAGAGAGACAGGGCCCCGGGCAAGGCAGATTCCTGCCGCGTCTTCTGTCTGCTCTTTTCCCAGCAGCTGGACCAACACCCAAGGAAGAGGGGCAAGGGGGGGGCGGGGTCTCCCCAAGTCAGACTCTCAACCAGCCGACCCGGTCGGGGCTCGCTCTGTCCCCTTGGTTTAGTGGGAACCTGGTGTGTGAAGGGGACCCCACAGGCTGTTCCCATCCAGGGGTCAGCTCCTCCTTAGGAGAATGGCAATCCGCTGGAAGGACACAGACGGTGGTGCCCAGGACCAGCTCCCCCAGGTGTACCTGCGCTCCGAAGGCACCCGCGCAGCTGGTGGTCTGCGATGCCGTCTTGAAAGGCTGGCCCTGCCCCCCGCCTGGGGCCCAAGGAGCCCAGGGAGGACGCCTCCGGTCCCCCTGAGCACCAGGTGGGCCTGCCAGGTGCTGCTAGCCAACTGCAGCCTCCTGAGTTTGGATCCTTTGGTCCCGTGGAAAGCAGCAGAAGTGTCCCCTGGGGCCTGGCCCAGGCATCTGGGGGTGAACAGGGTGGAGGGGGGCTGCCGGGGGTCAGGGTGAACTCCACACTAGGAAGGAGCAGTCCTGGGCTCCCCTGGAGTCACCAGGCGGAGGAGGCCCAGGCTCATCCTGGGGCGGGGGCCCCTTTCCGCGGGACCCAGCACTTTAAAGAGCGCAGTCAGGGAAACAGGAAGCCCAGGGGCCGGGGACCGCGGGGACTGTGGGGCTGCAAGGGGCTCCGGGCCCTCAGTGTGCAGGCCGAGGGGCTTTGATGGCGGCGCCTCCCTCCCTGGCCTCCTCCGCCTCCGCTTGCCCCAGAGGGAATTTTCCCTTCTGCTGGAGGCCCCAGGAGCCCAGGGCTGCCACCCGGGAGCTGGGGGTGGACAGACCCTCCTGGCCCATTTCTCCAGTCCTGGGGAGGGGTCCTGTTGGCCCCCAGGCCTGGCTGATCCTGGGCCCTCACCTGGTGCAGGAGGCTGGGGCCACGAGGCTTATCTGGTGCAGGGGGCCACCTGGGCCTGCAGCACTCCCAGAAGGCTCGACAGACGATGCCTCCTCCCCGCAGGAGGGGCTGTGTCCACAGGGCAGCCTGCCCACAGCCAGGACCCGGCTATGGCTGCCTGTGCTGAGACCCATTGGCCAGGTCGGGCTGTGTTCACCTCACAGCTTGGCCACTTCTGCTGTTGACCTTGGGCAGGGCCCTTCTGCCCTGCACCTCAGCATCCTCCTCTGCAGAGCAGGAGAACTAGAGGGCCCCAGGGGGCCATGGTCCGTGCCCGTGGAGGGGCAGCTGCGGCCATCTGATCCCAAGGGGACCTCACTTTCCATGACTGGGGCTCGGCACAGGCGCTGAGCGTGGTTCAGGACAGGGGACCTCAGGGACCCTAGGCAGGGTGCAGCTCACTGTACTGATGAGGCACGTGTAGTGGCCCCCGGGGGGCAATTCCTGCAGGCATTGGGGGCCATCATGCTCTGTCCAGTCAGAATGGCCTGTCCCTAGTGGTGTCCCCTAAGGCAGGCAAGGGGTTTGCTCAGGAGGGGCCTTAGGATGTTCTTGAGGAGGCCCCTGCACGTGGCCATTGACCCTCTGCTGGGACCGGTTCCATGCCAGGCCACCAGCCCCCCACCTGCACCCCTCAGGCATCCCAGCCCCAGCGGGGGGCACCTCTCACCTGCAGAGCCCCACCTGGGCCCTGCCATTCCATCCTGCATGCTTTGAGCTCCAGCTGTGTGCTGGGTATGGGGTCAGGACACGGGGACACGTCCCCATGCACAGCTGCCCACCACGGCAGTGGGCCAGATCCTCTGGCAGTGCCGACCACCTGGCCAGCTCCTCGCCACTCCAGGGAGAGCCAGACTGTGAGTGCGGCCCCTCCAGGGAGAGGGCGTGGACAGCGCTGCCTCCCCCAGGAGGACGCCCAGCAGGGGACATGCTTCCCGACGGGCACTTGGAGACACTGCCAGCCCCCGAGGGGCACAGGAACACTGAGGTCCCAGGACTCTTGCTGGACTTTGCCATTGGTGTGCCCCTGAGCAGGGACGAGTGGACCCCTCATGCGCACAGGGCTCTGAGTTGCTCCCTGAGGGGGCAAGGACCACGCGGTGTCCAGTGTCAGCCCGGGGGGTTGAAAATAAGACAAACCAACAGTCTGGTCCTGGTCACTTGCCAAGCCTTGGTCCCCAGGCAGGGCTGGCGTGAGGCTCAAGGGACAGTCTGCCTGGGGAGCCAGGGTCCCTGTCAGCCCGGTCACTGGGGTGGCCGTGGTCACTCTTGGGATGGGCTGTCCACCCTCAGAGGTGCTCTGGATGGCTGTTTTAGGCCCTGGAGGCTCATGGCCTCTTCACAGCGCCCGCCCCTGGGTCCTTCCTGCTCCCAGGCTCGCGGCGTCTCCCTGTCTGCCGCCCTCTCCCGACTCCGACTTCGCTCCTGGCTTGTTGCCCCGCTCTGCTGGGCTCCCCGGCCACTTAGGGAGAGGTGCCCGGTGCCTGGCCCTTCCCAGCAGTGGTGCCCAGGGCTGGGGGCGGTGCCTGAGGCGGCACGGGGCGAGCTCCTCATTTGGGTAGAAGACATCTCTAAGTGACTTGGAGGAAGGGAGTGGCATGGTCACAGCTTTCAGAAAAGGCCACTTGGACGGGTGGGGACACTCGTGGATACAGTGCCCCTGCCTGCCTCCTGTGGTCTGTTTTCTGTCACCCCCTGGGAGGTCCGCCTGCCACCTGCAGTGGACACAGAGGACAGGCTGCTGCTGGCCAGGATTACTCCCTTCTTAGCTGGGCACCAAGGTGCCAGTCGGGGTGGACATCACAGTGAGTGTCTGTGGGTGGACAGAGGAGCCCACCTGCCCTCAGAGGCTCCATCCCCGGGGTGTGGCCAGGGTGGCTGGGCTGTGGCCTCCGGCCTGCCCTGCATTACCATTGAGTGCAAGTGATTTGTTGCCGGCCGAGGCTGTCTGCACCTGGACATGCTGCTGTCCCCAGGCTGCCTGGTGCTCCTCCTCCCTGTGCCTCCTGTCCTTTCCTCCAGATGCCCAGGTCCCGGGGAGAGTCAGACTGGTGATGATCACGGTGCTGGCCACTCCGCCTGCCAGAGAACGGCAGGTGCCTCCTGCCAAGGGGCTCCCAGCAGTGCCGACCAGCGCCACTAGGTGGCACCAGGGACCACGCAGCCAGCCTCTCCTGGGCGCCTCACCTGCTCACCCAGCAGCTGCGGGCATAGGCTGGCTGGGCTTCCCTCCCGGGACGTTGTCTTTCATAAACAAGGGAGATGGCCCCAGGGAGTGGCGAGGAGCCACCAGTGGAAGGGGGCAGCCCCTGCCTTGGCCCCTTTGCCGCGGGCAGACAGCTCTGCCGTGGGCACCAGGACCAGCGTGTGGAAGCCCGTCGGCCTCTGGACAGGTTCTGAGTGCGGGAGGGAAACACCTCGGAGCTGCGCGTTACCTCCTGCTCATCCAGTCCATGACGCACTGTGAACTGCAAATTTTACGGTACTCCTGCCTGGCATTCTAGACTCGACAAAGGAAACGTGTGTGTCGTTGATTCCTACTTAGTAAGTGTATGTTAAGACAAGTGAGAAGGAGATGTTTGTCTTCAGAGGACTCTGGAGGGTAAGAACATGCGGCCGTCGACATATGCCAAGTTGTGCTCAGGAACAAACAGCCTCAAATCAAGTTCTGCTTAAAATTCAGGTGTATTTCTGGCTCCCACGGCCCTGTGGGTTGCTGGCCAGTCTGCCCTGTGTGGCCCCCACTCTGGGGCTCAGGTGCTGGTTGCTGGGTGGAAGGAAAGAGAAAGTAGTCCCTGAACCCACGTTCTGCAAACTTCTGCCAGAAACAACAGAGGCCCAACCCCATGGACCAAAGCGAGTCACGTGGAGGTGCCTACCTGGCGTGGGTGGGAAGGCAGGAGAAGGAGCTGGAAGGCTAGGCGCAGCCCCAGTGACAGCACCGGTGTGACACACACCTGCGAGGGACAGGCTGAGAGCTCAGCTCTGCACCAACTTGTCCCTGAACTGTCTCCACTCTGGGAGGCACAGAGGGTTAATAGCGGACTGGAGCACAGGCCACCGGGTGCCAGAGCTGGGACCTCAAGCCACCTCCCCACCTGCCTGAGCGAGCATTCAGGAGTGACCGCTGTCGAGAGGAGGAGCCGTCGGGCCAGGGGCCGCCTCCGGCTTCCACATTTCTGCATGGGCCTCTCAGGGCCCTTCCCGTCCTGACGTGGTGCCACGGTGCAGCCAGAGGAGGTGAACGTGGGAGGGGGAAGCAGAGCAAAGCCCAAAGCCCCGAGGCCACCTGGGAGGAGCTCTGTGTTCCTGGGACGTCTCCCACGTCGGGGCCGAGAGCCAAGCAGGCCCAGGGCTCCTCTACAGATCTCGTTCACCCTCAACAGCAGCCCACCAAGGACGCACCCTTACAGCTCCACTTCACAGGGGGATGGCGAGGCTGAGACCAAGGATGGGCAGCAATCGGCAGCAGGCACCAGGGGCCAGGGCTCTGTGTGGCAGCCCCATCACCAGCACTGATGGGCAGCCTTGCTACGCGCGTTCCGTCCACCAGGCGGCAGCACGCACCCTCCCAGCCACAGTCAGGGAGCCCGGGATCCGGCAGGGAGGGACTGGGTTCTCCAGCCCAGCTCCTGTCTGCAGATGAAGAAGCAGGCCCAGAAAGCAGGTGTGCTGCCCAAACACAAGCACAGTGGTTGTCCCACAGGCCTGGTGTCTCCGCGTACCCCACTGGACTCACAGGCACCCACATACAGGTTCAGGTACATGCAGGCACCTACGGGGACGCGTGCACACGTGTGTACACATTTTATTTGGCAGACAAGTCATGAACTTGGAGTCGGACGTAACGATGCAGGAGGCGTTATCACAACCCCCAGGACTGGCATGCGGACACTGAGGCTCAGGGGAGGTGGATTAGAGGCCGGCCTCTCACAGCCAAGGGGTTGGGGGCTGAATCTCGGCCCGCTGTGCTGGGTTTCAGACCCTCCTTTCTCCCCGCTCTGGCCTGGGCAGGTGTTGGGGGAGAGGTGCTGGAGGTGAGATAAGGCAGGTGTGGCCCCTCGGTGCCTGGCTGGGGATCTGGGTTTTGCCCCGACAGTGGGGGTCACTGGTGGTGCAGGAGGAGGGTGGGAAGACAGCCGGGACTGTCCTGGAGGCCGAGGCAGGAGCCTGGCTCGAAGGGACCACAGGCCGTGGACAGCAGGCTTGAAGGCTCTGACCGGAGCGGGTGGGGAGAGGATCTGCAGAGCCAGCAAGAGAGGCTGCCAAGCAGAAGTGACAGGAACTGGCTGAGGAGCAGGAGGGGCCGGGAGGGAGGAAGCAGACCTGGTGGCCAGAGGCCCGAGGTCCCACCCCACCAGAGAAAGGCGGCTCCTCCCTGGTGTCTGGAGAGGGCTGCCCAGCCTCAGAGGTCCCCAAGGCCCCAGCTGACCCTGAGCTGCCCACGGCCTGCACTCCCCCACCCCCCGCACCATCCTCTGGAAAATCTAGAAGGGGCCGTGTGCAAAGAGGGTCTTCCCGGCTGGCTGATTTGGAAGGGAGTCTTGCTCGGGCCACATGGGATTCTCAGGCGTGGGACACGGCCTCCCAGCCTGGCCACTGGGGCAGTGCGGCTGCTGGCGGGAAGGCGTGAGCTGGGCCAGCCTGCTGGGTGAGCCAACCCCTGATCTGAGCTCAGCCTCTCGGATCCCCCGCTAAAAATGCCTGGTTTGGGTGGCTACGGAAGGCGCCTGCAGGCAGTGGGCGTGTGGACACAGCTGGAAACCACTCTCTGTGTTTTTGAGAATGTGAGGAGCAGGCTCCAGGAGTTGGGAGGTGACCAGTGCTCAACAAGGTTCCCTGGGCAAGGGCCTCTCCCTCTTCTGGTACCTTCCTTTGGCCGTGGTCCTGCCTGGGCTCCAGAGGGACCCATTCTGGCCTGGGCATGATTCTCTCAAGTCCAGCCTATGACAGAGCCCTCCCGTCATGGCAGGTGGGCCAAGTGGGGGCCCAGGGTCCAGGGGAAGCAGCAGGAGGTCTGTGGTCAGAGGGGGTGCACATTCACATGCAGGACACATGTGCAGCACACGTGCACACAGGACATGCCCTCTCTCTCTCTCTCTCACACACACACACACACACACATACACGTATACGCCTGGACACAGCACGGGCTTGCTCACCACCACCCGACGTGTCCTGGCCCAGCCCTGGGCTGGTGTGGCTCGGCAGGAGTGGGCGCGTCCCTTGGCTCCCGGCACCCAGGTCCTCTGCTGGAGCTGTCAGGGGTGGGAGGAACTTTATCTGTTACCAGAAGCAGCAGCTCCCCTGTGCCCCCCTCCAGGTGCTGGGCTCTGGTGGGGGCCAGACGGCCAGCCCTCGGTGGGTCTGACTCAGCCTTACACCTGTCCCCCCTGGGCTTCCTCTTCTGGGCCCCGGGGGCTGCTTGAGGTGGCCCACCCCACTCAGTGGGTGCTCTGTGGCCAGGGCAGGACTGTACTGGGCAGGTCTGTGAAGGCCTGGGACAGTCCACAGGGCCTGGGCCACTGTGTCCTGCCTTGGGCCTGGGGTTGCTGGCTGTGGGTTTCCTTCAGGGAGCCGACTCTGTGACGGAGGTCGCAGGCAGACCCCACAGCCCTCTCGTAGGCCCGTGTGGGGGACAAACACTCATCACTGCCGCCCACTGAAGACTCTATGTGAGCGAGGAGTCCTGGAGCCCCTATGCCCTGCTCCCCTGACCCTGGTCAGTGCAGAGGTCCTGGCCTGTGGGCGGGGAAGCGCGGTCGTTTAGGAAACAGTGAAAAGCGACCGTGTAAGAGCAGGGTTCCACCTTCTTCCCCTCACAGGTAGATGACAGCACAAAACATGGCTTCTGCCACGTCACCCACGCGCACTGGTGCGGGGGACGGTCCTCTCTGCCAGCCAGAGTCAGGAGAGAGGCGGGGACTGGGGTGCAGGCTGGGGGACATTTGGAAGTCCCTGGGTGGCTCAGAGCTCCACAGGCCCTGGAGAGGGCTCCCTGCTCCGAGGACCTTGTGGGCCTGAGTGTGACCTGGGCCCTCCCCTCCTCTGCCCCCAGATGTAGGAGGCTGTGTCCTTCATGTTGTGGTGACGCCGTGAGGGTCTGGCTTTGGGCAGATCTCAGCTCTGCCACTTGCTAGGTATTGACCAGAGAGACTGTCTCCTGTGGAGTTGCACTGTCTGTAACCAGGAGGTGACAGGCCACAGGAGGGCGTCTCAGGGTGCCAGGGGCTGTGCGTGCCCACGTGTGGCCCTGAGCTGTTCAGGGCCCCTTCTCCACGGCATCAGATGCCACAGTCCTCCCGCCGTGGATGGATGAGGACGCTCTTTGTGGGATTTCCTGATTCTCTGTCCTGTGTCCCCTCCAGGGGGCTCAGACTCCCTGGGGCATGTCTTGTGTCAGGCAGGTCCTTGCCCCACCCCCAGTGGGTGCTTGGGTTTGATCTGCAGGGCCTGATGCCAGCCATTCCTGCCCTTTGTGGGGCTCAGGGGACTCCCTTCCTGGGCTCTGCCCCTGCTATGATCTTCCCATACGTCCTCGTCCTCGCTGTGACAAGCTACAGGGGCTGGAGGCAGGTGGCTGAGGGGCCTGGGCACTCCTGGCCCTGGAAGAGACGGCCTGGCCTGGGTAGGCCCCATTTCAAGGCCCCCGGAAAGGGTCCTGGCGAGCAGCCTCCGCTGTCCCGGATAATGCTGGGGAAGTTGGGGTGGGCCTCCCCCTCCCCCCTCAAAATATCCCCCAGAAAGTCCTCTGGCCACTGGACTGTTGGCCAGCATCCAGGTATTCTCCATTGGGCGGTGGGTACGGGGAGTCCCAGCAGCTGGGTGGGCAGCACAGCCCCTTGCTGTCTCTCCTCCCCCACTTGCTGGGCTGGTGGTGGCCTGCTGGGCCTGGCCCTGGTCTGCCGTGGCCCTCTTGGGCTCGAGTGTTGGCTCCTGCCCTTTGATTCCTACACAGCACCCTTCATGGACTGGGAAGCTGTCCGTCCTTCAGATCTGCAGAGGGGCATTGTGATGGCCAAAGGGCCCTGAGGCCATACCTGCTGCGATCCTGGTACGGTCTCCCTTGGGGAGCCCCCAGGCTGGAAGCACCCTCCTGAGGCCACCCCCTGCAAGCTTAGAGCAGGGGGGTGGTGGGTCAGGGTCCTGTGGGTGGACTGGTCTCAGCCCCAGGAACTTTGACAGGCCCCAGTGAGCCCACCTGGGAGACGGCCTTCCTTTCCTTGCTCACCTCTCACCTGGCTCTCCATGCGCCAAGGAGCCCTGCAGGCTCAGGCCCCTCTCCACCTGTGTGCTCCTGGGCTGGCTGACCTGGACCACAGCAGCCGCTGGCCACACTTTGCAAGGCCGTCTGTCTGTCTGGGCCAGGGAGGGTGCCGGCAGCTGCAGGAACTCTGGCTGAGCCCTGCTTTGTCCCTGGAATTGAGCTGCTGGGGAGCACCAGCTCTAGCCCTGTGCCCGGCTTGGGTGCAAGGCCCTGCGCTTGCTCCTCACTGATGGGCAGCGGGCTGCCTGCCTGCCTCCCTCACCCAGCCCTGCTTCCTCCAAACTCCCCGACTCTCCACATGTGGGAGCCTGGGGTTCCCTGCACCTCTGAAATCAGAGGTCGGGAGTGCTGGGACCCAGGGTGCAGGAGGCCTGGGCGGTCCCAGACAGATGTGGGGGGTGCTGAGCCCCTGGGTCTGCCGCCGCGGTGGGGGGGCACCCTGACTCTTGCTGTCCGAGGCCCTGGGCCGTCCCCTCCTACCACAGGCTTGGGGCTCCCTGCTGCAGCACCTGTGGAGGGTTCCCGGGACCCCCGGGGGGCCAAGCCCGACTGCACAAGGAGCTAGCTCTTGCCAAGCTGGGGCAGGAGCCGGCGCCTGGGGCAGGGTGTCCTCCAGGGAGCCTGGTCCTTCAGCAATGGAATCTAATCAGCAGCAATTAATTCTGTCAAGAAAGCCTGGATTTGGTGCTGGAGGCGGGGGAAAGTGACCAAGTCTTTGATCAAACAAGTGTGCGTGCTGAAGGGCGCAAGTTGCTGGCCGTGACTGACGGGGTGCCTCTGCAGAGGGCTGACGGCGCCGTGGCCCCTCCCCAGCCCCGTGGGCAGGGTGGCCTTGTGGCTGGCCATCTTGGGCCTTCCAGGCAATGGCTATCCCGGGCCAAAGCTAGACACTGGGGAGGGCATCGGTGAAGGAGAGGAGGAGGGGCTGGGGGCTGTGGGACCCGGGGCTATCTCTCCTCTAGGGACACACCTGTTCCCACAACTGTGTCATGGTCTCTGCAGGACAGGGAGCAGGCGGTGGGCGTGCCTGTGAGAGGGGAGACAGAATCGGAAACGCGCCCTCACAGTCCTAGAACGTGGTCCCCAGTGGTCCAAGCCCGTCAGGAAGGTGACTTCCCCCGGCCACCGAAATCAGTCCTGCCCCCCCTGCAGTCTCAGCAGCACTCGGAGAACACCTGGCCGGGCCCCCTGTCCCCTGACTTGGTGTCCCCAGCACATGTCCAAGGAACATGGGGCTGCAGAGGCCTGGGGGTGGCGGTAGGCAGTGCTGCCCAGGACGAGGGGTGAACGACGTCTGACAGCCGTCTACGGCCGGCCGTGCAGAGGTGGTGGCTCTGGCCAGTTTGGAAAGGTCTTAGGTGAGGAGAATGGGACACTGGTGGCTGCATGGGGTTTGGTTCCACAGCCGGATGGCGAGGGTGTCCTGCCTATGCTGGGCCTCCTGGCCAAGGTCCCTACTGTGGGGACATGGGAAGCAGGTTTCCCACAGTCCCCTGAGCCTTGGCTGACCAACTGTGCTTTCGAGTAAGTCCAGCTTTCTTGCCATCGTCACAGAGACTCTCTGGTGACACAGGTGGGACACAAACAGGACAGGCAGAGTGGCCAGGGCTCCTGACCCCAGGAAGCAGGTGGAGGGGGGCCATGTAGACAGCTGGTCTACCCCCCCAGCAGGTGTCTCGGGGCCACTGCACACAGTCACTTCTGTTGGAATGACCGTTCGCTCCGATGCACAGCACAAGCCTCCACACCCAGTGGCCATGTGCGTCCAGACCACCTGGGCACAAACTAAAAACCCCTCAAGGTCTCGGGCTTTGTGGGGTCCTGCTGTGCAGGAGTTGAGCCTTGCTGGGCCCCTTCTGGGGAAAGAGGGGATGGTTCCCTAAGGAAAATTCTGCTCCCACCCCACCCTGCATGCACTTCAGTAAGGGGCCACATCTGCATAAGTGGCCGTTTATCCCGTGACAAGCCCTTACTCAGCACTCTTGGGTGCCAAGCCCTGTGACAGTGGATGGGAACACTGAAGCCAACTGGCAAGCAGCTCTGGGCCTGTACTGCCAGGGCAGGGCCGTGAGCTGTGCGGGCCCCTGAGCCCCCCAAGGGCAGTGAGAGGGCTGCGAGTGTGGCCTGCACACTGATCCAAAGACTTGGTCCAGAGAAAGAACCGCCTGCCCTGGGGGAGGCTTCCACTCTGATTCCATCTTGGCAGTGACCACGTTGGCGGCATGTTGGGTTTGTGGAATGACGTATTAACGTTCACCTGGCTGGTTTCTTTTTGCCTTTTTGATGTGACTACTAGAATATCATGCTACGTAGGTGCTTGAAGAATACTTGCATCCACGGCTCTGGTCTGGAGGCACGGAGTCTGTTGATAATCTCAGGTGCCAGTCGACTGAGGGAGAGGATCCAGGTGCTCACTGGGGTGTGCAGAAGGTGAGGCAGGAGCTGGGCGGGGTGCCTTGAAAAGACCCGTGGCTAGGACTGGGATATAGCTCAGTTGCTAGAGTGCTTGCCTTGCATGCACAAGGCCCTGGGTTCAAACCTCAGCACCACCAAAAAAAAAAAAGTCCCGTGGCTAGTGCTCAGTGACCCCAGCTCCTTCTCCTGGACCCAGCCCCACTCATGTTGCTCCATGTCCAAAGGGCAGATCCTGCACAGAGCACCCCTGCCCTGCTGGTGCAGCCCACACCTCCAGCTCACCTGGAGGCTCCGTGGAGCCCTCGCTGGGTCCAGGGTGAGGGACAGGGTGGGCTCTGGTCAGCGCATCCAGATGAGGCCTCTCATTGTGAATGCGCAGACTGTCGGACACCATCGCAGGAGCCTCGGATAAAGTGTTCCTGTGAAGAAGATAATTGAAAATCAAAAAAGACTTTGTTAATTTGATTAGGCAGAGCCGTAGTTGAATTGTTCTTCATCAAAAGAGATTTAATTTTGACATGCAATTAAATCCTTGGGCTGTAAGATCTACCCCGAGAGCTGGAGATGGGCTTGGCGGTAGGTGGGAGCCCAGATGGGGAGGGCCAGAGGTGCTGGGGACATGGGGAAGGGCAGGACAGGGCAGTGGGACCCAGCGAGAGGGGAGGGTCGCGGGGTGCAGAGAATAACTAGTGGAGAGACTGGAAGAGGGAGGGGTGGGGTTAGAACAGGGAGGCAGAGTGATAGCAGGTGGGGGCAGGGGCAGACGTGCTCTCCCAGGGGTGGGGGAGGCCCTCCCGGGAGCCCACATGCGTGCGCAGACCCCACTCTCCTGAGGACCATGCTCTGGGGGCAACTTCGGGAAGGGGGGTTGGTCACAATGGGGCCGTGGCTTCCTGGTAGCCTGGAATCCCCCCTGGGAAGCAAACAGGCCTGGGGGCTTGGGGCAGAGCAGTGTGGGTTCCCGCGAGGGCCGAGGGCGGTGGAGCCAGCACCAGCCTGGGACCCTGCCCTGGGAGGGGTCCTGCTCACAGCCCCGTGTCCATTGATCCCAAGGCAGCGTGTTGTTCTCCCCAGCCAAGGGACAAGCGGGCTTGAAACAGTCCAGGGTTAGGGTTGAAAATCTGCAACATGGAGACACACGCAGCCCCCTCGGTGGACTTCAGAGGAGCACGAAACAAACCCCAAGGGGCAGAGTTACAGGAGCATCTCTCGACCTCTGTGCTCATAATGAGGATTTCGTCACCTCCACGATGGGGCGGTGGTCACTGGGGGGGTCAGGGTGGCAGCTGGAAGTGGTGGGGGAGGAGGTGTGCTCAGGTGTGGGATGGTTCCTTCAGGTGAGAAGTCCCTTCCCACAGGTGGCAAGGTTGCCGAGAGGCTCTGGGCAGGGACCTGGAGTCAGGGCCCTCCCCAAGGTTGGGCGGGACAGAGGGGACCAGCCCTCAGGGCTGCAGACTCTCCCCAGCTCCTTGCCTCGGCGGGAGAGGGTTCCGGCTGGCAAGGCCGGGATCGATGCGCTGATTAGTAAATGCTGCCTAGTAGGCCTCTACCCTAGAACTTGGGGTAACGGTGTAAAACAGCTGCGTTAACACAGTGACACAGCAGATGACCCAGTCGGCCCAGAGGGACTGGTGGATGCGGGAGTGCAGGGAGGGCCACCTCCCAGGGCCCCGCACTCCTGGTGGGCCCCGCCTTACCAGGAGGTGAGAAACGCCAAAGCCAGGCTGCTCGGTGGCCTCGGGTAGCCCACGCCTGGCCAAGGGGTTCTTTCTAAGGGTCTGGGTTGCTAGGCCAACACCCCCACCTGCTCTAGGGAAAGCACCTACACACAGTGAAGTCTCCCCAGCAGCCCTGTGCTGCTTCCCTCATCCCTGCACCCTAGGGACGGGAGCAGCCCCCAGCCCCTTCCTGAGCCCCTCATCTTCCTGGGCTGGGGCGATGGAGCCGGGCACTGCCTCCGGGTGGTGGTGGAGGCAGACTCCTGGCCAGAGCGATGCCCTCCAGGCCTCTGGAAGCTGTGGAGGCTGGTGGGGCTGGTGTGTCCCCCCAGAGAGCAGGGTGCACACTGGGCCCACGTGAGGCCTCCCAGGCGCCTGGGCCCTTGTGCCCATGGTCTCCCTCCTCCATGAAGACAGGCTGTGTGGGCACCGAGCAGGGATGGAGACAGCTACTTTAATATTAGGTATGGAAACGTTTTCCTTGAACTGAAAGATGGTCTATTCATTCTGGCTGTCACAGGCCTCGGGCCTGACGGAACACGCGTCTCGGTGGAAGCCAGGTGCCAGCCGCTTCTGTCACCGCCCTGAGGGGTGGGGGGCCTCTGAGGCTCACCAGGGGGTTCCATGGAGGGGCCCTGAGCCCCCCACTGCTCAGGAGGGAGGACAAGCTGAGGAGTTTTTCTCAGGTTCTGCACACGTAAGGGACAGGAGCAGGACCACAGCCCTTCACCTGCCGGCCCCCGGAAGCTGAGGTTGGGTGCCTCCTGAGTCTGAGGCCTCTGTCCTCTGCCCTGTCTAGCTGCTTTCAGAGTGGAAGGTCCGGCTGTCTCACCTCTGGAATCTGCAGGACAGCTGTCCTGAGGAGGCCAGGGAACAGAGGGGGCACCACCAACATGATGTGCATGGCGTGCAAGTGTGTTCTGCCCAGAGGTGTGCACGGTGAGAAGCCTGTGTCCAGTGTACGTGTGACTCTGTGTCTGCCGTATGCACCCACAACTGGGTCTTGGTGTCTCTCCATAAACGTGTCTGTTCACACGTGTGTCTGTGTCCTCACGGGGTCTGTGGATGCACACCCAAGGCCAGCAAGGACGCAGGTGTGGGGCAGCCCCATGGAGACGGAGATGGCCTCTGAGGTCAGGAGTGTGCGGAAGCGGGATCCTCGGCCCTGACTGGGCCTCCCCTGCAGCGTCCTGGCCAGCAGCCTGGCTGGAAGGAGCAGGGGCTGTGGTCCTCTCGTAGGAGGGAGGGAGCAGGCAAGAGGAGAGGAAGGGCCAGGTCCCTGCAGTGGAAATGAGCCCCGGCAGCCTCCCTCTCCTTATTCCCACGCTGCCTTCCTGGTGGGGGACAGGAAAGAAGTGCAAGTCCCCTGTCCCCATCTGAGTGTCCTGCCTCTGCCTGCTGAAGGCCACGGCATGGGGACCCTGACGCCCTCCCCTCCTGCCGGCCCTCTGCAGCCTGGCAGCCCCCTGCCTGAGCAAGCACAGTACTGGGGCCGGAGAGGCCACCGTGATTTGATGGAGTCGATTTGCTCTCAGGGGACTCGCACTTCTCTTCCAGTGCTCTGCAAAGGAGCCCAGCTGAGAAGGCACAGGCACGTGCGGCTCTGTGTGACGGGCTGGGGGTCCTGCACCTGGGCCCACCACCTTCCTTTTCCCATCACCCAGAGAGGTGTCTGCTCTGGTGTTGGAGGCCCCAGCCTCTGCCTGCGCTTTCCCTCTGAGTCCTGCTGGCCTGTGCCACGGTGCCATGCAGGGCAGCTTCAGGAGGGAAGCTGGTCTTTGTCTCCTGCCCAAGTGGGAAAGAAAACAAAGTGGAATAAAGCATCCCCTCTGCAGGCAGGGGTCCAGGTGGGAACTGCCCAGGGCTGTGGGCAAAGTGAGGAGGCCAGCCTGCTGGGGAGGACACAGCGAGGAGGCCAGCCTGCTGGGGGGGGACACAGCGAGGAGGCCAGCCTCTGGGGAGGACACAGTGAGGAGGCCAGCCTCTGGGGAGGACACAGCGAGGAGGCCAGCCTGCTGGGGGGGACACAGCGAGGAGGCCAGCCTGCTGGGGGGGACACAGCGAGGAGGCCAGCCTGCTGGGGGGGACACAGCGAGGAGGCCAGCCTGCTGGGGAGGACACAGCGAGGAGGCCAGCCTGCTGGGGGGGACACAGCGAGGAGGCCAGCCTCTGAGGGGGACACAGTGAGGAGGCCAGCCTCTGGGGAGGACACAGCGAGGAGGCCAGCCTGCTGGGGGGGACACAGTGAGGAGGCCAGCCTGCTGGGGGGGACACAGCGAGGAGGCCAGCCTGCTGGGGAGGACAGCTGGGTCAGGCTTCTGACTCCAGACCCAGCCACCAGCCCCATTGCTGCCTCTGCCTGCCCAAGCCAGCAGCCAAAGGAAGGCCTCCGGGCATTGGCCTGCTCTTGTGGGTCTGGACGGCACCGAGGTAGTGGGACTCTCTGGGGCTCCGCCTGCTTCCCCAGAGCCTGGCACCCTCCCCTGCTTCTGGGCTCCCTCGGGGCCGAGGATGTTCTGATTGCTCTTGATAACGCCGGACACTTGGTCGTGCTGCTTCTGGGAAGCAGTGTCCCCTCTCTCCACCTGGCCAGCAGCTTCACAGAAGCGGGGACAGACCTCCTCCCTCTTCGGTCCCCTCCTCACCCCCTCAGCCCACCACAGCTCTCTGCAGAGTGAGTCGATCAATAATCAATACTAGTTGACCGACTGTCGGGGAAACGATTTTTCTCCGGTCTCAGGGATCTCCTCAGGGGGAACTCGTCTTGACTGAATGACCAGGGCTGGAGGGCAGCTGCCTGGACCCCAGGACAGCGCCTCCCCGTGAGACTCAGGGTGTCTCCCTCTGGGAAAGGGGGCTGGTGAGGGGAGGAGGAGGAGCTGAATTGCAGGAGAGCAAGTGGGACATGGGGCAGGCAGAACTGCAGCGGTTGAGGCAGCACCAGGAGAGAGGCCTGTGGTGGGAGGAGCCTGATGATGGGCGGAGCCTTGGGTGGGAGGGGCCTGTGGCCAGGAAGAGTCTCCGGGTGGGAGGGGCCTGTGGTGGGAGGAGCCTGGTGATGGGTGGAGCCTGATGATGGGCGGAGCCTTGGGTGGGAGGGGCTAGGAAGAGTCTGAGGGTGGGAGGGGCCTGATGGTGGGAGGAGCCTGGTGATGGGTGGAGCCTGATGATGGGCGGAGCCTTGGGTGGGAGGGGCTAGGAAGAGTCTGAGGGTGAGAGGGGCCTGATGGTGGGAGGAGTCGTGTGGGCAGGGCCTGAGGGTGGGAGGGGCCATGGAGCCTGCCGCCTGGGGCCGAGGGAGGAGGAAAGCTCAGTGGCTAGGATCTTGAGAGAGGGAAGTCCTTGGTTGAGGAGGAGGAAGGACTGTGGAATCTTGAGTATTCACAGAGTTTCCTTACACCGAATCGTATTTTAAATGCACTAGGGGAGGCTCCGTCTGTAAAGAATACTGGCCAGAAATTTTTTCCCAAATCCCACCCTTTTGCTCAATGGAAAGCATCTTGAACACATCTGTTTGCACATGGAGCATTCTTGAGGCAGGTCACACCTAGAGAAGTAACAACAAGAAGCCCACCATGCAGGAGGGCTGCGGCGGGGTGAGGGTGGCGCGTGTGCCATGGGGTGAGGGCGGTGCGTGTGCCAGCCCTGGCTGGCGGGATCCCGGGTGCAGCCAGAGCTTGCATCTCCTGGTTGCTCCAGTTGGATTTAAATTAAAGTGAATGTTGAGAGGCCCTCCCTGCCAGTTTGTATTTGCTGGCCTCAGTCTTCTGCAGCAACTAATTAGCTTAATGAGTTTTCTTAATTCTCATCCATTAGAAATCCTGTTTCTGCATGAAAGGCCAGTCCTCTCCAGAGCAGCGGGCTTGGCATTGTGCCACTCGGACACAGAGTGCCTGCACCCCAGCACCCCAGCCCTGCACCCCCGGAGGGCCGCCCCACAAGCTTACGGGCGTGGTGGGTGGGTCCCCTGGAGGAACTCAGGGCGGCCTCCTCCCTGGCCTGGCTCCCGGGCGCTGGGCTTGCTCTGCAGGTGGTGGCCCTGCTCCCTGGGGGTCTCGCCCTGTGGAACTCCCACATCTAAGTCAAGGCTGGCACGGCGGAGCCTCCTCTGGGCTGTAAACCTTCCCGGACAGGATCAGGCCAGCACGTCCAGTCCTCAGACAGAGCTTTGTGAAGAGCCCACATCCTTCTGGCCCCTCTGACCCCTTCTGCAGGGAACCGAGGAGATGCTAGGAGTGTGTTGAGCTGGAGCAGGGTGGGCCGAGGCCGCTGCCTGTCCACCCTCTGGGGCTTTGGGTAGGCCCTGCTTCCGTGCACATCCTGGGTCCTGGGGTGAGCCAGGAACTCTGGCTGGGTCCTTGGCCAGCCCCCTTTCTCTGGGCCTTTCCCTCCGAGTGGAAGCAGAGGTGGGAACCAGGAGGATTTGGTGGCTGTGGAGGCTGAGGGGTGGGTTAGGAGCGCGAGGGGATGTGGGGACACGGCTGGGTTGCCGGTGCATTGATATCGCTGGGAACCAGGTTGGAAGCCCCCAGTTTCCCCGTCACTAAAGTCTGCAGCTTGGGAGCCCTGGCCCTGCCTCCCTGGTCAGAGGCCACACTCAGTGTCCCCTTCCAACAAGCCAGGTGCCTTGCGCCCACCACCAAGGCTGGCACCGCCCAAGGGCCCTGACTTCCACAGCTGCCGGCCACACGTTAGCTCACGGCCACGCAGCTCCTGTGTCGATGACTCACAGCCTCATGCAGACCTCACACTCCGACCAGAAAGAAGTCGAGCACAGGCAGAATCTGAGTATGCCAACCAGTCAGGCACCACACTCTGTGCCCTCCTGTCCCACCTTCTCTGGGGCCGGCAGGGCTCGACCTGGAGTGTCTGCCCCTCCTTCCTGCCTTGCCCTGTGGTGGGGAGTGAGTCCCCAGGAAGGTATGGTGGGGCCTGAAGTCCCAGGGCCTCTGGGGGGCAGGGCTGGGCTGGCATCCTGACTGCGGCTGGGGCTTGGAGGACCTGGGAACAGGAGCACTCATTATACCAGGGCAAAGCTGTGCCTAGGGGGCGGGGGGGGGGCCTGTGGGACCTGGTGACGACACGGGGAGGGCAGGGGTGGAGTAGTGACAGCATCAAGCACAACACCACCTGGTGCACTCTGCTCCATGCTGGGCACCAGCCCCTGTCCACTGGGCGTCTCGGTCCGGCCTGTGCGTTTGGCAGGTCTGTGCACCCCTTGACCCACCAGGAGGCTTGGACCCGTTCCGTGTGACTGACTCCCCTCCAGGGAGCAGGAAGTGAGGGAACCAGGGCGTGCAGTCGAGGATCATGGGCAGCTGCGTTTCCCTGCATCTGGTCATGCTGGGTGGCCTCCTTCTTTGGTTTGGAGTGACCGGTCATTTATTCACAGCCCCCGGACAAGCCCATTCTAAATGGAATGTAACAGCACCTTCCATGCCAGGTGCCCAGGAAGATGAAGGGGGCTTCCCTGTCCAGCAGGGCCCACACGTCTGACCAAGTGGCCCCGGAGATGAGTTGGAAGTCCCTGGTGCTGGGCCAGGGCACAGAGCCCCACAACACCCAGACAGGACAGCTGTCCACTGGCCCAGGCAGCCCCACTGCTGCCGCTGCCCCTCCATACCCAAGTCCCCTGCCACACGCCTGGGGAGGGAGGAAAGAGGCTTCCCCTCAGGAGTGCTGTGCCAGGACCCCACGGCGAGCTCACCACTGCCACACCTGGGGTCCCTAGTCTTCACACCGAGGACCCAGAAGAGCGTGTGAGTGTGCGAGCATGTGTGTGAACACGTGTGCATATGAGCAGGCGTGAGCAGGGGAGTGTGAAAAGGGAGTGTGTTCTAGCTCACACTCACATTGCACATGTGCTAGTATGTGTGCGTGTGCGTGACCATGTGTGCACGCGGTTGGCATCCGTCCTGGTGCCAGTACTGAGGCAGAGGACGGTGGGTCTCGATTGCGCACAGCGAGGCCCGCATGGGCTTCCTTGGGAAGTCGCCTGGGAGTGTCCCGGCTGGCGGGCGCCAACCAGCTGCTCCCTGGCGTGGGGCTCTGGGTCTCCTCCGTGAGAGCCACTGGTGACACCAAGGAGGGGACTTGGCAGGAGCATCAGGAAGGGCGGTGCCCGGGCCTTGCCCACCCAGGGAAGGGGCCTGGCCTGTCTCCGAGGGGAGCCCCCATCATGGCTCTGCGGCTGTCCAGGCCCAGGATGACCGCTTTCCGCTGACCATTCTTTCTTCATTTTGGCTTTGTTTGGGACAGAAAGGCGGGCAGGAGGGACATGAGCAGGGGACAAAGTCTGGGATGTTCCTTGCACGGGAGCCATAGGATCTGAAAGGCCTTCTCAGGTGGACACATGGGAACTGATCAGTTGCCCAGTGACACGCGCCTGGGCTCTAATGGGCGTCCAGAGCGGGTAATGCAGGTGGCCGTGGGAGTGGCTGTGAACGCGTGTGAGAACGCTTATGTACAACTAAATAAATACTTTAAGGGGAAAAGGGAAGAGCTGATGCGGATGTTAACAGGGAGGTGCTGGCCGGGCAGTGCTGATCCTGACCAGGATGCATCAGCCTCACCAGGGACAGTGCCCAGGATGACTGACCGCCTGCCAGGGAGACCAGCGCGTGGCCAGGTCAGTATCTGGGCTCAGACTAGCCCGGGGTCTCCTCCTGACCGGCTCTCCCTGGTTTGCCAGGGGCTGGGTGGCTTTGTGCTGTCACAGGTCCCGCCGCCGTCGGAACTGTACCTCCTTGCCTTCCACCACGTGCTCTCAGCTCAGGGCTCCCGACGTGGCACAGTGCCCTTCTTGTCCACGGCTCCCTATCAGAGCTGCGCCTGCGGAACTTCTGCAGCATCCATGAGTGCGATGGCCGCTCTGGGGCAAGAGCGGGGCACCCAGAAAGGGCTGCCGTCCCAGGAGGACCCCAGGAGGTGTGGCTGCAGCCCTCTGGCCAGCCCCCTGCCCTCTCTCCAGGTTGTTGACCTGCTTTCCTGTGTGACGCCCAGGAGTCCTCAATCAGGGAGCAGCTGTGAGCGCAGCGTACAGGGTGTTGGACCCCCGTTGTCAGGTGGGGGAGACCTTCCTCTTCTGGAGAAGGTCTCATCAAAGGCGCCGTGATTCCTACGTGGGAAATATATCCTGTTAAAACATTTCCACCTGCCGCCAAGCTGACTCCCGCAGGGGCTCACTGTCTCCCCGTTGCTGTGATCCATTTATCTGGGGTGCATGTGGGAGCGCGGCGGCCACTGTGGGCACCGCTGGAATCCAGTACCAATCGACTGTACCATTAAAGCAGAGCGTTATCACAGACGTTCAACCGGTTTTGTTCTTGGACTGTGCGTCCGCGAGGTCCCCTGCCCAGGCAGCCTTCCATTGCGTTTTCTGTTAGCGCGGTTCATTTGGGAGTTTGCTGTACAGCCTAACCTCAGGGGGGAGGCTGGGCCCCCCACAGCTGCAGTGGCCTCTCAGTTCTGCTGGGTGACAGTTTTGTTCACACAGAGCAAGCACAGAGGTTTTCAAACAGGGTTCAGGAGAGCAAGGAGCTAAGGCTTCCTCAGAGGTGCTGTGCGGGCACCTGTCGGAGAAGGGGTCAGTGTGCGGCGGAGGGGCAGCCTCCCCGTAACCCCCACAGGAACCTAATGTGGCCAAGGATGGCCGAGTCCTGTGGGCTTTACTTCAATTTTTAATTGTCCTGCTTCCCTCTCTGGGTCCCTCAATGCCTGACCCCACCTGACCCTCCCTGCAGGCTCTGCCATCCCTGGGCCCAGGGCCTGCCCTGCCCTCTGCACTGGGCAGAGCCTTTCTGAGCCTTGGGCCAACAGTTGCCATGGGGTGGCCCTAGCCTCAGCCACCCCCTGACACCAGGAGTCAGCATCCTGTTGGCAGGTGGCCCTCACTCATGGGGGCAGTGTCCCCAGACATGGGAACAACCCTGGGCCACCAGTGACACAGTGTGTGTGGGGGGGGATGGGCTGGTGCACACATCTCAGGGCTCTGCTGTGGGGCTGAGCCATGGTGTGGTCCTCTGGGCCCACCACCGGTGCCACCTGGCTTCCCACCAGAACGCCAGCAGCAGGCTATCCGGGATGCTCACACCTGGCCCCCGCCTCCCCAATGCCTGGCCCCTTCTCATTCATCTTTGCCCACTCAGAGCTTTATTTGGCTTCTGTGCCTTCGATATGCTTGTTAACACCTGCTGACCACCTGATAGTCCCACCACCAGGCTCCCATCCTGATGGTGCATGGCCTGGGTGAGTGGCCCCAGCCCCACGTGGAGGGCATCGCTCTTCCCTTGCAGAGCAAGTCCGGCGGCACCTGGGTGGGCGGGCCCTCCCCTCCACCAGCCCACGTCATCCGAGAGTCACCTCTAGACCTATGTCCTGCTCCGAGGGTCCCAAGCAGAGCCCACCAGGAGCCACAGATGCCTTGGGACCCTCTTGTCCTCTCAGCCAGGTGATGCTATCTAGGGACCGGACAGACACAGAGAGGAAGCTGAGCCCAGTCTCACGGAGCCCGTGCCTTCCCGAGACCCCGGGTCGGTGCTGGTGGACACTCGCTGGGGCAGGTTCTCTGGGGGCATCTGAACTGAGGCCTGGAGGAGCTGCAGAGGGAGCCACCCGGCAGAGGGTCTGAGCTTGGTGTGCAGAGGAGCCAAGGGCCAGGGTGATGGTGGACGTCATGGGGCCGTGTGAGCAGAGGGTGGTATTTTGTTCCAGGTGCTGTCGGGCAGCTGCTGAGGGCTTGAGCAGGGAGGTGACATGAGCTGACATATGTTCTAAGTGGGACCCAGACTGCAGGGTGGGGAGGAGGGGAGTTTCCAATCCAGGGGCTCTGGAGGCATCAGGGACCCTGACACCCTGCTGTGTGTCAAGTGCCTGCGGCAAGGGACACAGAGATCTGAGACTGCCAGATCTTGGGTTGAGCAGCTGGCTGAGTGTCTGCAGAGACCGAGGGGGGCACAAGGGACAGGAAGGGGAAGCAGGTCTCGCGTGGGCATGCTGAGTTCAGGATGCCCGTGGGGCTTCCAGGAAGGGCTGAGAAAGCAACTGGACATAGAGTCTGGGTCCGGGCTGGGACCCTTCATCCCCACTGGCATGGGAGAGCCACTAAAGCCAGGGCTGAGACGAGGCCACCTTGCCCCATTTCCAGAGAGAACAGCATCTTCCCAAATAGCACAGGAATCCCCGTCCTGCCCACAGATTCAGCAGAGGGAGGGTCTCCCCTCAAGGCCCTGCGTCTTCTGTGGGCCCACCCTGAATGTCACCTCATGACTCATCCCTCCTGTGCAGGCTGGCCTCACGGGGCTGCAGAACCGGGACCTTCTCCAAAGACCCCTGTAGGCAGGGGAGTGGGCTCCACGGCCTCTTCTCCCTGCGGCTCTCCTGGGCCTGGGAGGACCTGCTTGTTGGAGCACCAGCCGCGAACTTCCATCCCTCATGGCTTGGTTTTATGCCACAGGGAAGACAGTGGCTCGGGAGTGACCCTGGCGCCCACTGTGCTTCCGTCCTCGAGGGTCCAAGGGGAGCTGAGGCGGCTCCATCATTTTGGAGTGGGGAGTGGGGAGTGGGCCCTGCCTGTCTCCTCGGTCAGGGCCTGCCGGGGTTCCCCGTGCTTCCACACTGGCCGACGGAGCCTCTCTCTGAGCTGACTGGTGTGAGACGGGCCCACAGACCCCTGTCCCATAGCGTTGGCAAGACTCCAGTGCGAGGGCCATGAGCAGGTGACAGAGCCTCTGCGTGTGCCAGGAGCAGCCCAGTCACAGGGTGTGGTGGCCCACAGCGGGTCTTCAAGCCTGCAGAGAGGCCTCCGGCACCCGCACACGCAGGACGCGATAGGCCCCCACCCAGTGTGTGCTCGGCCGGCCCTGCCACATCTTCCAGGAGCTCAGCCCCAGTCGGGCAGCACCCCTGAGCCAGCTCCTTGCCCAGAGCCCGGGGCTACCCCCGCCCACCCCTCCCCGTCCCCGGTCCCTGGCTGCCATCGCCGCCTGTGCCTCAGAGGCCTGCACCCTCTTTGGCTCCCGGAGATGCTGCCCTCAGCTTCCCGCTGTCCTAGTCAGACTCTGGGCTGGGGATCTCGGCCAAGTCCTGCAGGGCCGCGTTTAAATTGGTGATGAGCTGACAGTTTTGGCTTTAGAGGAACTCGGGGCGAGCCGTTCATCTTCCTGAGGTTGGGAGGATATCTGGGAACCAGGGAAACGTCTCCCGACATGCATGGGGCTGGAAGACCGCTGTGGGGGCTGGCCATGGAGGGTGGCCCCACGGAGCGGATTCTCTGGAGTCGAGAGTTGTGTTACCTGAGCAGACAGGCGGGAGGCAGGGAGCCTGCGTCCAGCCCAGCGTGTTATTTACTGAGAGTCCCGGAGAACCTCAGAGGAGGGCCGACTCCACTTGCATGTTAAAATGGAAAAGGCAATTAACTACCAAAATAAGACGTTTCATACATTTTTATTGAGGTTTTAATGAACAAATAAAGAAACAGAGATCTGCATGTGCCTGGCGAGCTGTATGAAAATGACTGGTTCAAGACCTAATGGCGAGACCCAGTCCTACCCCCACGGCCCTGGCTTCCCAAGGGCTGCAAGCGCAGGCCCCGCACATGGCTCCCGGCCCCACCGCACCGCCTGGGCTCAGAGAGAGGGTCAGGAAGGAGGACGTGAAGTGCTACTAGCTCTAGACGGAAGGAGGGGGCCTGAGGGAGAGGAGGGACGCCTGGGCACAAGGGTCCCTCAGAGAAGCCCTGGAGCCACGAGGGCTCAGGGGCCGGCAGGGTGGCCACGGGGCCTGGAGAGGTGCCGGGCATCCTGGTACATCCCTCAGCTGGGGCACCTCGAGACCTTGTCTCGGCTCTGATATCCGCACGGGGAGCTGGGGAAGCCAGGTAGGCTGGTGCGTGGAGCTCTCCGCTGGCTGGGTGGGTGGGCGAGCCTGTTGGTTGGCACAGATGGTGAGACCCGGTTGGGAGGTGGGTGCCTGCACCGTCAGAAAGCCTTTGCTTAGGGGAGTGGGGGCTGTGGCAAACCATGCCCTGAGTGGGTACAGGGTATCTCAATGAGAGGCACAGTAGGGCAGGGAGGGGGATAGCCGCCAGCCTCCTCTCCAGGCCTCTTCCTGACTTGGGGGGGATTCCTCTCCTTTGTCTGAGGAGGATGCTTCTGTGGCCCAGAGCCCACTTTTTTCCTGTGCACGGAGTGGAATTCCGTGGAAACTTCCCCGACAGACAGCTCGCACTCAGGAACCACTCACGATACCCAACCCACAAATGAGTTCACGGTCACACCTCCCTGGATCACAGCGCGTTTAGAACTCAGGTCGCCACGCCCTGCCCCCAGCATGATTTAATCTTTCTTTGGGGGGGGGGGGATAAGGAATTTAATCCAGGGCCATTTTTCTCAATTAGAACTTGTGATTACGTTTCTGAGCCTCCGCGGCTCAGTTCTGAGTCGGGCTGTGATGTGATCAGATCTCTCTTAAACTGCGGACACCAGTGACCCTATAATTTAACAGATGCGGAGGGAGTTCTGGCTTCCTCCTTGCTGTTTTTTAATGGTCTGATTTTGTAATAGGGGTTTTGAGTCCAGGCCAGGACTCCCTCCACTGGCGCTACTGAGGGCTTATCCAGCTTCGTGGTCCCTCAAGCTGGCCATCTGCATTTCAGCTCAGCGAGGATGTAGCTGTAAGAAAGCCGGTCGCATCCCTGCCCTGCACAGGCCCCTTTGCAAATCAGCTGGTGGGAGCCCCGGGATTTGGCTCCACAGTGCCTGCGGGTGGCAGGTGCAGCCCTACTGTGTGTGCAGAGAGGGCACGGGGCTCCCTGCTGGCCAGGGCCGACTGCCACTCTCTTGGCTTGCAAGACGCACCCTGTTTGCTTTCGCTGTGTTGTTGCTGATGTTGACGTAGTTGTCCTGTGTCCTGAGAGCCGCTGGTCCTCTGTATCCAGGGGTTCTGCATCAACCAACCATGGAGCAGAAATATCTGGGGAAAAAAGAAAGTCTGCACTGGACACGCAAATTTTTCTTCTTTCATCATTCCCCAGACGATACAGAACCACAGCTGTTGACCAGGGTTTGCCGTGTGCCTCGTGTCGTGGTGATGGAGAGATGGTCCAAAGTACACGGGAGGAGGGGCTAGGTCACACGTAAATACCACACCAGGTTACAGAGAGGACGTGAGGGTCCTTGGACTATGCTGTCCACTGGAACCAATGTCCTGGGTGTCCAGAAGTCCCAAGGACACTGGGCACCCACATGGAAAAAAGAAAGAAAGAGAGAGAGAGAGAGAGAGAAAGAAAGAAAGAAATCAGGCCAGGGCTGTCGCTCAAGGTAAACAGTTTGCCCAGCACGTGTGAGGCCCTGGGTTCTATCCTCAGCATCACGTAAAATAAATCAATAAAATAAAGGTATTATCTTTATCTACAACTAAAAACATTTTTTTAAAATATAATGAATTTTAAAAATGAAGAAATGAAAGTGGCTGGAGGTGCCAGCTGTGGGATGGGTGACCTGGCGGGACTGGCCTGAGCCCCGTCTGCCGGCCTGGGTCTGGTGGGAGTCAGTGTTTCCTTCCCTGTCGGGCAGCAGCGTTGGGAAGCACAGGTGCCGGCGATGAGGCAGGACATGGTCAGGCACCATCTGCTCCTTCGGTTCAGAGTCTCTCCCTTGGAAAAAAAAAAAACATGGTCTTTGGGTTTTGGGGTGATGGGGAAAGTAGGTGGCCAGATAAAAAACAGGACATGGTTAAGTTGGAATTTAGGATAAACCGTGGATTATTTTTAGCATAAGAACTATTTGCTGCATTTGAGGTATGCTCACACTAAGAACTGTTTGTTTTCTGTCTGAAACTCAGCTTGGATGGGCACCTGTTTTCGTTTGCTAGCTTGGTGGCCCCGGGGGCCAGCATGGTGCTGGCCATTAGCCACGCCCTCCCTCCCCTCTCTCCCCAAGCCTTTGGGGATCCTCGTCAGGAACTGAATTTGGTTTAAATACACCCATCCCGTCCGAATCTCCATGTCCTCACTCATGGAATGAAGTTGTTGAGAGGAGGAAATGTTGAGCGATGGCTGCACCCGCCTGGGGCTGCCTGAAAGACAGACCCCTCTGTGGAAGCCTCTGGAGCTCCGTGCTTCCTCAGGATGGGGGGGGGGGGAGGAAGCTGCCCTGAGCCACCAGCTCCGGGCTGCTGCTGGCCACCTTCAGTGGCTTCCCTGTGTCAGCTCTCTGGCAGTGCTTGGGGACAAGAGGCAAGGGCAGGTTTTTTCCTAGGTCCCCAAGTCACTGTTGAGCATGGTGGGGGACTGGAGTGATCTCCTGAGAAGTTGGGGAGCCCGGGGGTGTGACTGAGGGCAAAGGCTTTCCAGGGACAACGTGCTGGACTCGGGAGAGGGTAGGAGGGTGGCTGGAAGGGCAAAGTGGCTCCTGGAGGCAGGATTCTGGCAGGAGTGGGGGCACCCTAGCCAGTCGCAGGGTGGGCGTATCTGGCTCAGAATCCCCATGAGAAGTAGCTCGCGTGGGACCCTGAATGTGGAAGTTACTGGAATACAGGAGGAAGCCCCTCAATGCAGTGATTTAAAAAATGAGGTTAGTTGGAAAACACTTTTTTATTGCATTTGAAAGCAGTTAGTTATAAAGGAAAATCCTAGAGTTGATAAATCTCTCTCTCTTTAAAAACCCACCAGAAGCACTTCATTCTTTCCCTTTCCTCTTTTAACTCTTTGCGCATTTGGGGTTAAACATTCTTTCCTGGAATTTTAAACATGGGGGTCAGGCCTCTGATTCCCCCCTTGGGTTAATTTTGTTCTGTTCCAGGCGATTGGTGAGTGGCCTTCTTTCTGCTTCCAGGTGGGTGTGGGCACGGCCGGTGAGCACAGGTCCGCAGCCTGCCTGCCCTGCCCTTCAGGGGAGGCACACGCGGGTATTACCGGCACATGGCACCTGGGCGGATGCTCCTTCCAGCAGCTGTGGAGGGCCAGGGGCTGAGGCAGGGCTGGGAGAGCAGGGCTGCCGCGAGGGGCCACCGGCTCCCAGGCATCGCCGCGTTGCCCTGGGAGTGCTCAGCTGGCCACTTTAGAGGACAGCTTCTCAAGCAAGGGACAAGTAGCCGAAGTCCCCTCTCGGTTCAGGCAGGAGGGACTGGAGCTGCAAGAAAAAGGGGTTGGGCCTTGGTGGCCCTTTTAACGCTTTTTAACTGAGCCCCGGGGACTGACTTTCACCATGCTTCCAACTTGGGTCTGTTTCTAGTCTTCATCTCTTGGGTCACATTTTAGGAAAGAAATGGACATTCTCCGTATAGTTATTCATACCATCCCCTGAATTGTGTCCTTTTCCGGTGGCATCAAAAATTCTGAAACTTCCCTGTTTAAGGGTAAAAGCCACACATCCCCCTGCAGAGGCACCTGGGGCCCAGGGCGGCTGGCTCTTCTCCAGCCAGCTGGTGGGTGACTGTCCTGCATTTCCTGCTCCCGGAGCACTTGGGCTGCAGGCAGGACATGCGTTCTTGGTCAGGGTAAGGGTGGAGAACGCTTTCAGACTTGAAGGCTCCAAAGCTACGTCCCCAGGTTCAGGAGGAGGGAGGGTCTGAGGATCTCAGCAGTATTGGAGTTGGGAGGAGCCGACTCCAACCCAGGCTCTGGCTGCTTGGCTGGCATGGAGCTGGCTTGTGCTTACAAGAGGTGTCACCAGACTCGGGCGGCTGTCACGGGCTGAACTCAGGGTCCAAGAGCAAGTGCCACAGTGCAGGCAGCAGGACCTGGGGGCTGGAGGGGAGCGTGCTTCCTGCCAGCAGCCAGATCTGAGCTTCTATTCAAGCATAAAAAGAGGGTGGTGCCCCCCAGAGAGAGGAATTGCCCACCTGGCAAGGTCCCCAGGGGTTGCAGTGGGCACCTAAAAACAGACTCAGGCTGCTTTGCAAACCTGCAGCATCTCTCCAAAGCTCTCAGTGCACCCGGAAGAATCAGAGTTCAGGGAAATCCTGGTGTCCTTCTCTCAGAGAGAGCCCACTCTGAGCTGGGTCCTGCTGACCTGCATGCCTGGGCTGCCACTCATCTGTAGGCTTCCAGCCGAGCTCACGGAAGCTGATCCCAGGGCTGTTCTAAGCCAAGTGAGAGCGGAGTCCCTGAGCCAGAGTGGTCTCACTGGGGGGGCTGGGGAGAGCCCTCATTAAAGGGGTGGTCTATCAGCAATAACATCCGTTAATAATCCGGCAGCTAGGAGGGGAGGGGCCCTGAGGTGGCACCAAACCAGCAGCAGTTCTCTATGAAATGAACTAATTATGTCCTGGACTCCTGCGTTTGAGGGATCAAGATACCTGGCAAAAATGCAGAGCGTAGGAAACGTCTTCCAGTCTTCTGGAACTAAAATAATCACATTCATGATTAATAATGAAATGAAGAAGTTAGCCCGTGGTGGGGCGGGGTAGGCACCTGGGCCGACTCCTCCCACCTGGGGGAGCGTGGGGGGCACTCAGGGAATGTGCCTGCCCCGCACTTGACGAGGGCCTCGCTGTCTTCCCCTCTGTCCCCTCCCCGGTCACCTGGGGCGCTGGTCCCTCTCCACCCTCATCCCATAGTGGGAGCGCATCCACCCCAAGGCTTTGTGAGTTTGTCACCACCAAGAGACTCTGAAGACACCAAGAGTGAAACAGAAACAGTGAAGGGGTCAGAGGTTCCCAGGGGCATCGGAGGTGGTGCACAGGGACGTTTGGGACACTGGCACCACTGTGCGTTATACTGTAAAGGTGGACCCCGTCGTGGTACGCTTGCCCAAGCCCCCAGAATGTCCAACACCAAAAGTGAACCCGCATGTAGACCATGGGCTCAGGGTGCCGAGGATGCGCCTGTGTTGACAAATGAACAACCGTGAACCTAAAATCCCTCTTTTAGAAAATCAAGTCTGAGGGCTGGGGTTGTGGCTCAGTGGTAGAGCACTCGCCTAGCATGCGTGAGGCACTGGGTTCCATCCTCAGGACCACATAAAAATAAAATAAAGATACTGTATCCACCTATAATCAGAAATAAATATTTTAAAAAATTAAGTCTGAGCCAGGTACGAGGTCACACACCTGTCAATCCAGTTCCTCAGGAGGCTGAGGCAGGAGGATGGCAAGTTTGAGGCCAGCCTCAGCAACTTAAGGAGACCCTGTCTCGATAAAATAAAAAGGGCTGGGGCTGGAGCTCAGTGAGAGTGCCCACCTAGCGTATGCAGGTCTCTTGGTTCCTCCCTATTCAGAACAAACAAAAGTCATCTGGAGGGGTGGGGGACGTGTGTCTCAGCGGTCACGCAGGATGCTGCCGACAGCCCGTCGCACACCCGTGACGTCTGTGAGACAGATCCTGCAGGCTCACCAGCAGGGCAGTGAGGGTCCTGGGGGCCCTCCCACCCCAGAGGCTGCCCGCTCCGTCTCCACCCTCACCGGCTGCCCAGCTGGGGCTAAGTGAGACCTGGGAGGCCACGTGGGCATCAGGCCCCGGGACGTGGGTTTCCTGGGGAGAGCTTCACGGTTCCGCTTGGCTCCTGGGGGGCTCAGTGGAGGGTGGTGCCCCCTTGCATCGCAGGGGTGGGACTCCTCTCAGCAGCCTTGCGTTCTAGTCGCGACATCCAAGCTCCACTCTTAGTTCTCCCAGAAACTCTGTCAGCGAAGGTCAGTGGATACTAGGCTCAGCCCCGGGGCTAGCAGGGAGGGGTCGCAGGGGAGGAGGGTGCAGGCGGCTCTAGGCACCTGGCGGACATCACACAGACACGGAAACAGCAGCCTTCATAATGGCAGGATCCACAGTAGCCATGGGGGCTGGGTCAGCTGCCGGCTGGCCCCCAGGATGTTCAGGGCAAGAGTCCACTCCATGGGGGCTTGTGGTTCTGCTGTCCATGGGTAATGTCCTCTGTGTGGTGTGATGTCCCCAACAGTCCCTGCCTAAGCCCCACTCTCCTGCTCCCTGAGGGTGCTCCCAGGCCCTTGGGGGTGATGAGGACACCTGTGTCCCCAACAGTTGGTGCAATGCTTCACCCTCAAGGACGGAACCCACATGGTCCTGTGTGGCAGGATCATTCCCAGGTGTGGCTGGACGGGGCTGCTTAGTCCCACTGTGACCCGACCCCCCTCCAGCCCGTCCCCCCGGGGGCTTGCTCCTGGGTGGGCTTGCTCCTGGGTTCGGCCTCCTGCCTCCTGTGCCCTGCTCTTGACGTTTCCTCACGCAGGACAACTCGAGGGAACCCTGGGGACCTGGGCCACCTGGCAACCCGAGGGTTCTACTGGGAGCTTTGCCTTTTCAGAGTGACTGGACCAGGGATGTGGTGGGGATGCAGCTGAGCCTTGCCAGGGGCAGGAGGGACGTGGAGACTGTGCCCACTCAAGGAACAGCCAGGACACAGCAGGTGCTGGCAGAGGCCAGGTGCCCGGGGGCAGGCTCCTCGGGATGCTCCTCCTCCTCTGGGAGGACAGTGTTCAGGCCTGTGGGGTGCTGACCCCTCCTGATTTCCCGCAGGCCCAGGGGTCCCTAAAAGACTCCAGGAAAACTCCTGTCTGAAGTCTTAAAAGAGAGGGGCTGGCTGGCAGCAGGAGAGGAGAGTGAACACGCTGGATTTCATCAGCACTGGATAGCTCGGGCATCAAAGGGCACTGGCGGGAAGTGGAAAGAGACTCTCCAGAGGGGCGGCAGGTGCTGCGGGGCATCGTGGGGTTTAGAACCCGGACAGATAAAGACTCCTAGGACTGCACAGCAGAAAGTTCAGTTTTAGAAACAGGCAAGGCCTTAAATAGACACGTCCCCATAGAAGTTTATAAATGACCCCCAGACACCGGGAAGGGCGCTCCAGGTCACTCATCATCAAGGAGAAGCAAAACAGAGCAACGGTGAGGGTCCACGGAGCAGCCGGCAGGAGGGACAGAAGAGTGGCGGGGACAGAGAAAGCGGGGCCCTCCCCTCTGCAGGTGGGGATGTCAGATGAAGCAGCCACTTTTGAAAATCTCACAGCAGTTCCTCAAAGCCAGACGCAGAATCGTCCCGAGACCCGGCAACTCCACTTCTAGTGGTCGCCCAGAAGACCTGAAACCAGGGACCAAGTCGGACCCTGCACACCGACGGCCACAGCAGCGGGATGCTCAACTGCCCGGAGTCGGCAGCAGCCGCGGGCATCAACAGGGGAGCGACACTCAGGTGCGGGTACGCACGCGAGGAGCTCCGCCACAGAGGGAAGGAAATTCAGACACCTGCCACGACACGGGTGACCCCGGGGGACAGTGCTGAGCGAAAGAAGCTGGACACAGAGGACAGATGGCGCACGAGTCCTCCCCTATGGGGACCTAGAACAGTCCAGCTCAGAGGCAGAAAGTGCATTAGAGGTTACTGGAGAGTATGCCCAGAGGGACAGCAGGACTGAGAGGGGCCCTGACCCACAGATGCTCAGGGAGCTTCTCCCTCCAACCCCACTGACGCCCCAACTCACTCTGGGCTCGTCAGCCCTGCCTGGCCCCCTGGCTGGTCACGGCCTCTGCCAGAGCCCCCGTAGGACAGGGCTCTCTCCCCGCAGGCGCCAGCCATGTGGGCGCACCCAGGCGTGTGTGCCTGGTCCCCCCTGCTCCCCCAGGGACAGTGGAGCACAGGGATCCTGACCCTGCCCACCCCTCATGGTGGGACGTGCCCAGCATGGATGGCGTCCACAGGTACTCCTTCACTTCTATGTTAGGCTCGTCCAGGACCAAGCAGGACACTTGGTCAGTATCAGTATAGACCCGTTCCATGAAGTAAAACTCCTTTTAACCTAAAACTGCTACCTTCAGTCATGGGAGGCGCCAGCGTCCCCCAGGAGGAGGGGGACCCGTCCAGGAGCTTCGGAGAGAGACTTTACTATGGAGACTCAGATACACGGGGTGGGTGGAAAGAGAGCATGGACGGTCAGTGGGGCACAGAGCGACCACATTCAGAATAGCCTCTGGGCAGAGCTGGGGGGGCAGACGGAGACAGCTGTGGACAGAGCACAAAGCGGCAAGACACCAGGCCTCTCCTCATGCCTGGGCAGCCACCTGCCGACCCACCGGAGGCTGAAGGTCAAGGACAGAGTGTGGGTCCCTGTGTACAGACGGGGCAGGGAGTGACCCACCAGGGACGGGCGGTGACTCCTCAGGGGCTGGCACAGTGGCAGCAAGGCACACATGGTCCTGTACTCACAGCTCAGGGACCTCTGGTGCCTGGTCATGGTGGACCCCTGCCCAGGGGACGAGGCCCCACTGGAGGTGGAGCGGGGGCTTCTTGCTCCTGCTCTGATTTTCAGAACCCACTGCGCCTCTGGGACAGCTGGCCCTGGGGGAGGGGTGGGAGAGGGGAGCAGCAGCCTGCTGGGCAGCATGCCGGGCCTGGGGGACGATGGCCACACCGATGAAGAAGAACCCCAGACGGGGCCCACGGGTCAGGGGACAGTGCAGGGTGCGCTGGGGTGTCACCAGGATCTGCATGGGCCGGGATACGGCAGGAGGTTTCTCGGAGAGGGGGGATCTCAGTGGGGACCTGAGGGGTGTGTGGGAGTTGGTGAGCGGGGAGGAGGGTGACAGGCAGAGAAGCGGCACCTGCAGTGGCCCCAGGAAGGCAGAGCTCGGCGGGTCACAGGGACCCAAACCAAGGAAGGTGGTGCAGCTGCGTGGACAGAGGGAGAGAGCGGAGTGGGTGCGGAGGCCGGGCAGGGGGGAGTCAGCCGCCCAGGGAGCACCTGCTGGAGTTAGGAGGGAGTCGGCAGGGAGCGAGCCGTGCGGTCCCCAGGGTCAGGGGAGGAAGCTGCAGGGCTGGGGTCACGGTGAAGTCAGGTGTGGATGCCTGCGGGACGGGGCCTCCTGGCCTTGCTGGTGCTGGCATGGCGGGGTGGGGCTCGGCTGGCCCCTGGCTGGAAGCCACCACAGGGGCCTGGAGGGGCAGTGTCAGGACGAGGGTGTGGGCCTCTGAGGCAGCTGCTCTGGACAGGTCACGTTTGAAGAGCCGGCTTGGCTCTGAGGCTTAGCACACGGTGATGTGCTCTGAAGTCACCTCCTGGGGACAACAGAGAGAAGCCAATGAGAGGGGGTGGAGGAGCTTCAAGTCCCTGTGCACGGGCTGTGGCTTGGGCTGGGGGCAAGAGGTGGTGAGGGCAGCTGTGGAATGCACAGGAGGAGGGTGGGTGGAACACAGCCATTGCCTTGGGACAGTGTCTGCCCCACACCGGCACCACGGCACCACATCCCAGGCCTGCGGCCTCATCCCAGGCCTGTGGCTGTGCAGAGCTGGGAACTATGACCCTCACCCTGCTCCCTCCCTCCCGGGGAAGCCCAGAGCTGCACTTGTGCACGTGGGTGGGGAGGGGTCTCTCCCAGTGTGGCTGTTCTCTGGAGGGAAGGGGAAGCTCCCACCTGACTCAGAGGAAGGAGGGATGTTGGGTGCGGTTTTTCTGAGCCTCTCCACCCAGAGGGCATGGGCCACCCTTCAAGCTCACCTGGACACCTGGGCTGGCCCCCCTCCCGTGGACACACTGCAGATGGAATGGCTCGTATCCCACGGAGGGATGTGAGCAGAAAAGGCACCTGAGAAGGACGAGCATTAAAAAAAAAAAAAAAAAAAGTCGGCTGCCAATTCCAGATCCCATTAGAAGGGACACCAGACAGAGAGACTGAGGTTTGAAACAGCTGAAGAAACGCAGTGACGGAGACAAGGGACACTGAGCCACACGGGGCAGGAACAAGGCAGGTGGAGGGCGGAGCTGGGGTACTGAGTGACAGACGTCAGTGGGCTGTGTCAACACAGGGCATAGACACAGCTGAGGAGTGAGGGGGTGAATGGGGGGACCAACCGGAGGTCTCTGCCGGACCATCCTAGAGCAAAGCTGTCACAGACGGGGTGAGAAGTGGGAGTCGAACATCTGGGTAATAGACGCCCAACAGAGAGGGAGAAATCTCAAGAGGGCACGTCGGCAGGAAACGTGGGGTGACATCTGTGGAATTAAAAAAGATGAAGTTTTCAGATTAAAGTCTTTAGAGGCCAGAGACGGGAGGGGGAGAATCCTGCGCACGTATGATGGCCTTTAAGAATGACTAAGATGGGTTCTGAGAGGACTCACACGGAGACACGGAGCCGGTGGACCGGAGGCCCTTCAGCAACAGCACAGGGGCAGGAGGACCACCAATGACATTCCCACTCACAGAGGAAAAGTGGCTTAGAACAGAGGATCTCATATGCGGCCCACGGACATTCGAACTGGAGGTGGAGTAAGACCTCCCGTTCCACATTTTCCTACAAGCACAATAAAGAGAAAAAGAGAAGGAGACCACATATATAAGGATGGGAAAGAAGGAAAAGGGTTTTGGTCACGTACATAGAACCCCTGAACTTACACAGAGAATCTTCTAGAAAGTGGAGAGCTTATCAGGTTGGTTACTGTTAGTGTCAGGTATGTCCACGTGCCAGCGGTGCAGACACTAGAAAGTGTAATGGAAGGAAAGGCATCATCTATGGTAGAATCAGAAAATGTCAGGCAAGGATAAGCTCCTTTTAGAATGTCTACGATTCATGAAGGAGACATTGTGAAACTTCAGTAGGTGGAGGGTCTCTAATAAATGAATCTGAAGACTCTATAATATTAAAATGTCCTTTTCTCCACGTTGATGGGAAATGCTGTGGCCAGAGCAAGTGTGGTCAGTGTCCGAGTGGAGGTCTTCACGGAACTTGGCAAAGTTATCATATGGAAGAGCAAGGGGCCCAAAGTGGCCAGAACCCTCCTCAAGAGAAGTGGGTCCATGTCCTAGCTTCCCTCTGGTGTGGTGCTCAAGATCATGTAGGGCTGTCACAGGACTGACCTGCTGACCAGGCCACTGGTTCCCGGAGCAGCCCCATGTGTGTATGGAGCTCTGGGTTAGAGACGCGGCTGCGTTCACCCACTGGCGGGAGGAGGGTCGTGAATGAGGCCAGCTGGAGGACCATGGCTGAGGCTGTCCTGTAGGAGGTGGGAGGTGGATCCCTACCCCAGACCCGTTTTGAAAATTAGGCGGATGGAGTTGAATGTCCAAAATCTGTTAGAGGAAACGGTCTTAAGGCATGAAAAGTGAGTATTCTAAAAATGGATAGATCTGAGTACACTAAAATAAAGCAGAAATTAAGAGACTTTAAAAAATCAGTATATGGAGAGGTATGCAAGAAGTGAAAGATGCTTCAAAAGTGAAAAGACCAGTTTTGGAGAAAAAAAAATTTGAGCAATGTTTTTCGAGGACCAGTGTCAAGAACATGTAACAAGCCCCTACAGTCAGGAAATAAAGTACAAAGTATCCCAATAGAGAAGAGACGGAAGACACACAGGAATTTCATATAAAAGAAAATTTCAATAAATACAAAAAGAGATGCTGACCTCATGAATGAGCTGATACATTCAAATTAAGACCTTAATGGGTGGCATTCAACTTCCGATTGATTGACAAAAATTCTAAAACACGACAGGTCCAAATGTCAGAACAATTGTCACCAGAGAGGGGCTGGAGGAGGCCCCCCAGAAGAAGGGGACCTCAATTCAGCTCCTGCAGGATCAGAATTTCAGGACGCATCAGAAAGAGGCACAAGCAGGGATTTCAGGAAGGCGAGGAACCCTGGAGGGGACAGAGTACAGGCATCTCAAGGGTGAGCTGCTCCTCTGGGGTCCTGGGCTCTTCTTTTAAAGGAAACATAGTAAATAGAGAACATGGGAAGTTGGGGGGGGTGACGCGGCCTGCTGAGCTCCGTTCTCTTAATCGAGGGGCACGGGGCTCTCAGGGGTCTGGTTCTTTTCAGAATCTCTAGGTTGACATTATCTAGATAAGGTTCAAAGTGTCCCACGTCAGAGGTCTCTGGCAATGTTTTCCCTTTGGCTTTATTTAGTAGGAAAAGGGTGTGCAAGCCAGGACTGCATGTGGCCCCACTATGTGCATTCACAGCGCTCCAAGGTTCTTGGCAATTCAGGTCTGGAGGGAACAGGCCTGGCGAGCGGAGGTGGGCGTGTTGGTGGAGCTTTGGGGATTTGGAGTTACTGCTCTTGCCCTCTCTGTGAGCCTCCTGTCTGCCTGTGTCTTCCATCTCCCTCGGGGCCAGGGTCACTGCAGGACAGCATGAGTCGGTCCAACCCCTTTGGAAGACAGAGGGTGTCATCTCCTAAGTTTAAACCTCCACACACCCTATGACCAGGTCACCCTCTCCCCAGCACACAGGAGACACACTGGCATGTGTCTAACAGCAGAAGACAGGTACAAAAGTGTCCCTGGAGCAAACACTAAGAAACAACCCAGAGCCCATGAAGAGTGTCACGGCAGCACCAACCAAGAGGGCGAGGCTTGGGGGGTAAAAGTGGGACCTACAGGAGCAGCAGCAGCTGCAAGCTCCATTCTTCTTGAACGGGCTCTTGATATGGGACTCTGCCTCCATCCCTCTTCCAAAGCGGACTCTGCCACGATTCTCCAGAAGCCCTTGCTCTCACACTAGGGCAGCCCCCTTGATCCCTCTTGTGCTGGGGTGTCGGTGTCTTGGACTGCGCCGCTACAGGTTCTCCAGGTTTCCAGCCTGCGGACGGCCACTGTGGACCGTCCAGCTTCTGGTCACATGAGCCAACCTAGTGAGCCCCCTTTTATAATTACACTTCCTGTGGACCCTGTTGCTCTAGAGAACCCTGACTGATGGGACACTGGTGTCGTGAGCATGCTGTGTCATCAACATGGACGACACATTCCGGGTCTTTCCACAGTGTCAGAGTTTGTTGAGTGACAATGAATTCACAGGTACCCCACTTCCATCAGTGGCAGTTCAAGGAACACCTGTGGGTCACCCGGAGTCAGGAGTGGGACAGAAAACTCTTTATCCCAATCTTAGTTTCTAACTTCTAAACACACAAGTCACGCATTGCACTTCACACAACAGTATGCAAGTAGGTCACAGAAAGACTGAGGAACGGTTAAAACGGCCGCGGGGTCCCCGGACACGGTGCAAAGAGCACAGGCAGAGAGATGAGTGCTGTCTGAGGGGCTGCAGGTGTTCAGATAAGGATTTTAATGACTCAGTTCCACGGGTCGTCAAAGCAGAGGGTCTGGGCGGACGGACGGCAGTTTCAGTTTCAGAGCTTGAGAGGTCAGCGTGGAGTGGTCAGCTGTGTGTGGCCATCACAGGCAGGAGAAACGGCACTTTGTGGAAGCCCAATTTTAGCTATACAACGGTGAGTCTAAGAAGCAAAACAGAGCACTGAACTTTCCAAAGATTAACTTGGGCATCCTATTATTTTTATAAAGTTAAAAACAATGGTTCTTTTTAGAAGATAGATTGGCAGAATTGATTTAGAAAAAAAAAAATAATCTTGACCTCATTATAATGTACTCTCCAAGAAGCTCACTTCAAACATAATGATATGGGCAGGTTGAAGGAAACAGACGGGAAAGATGTAAGCATTAATTAAAGAAAAACAGGAGTGACAATATCATTATCACATAAAATGGACATTAGAGTAAAACAAATTATCAGGAACAAAAAGGCATTTTACATAACAATGAAAGGGTGAACAGAGCCCAAAGACACAGAAATCCCAAATGTGTGTTCACTGAATACTGGGATTTCACAATACACAAGGCAAAATTTGATAGAAAGAAAAAATAAGCAAATCTGCAATTGTAGTTGGGGACTTCAATATCCTTCTCTCAGAAATTGATAAAACTACTAGACAGAAAATCAACAAGGAAATTAGAGAACCAAACAATACCTTTAACCAACAATATCCAGTAGACCTTTATGGAACCCTTACTTCCCACAAAGGAATTCACATTCTTTTCAAAGAAGAGAGTCCACCAAGATACACCTTATTCTGGGACATAAAATAAAACTTGACAAATGTAAGAGAATTAAGATCACATAGAGCATGTTCTCTCACATAATGGGATCAAACTAGAAATCAACAAGAAAGAGATATCAGAGAAATCTTTAAATGCTTGGAACCCTTAAAAATGTACTTTTCAATTCATGGGTCAAAGATAAATTCTCAAAGGAAAATTTAAAAAAACTTAAAACTGAAAGAAAATGAAAACACCACACATTAATATTTGTGGGCTGGGCACAGTGGTGCACGCCTGTAATCCCAGCAGCTCAGGAGGCTGAGGCAGGAGGATCACAAGTTCAAACCCAGCCTCAGCCAAAGCAAGGTGCTAAGCAACTCAGTGAGACCCTGTCTCTATATAAAATATAAAGTAGGGCTGGGATGTGGCTCAGTGGTCGAGTGCTCCTGAATTCAATCCATGGTACCAACCCCAAAATAATAATGAAATAAAAAAGATTTGTGGGATATAGTTAAATCAATGCTGAGTGGGAAATTTATAGCATTAAATGCTTATGTTAGAAAAAAATCAAATGGACCCTCTAGAATTCTATTTCAAGAAAGTAAAAGGGGACAAAATCAATTCAAAGCAAACAGAAGAAAGAAACCATAAAGTACCTGAAATTGGAATGATCATAACAGTAAAGGAAAATCAATGAAATGGAAAGTTGGTTCTTTGAACAGAATAATACAGTGGGTAAGCTTCTAGCAGCACTGTCAAAGACAAGACAGAAACGACACCCGTCACCTGTGATGGGAGTGGATCAGGGCCAGCACTACAGACCCTACAGCCTTTAATAGGGACGACAGGAACCCTGCCCTCACTCCTCGGTGCCTTGGATGAGAAGACCAGTGCCTCAGAAACACAAGGTGGACACCCTGCGCTGCCCAGGGAACTGCACAGGTAGAGAGGGCAGCTGGTGTTCGCCTCTGAGGGACATTTAGAGTTGGGCAGAGAAAGCAAAGAGCCAGCCCCACAGGCATGGGACAGTGGCAGTGCTGTGTCATGAAATCTACAAGGTCGTTTCCAGCAAGAGGGTGGGGGTGGGGGAGTAGAGTCTGAGGAAGGGCCAGGACTGTGGCCTCCACTGTTCATTTAGGAGGTCAAGGTGACCTTGACAGGAGTTTCGATGGGGTGGTATGGCAGACTGGGGTGCACGGACAGCAAATGGAAGGGCGTCTCTCGGGAAGGCCGTGATTGAGCCATCCCTGTCTTCACTAGTGCTTTGGTTCCCTGGAGGTCACTTGACAGCTGTGGGCAGTGGGGGGTCCTGAGGAGGTTCCTACTGGCATTCTGGGATTTTTTTTTAAATTTATGCAGACTCAAATTAGCTGGCTGAGAATACTAAAATCAAGGACATTTCTAGAAAACATATTGTGCTTCTACACTGGGCCCTAACTCCTGGAAGTCTTGGGGGGGGGTAGTTATCAGATTCAGGACTCAAGGCACAGAGGCCTGGCTGGGTGGGGACATCCTGGTGCCCAAGCCCTCCGTCCCACCTGTGCACACCTTCCACTGGGCTCAGGTAGCTCTCTAAGCCAGCTGTCAACTCTCCTGGAGATGTGACTGGCCACCTGCAGGTGACCGCATTACCACGGACATGAGGACATCGGTGGCTGCTTCCTGGCATCCCCTGCCATCACCCCGTGGCTGTCTCTGGGGAGGACCGGCCCAATCCATGGCCCTGCACAGGGCGGCAATCCCAACAGTGCAGAGCAGCTAAGTGCAGGCTGTGTCCACCTCTGCTCCACACTCCTGGGAGCCGTCTGGCTGTTCCTTGGCCCCTCTGGGCCTCAGTTTCCCCGTCTGTAAGGTGGGCTGAGACATCTGTCCCATGGGGTTGGAGATCACCTCTTGTTCACTCCTGGGATCATAGGCAATCTCACAAATGCGGCCTCCATCATTCCGGGTTGATGCGCAGCAAACCTAGGTGTCCTGGACCCCAGAGGGACCGGAGGGACGAAGCAGGTCCTTGGCCTGGTGGTAGTCGAGACCCTTGCCAGGAAGCTCCATCACGTTCTCTTCCTCCAGTGTTGAAAGAGCCACTGAACTTCCATGCTGTTGGGAAGGATGCCACCGTCTGGGGTTCACAGATGAGGAATCGCCGGCACTAGGCCTCTGAGCAAGGAGCAAGGTATGGTGGACTCTCGCACCTGGCTGGAGTTTGGTGAGGTCTTCTGAGGCCCCTTCCTTGAGAGAGAGAGAGAGATTCAGGAAGCTTCCATCTGAAATACAGCACGGCTCCTCCCTCCATTCCCATGGCCTCCCCCTTCCTTTTTTTAAACATATTTTTATTTTTAGTTGACACGTAGTGATTACACGTATGATGGGGTGCAGTGTGACATCTCAGTACTTGTATACAACGTGGAATGATCAGATCAGGGAAGTTGGCACATCCATCAGCACAGACAGTCATCACCCTTTGTGTTAGGAACCTTCCCACCCTCGCTACCAGCTATTTTGAGAGACACGGTTAATTGCTGGGAACCCTCATTACTCCACACTAGACCCACTCACCTTCCTCTCCCCATGCTCCCTCCCCAGCCTCCTGCTCTGAGATCAACCTTTCAGCTTCCCTGTGGGAACTGTCTTCCTGGGCCTGGCTATTTCACTTTGCCTAATTACCTCCAGTTCAAGTCAGAAGCGACAGAATTGCGTTCTTTTTTATGACTGAATAGTATTCCACTGTGCATACCTGGCGCGTTTTATTGATCTGAAAGACAGGGTGGGCAGGCGTTGGTGGCCAGAGGACCTCGTGGCCTCTGAACAGAAACCCAGCGTGGGCCTTGCTCTCTTGCTAAGTTTCTTTCTCCCTTATTTATTCCTGTGTTTCTCCCTCTCTCTCTTCTTATTCCTTCCTTCTTCCCTTTCCTTTATTTAACAAAACTTGAGAAGTCATGGAAAGGTCCACATTTTAAATGCACTTGGAATTCCTGAGGAACACAACGGCCACTAGTGGGAAGTGAATCGTTTCACCTGCTTTTCTCTAAGTGTGGGTCTCCTTATTTAAGTTGAGCTTAAAGCCACAGTTCGCCGGATCTGCTTGGTTTTACTTGCTTGGGATCGGGTGTCCCTTATCCTCGATGGGCTCTGGAGCCCACCCCCGTACCCACCAGCTGTACCCAGGGAGCCGTCAGCGTCCCCACGGCTGCCCCAGGCCACCTTTGGCCCTTCTCCCCCCGGCGGCAGCTGCTGGCTGTGGCTGGTGTGTCCCACGGAGGGACCTGGGGACAGTGGTGCTCTCGGCCGCTGCTCCGTGGGGCCGGGGCCTGCTCTCCAGGCTGCCGCTCTGCGCTTCAGCCTCCTCAGCGAGCGAGGGCCGCCCGTTTCATCAGGAGAGAAAAGACTCTGACGCGGACCAAGGTCCGCAGCCAAAAGAGAAAAACAACAAACACCCAACAAAATACAAATAAATTCTCTGAAAGTGCCCTCGTCGGGGAAGAGAGAGGCAGCCTGCCAGGCTGTCTTCAGAGGCACCACACTCGCCCCGACAGGCCACAGAGCCTGAAAAATGACTTCCCCAAGAGAGCCCATAAATAAACCACGTGGTGAGGAGGCAAGCATAAGATCTGAAGAGCCAGGCTCAAACACAACTGCACTCGGGGCCAGGGAGGGCAGGGCTCCCCCAGTGCTGGAGGCAGGGAGGCTGGGAGGCCACGAGGACACCTCCTGCCCCCACCCCAGGGGCCGATGTCTCTCGCACTAGGACGTCACCTGCGTCTGCTGATAGAGCTGTGTCCATGTACCAGGAGCCTGGGGCAGCGGGTTGTTTTCCCCGCAGCCCTGGTGGGCTGGAGAGGGTGCAGGTCAGGGGTCAGGCAGGCCGTCCACTCCTTGACTGTTAGATGGTCACACAAAGAGGCCAGAACTCCAAAGGGACCCTGAGGAGGCAGCACACAGCATCCAGGGCTGTTCCCATGTGTGTGCCCAGGGGCGCCCCTGCTCTTCCGGGCAGAGAAGGGGTCCTGATGGTTTCTGAGGGGACCCAGAGCCTCTGTGCGCACAGGTAGTGTGGGGCAGGACGGCTGCACCGTCCACGCTCAGCTCAGCTCCCCAGTGCACCTGGGCCCTGACCCCCAGCAACAGCCTGCACACATTCCCCTTCACAGCAGACCTCCGTGACAGACCCACCAACCACAGGGAGCCGGGGAGGGGCTGAATGTGCACAGCCTGGTGACGGGAGACAAAGCCCCGGGGCAGAAACAGGCCAAGGAGTGTGACAGTCCTCGGGACACATCTGTGCACACACACACACACACAAGTGTGATCTCAGGATGGCACACACGCGTGTGTGCCCGCGCCTGCCTCCCTGTGCACATGACCAGGTACAGCGCCCACACCCGTGCACCGTGTATGACTCGCACACGACTCCTGTTCCCCGTCAGGCTGTACATGTTGTGGCCACATTGCCACGTGCCACGTGCGTGACTCCTCGCACACCCACAGACCCTCAGAAGCACATCTAGTTCTTTCTTCAAATGGCTTTTTTGGGGAACCAACTGCCAAGACCCAGAGGCTGTAATCAAGCCTGTGTGAGCAGCGCCCGGCTTGCAGGTGCGGCCGCGCCCGTCGCTCAGACGCAGAACCCAGCTCAGGGCTCCACTGCTCTGAGAGCCGCTCGCACAGGAAGTGGAGGTGCCAGGCGTCTCCCCATTTAAATGCCGCACTTGTTTATAAATACCCCCCGGCCCTCCCGGCCCTCCCGGCATGCTGACTCGGAGGAATCGGCTTCCCTGGTTGGCAACGGAACCCAGATGTTCCTTACAGATGTTTCCATCGTTTTCTTTTCCTGACTTTTTTTTCCCCCACTCATCAAATAAAGTCAGGCCATCATGGAAAACTGCCAGCGCTCGCGTCTCCAGGATGCTGAGCGCCAGGCCTGTGTCACGAAGCGGGCGATAATTACAGCCTCATCAGATATCCTGGCTGCTTTTAATCGCCCAGAATTGTGTCACTCTTCAGATGCATCAGGGTGCACCAGAGAGTCACACTGCCAGGTCTACCGGGAGGCGGGAGGGACACAGTCCAGCTCTACCTGGATGCTGAGCATCTCAGCCGGGCCGCTCAGGATGCAGCAGGGAGACCACCCCCCACCCCGGGCGAGTGCATGGTTCCATGTCGGGGGGCCGCACCGTGGCACTTGCCCGGCTCCCAGCAGCTTCCAGGGGGCTCAGAAGTTGACATCGGCAGGGCTGGGAGCAGGGCAGCAGACGCGGGGCTGCGGGCAGGGCTCTGCTGTGACCGCTGCTGGTTAGCTGGTACTCACCGCTGCGTTTCAGCAGGCCTGGAAGGGACCCTCGCCCTCAATCCAGTGGTCTCGTCTCACACACACCAGAAATAGGAATCGAGAAAGAGGAGAAACTTGGTGACTTGTATAAAGCCCACAGGAGTTTGAACCCGGGGCCGGGAAATGGAGCTCAGCATAGACAGCTTCCCTGGCACGTGGGGCCCTGGGTTCCGCCCACAGAAGCAAAGGAGCAGAAGGAGTAGGAGCAAAGCCAGAACCCAGACCCCCACCCTTGCGTGATTTTCTGGGTGGCTCTTCTCAACTGTGGCCTCCGTGTTAGTGAGCAGCAACACAGTCATCTGGAGACTGGCTCAGAGGCAAATTCCCAGATGGCAGGGGACTGTGTCAGCGGCTCGGGGTGGGCCCAGCGGTCTGTGTGTTCAGGAGGCCCCCCCATCCTGGGTGGCTCGAATTTGCATGTTTCCTTCCCGCCCGTCTCCCAGGTGGTGCTGGGGGTGCACACGGGCTGGGATGATGCTCACCCCAGCCCAGGGGTCTTGTAAGCTTCACTGTGAACAAGAACCTCCGGCACTGCTGTCAGAGGAGGCCGCCCTGAATCGGAGTGTTACAGAACCACCCCTCATTCTGCTATGAATGTCCTCCGGAGCCAAAATGCATCATAGCCTGAGGACGAGGGAGGGGGGACAGGAAAGGGGCAAAGTGATCCTACCAGCTCTTTATCTGTCTCCAGGGCTGGGGTGGGGGAGCAGCAGCCCAGCGAGCTCTCCTCCAAAGCAGAAGCTAAGTGCTTCTCATCCCTCTTCTCCCTGGACGGGTTTCAAAACCCTTGGGGACATGTGTAGCAACGTCAGTTCCAAAGAGGATGGTGAGCGGCGCCCTCATAGGTTCTGTTCCTGGGTGGTGAATTCCCTCCTGTAAGTAAGTGCGGCTGCTGGAAGCCCAGCCGATGGGGAGGATCCCTTGTGAACGGAGCTCTCTGGCAGCGGGAGTGGCTGGGGCTGTGGGGAGGTGAGAGGCAACGGATCCCAGGCAGCCTGGACATCTCGCCTCTCCCACCCTCCCCGAGATTCCACAAAAGGGGAGAAGTTTCACAAACCTGTTTAACCCGTCCCCTCTGCCTGCCGCAGTGCCACTGACAGCCACACACACCGCCTCCCGGGCCCCCCTCCTATCGCTGTGGGCACCAGCAAGGGCCCCGGCTCCTTCCGGTCCATTAGAAAATACCTGGACAGGTGTGCCAGCAAACACACGAGGTAGATGTGCAAATTGGGCGAGGACACACGCTCGCCAGTTTCTTTTCTTTTAGAGGTGGACTCTGAGGACGGACACCTGTGTGTGTGTGTGTGTGTGTGTGTTTGGGGGCGTGCTTCCCAATCTGATGTGTGATGACTCTTCCCCCCAGACGCACACAGGAACGTGAGACCCGCCTTTCCAGGCAGAACCTAGGGGTGCAGGTGCAGTGAGCTGGGCGGCTCTGGAGAGGAGGGTGGTGCTGGGGATGCCCAGGGGCAGTCGGCTGGGCCTTGTGGACGGACCATCTAGACCTGAGGGCAGTGGAGCCCACGCCCTGGATGGGGCGGCCGGAAGGGCCGGGAGGGCCGGGGGCGACGCGGCTGTGTGCCAGGCCCGGGCACGGCTCCCCGCGGTTTCCAGAGAGACACCCTTTGAGACGAGTCCATTATCGCTGTCATTTTTCAAGGGGGGCAGGACCCTGGATCGAGCAGGAGACAGTGCCCTGGCCCCGGCCGCTCTGGAGAACTCACCTGTGTCCCGCAGACCAGAGCCCCCCGGGGTGGAATCTGTTGGTCCTGAGCCTCCGGAAGAGGTCGCAGAACGTGGTGTCTGTGCACAGGTGCGCCTTCTTCTGGAACAGGTCCCTTAAGGGTCCCCAGAAGCTCAGAGGCTCATCCGTAAGGAAGGTGGAGGCTGTGGGTTTCCAAAGAGCTGCCACAGACCCGGCCACGGAGGATGCCATCCCAGGATTCCAGGGGCAGCGTCTGACGCAGCGCAAAGCCCTTGAAGAGAGGGTAGAGAACTGTGAGGCCACGGGCCCCGCAAGTCCCAGGGCCCCTGAGCTGAGGAGAGGGGACCGTTAGGGTCTAACGTGACTCAAGGTGTGGTCGGGGTGCAGCATCGTGGGAGCTGCAACCTGTCTGGGGTCCTGACTGCGGGGACCTGGGCCCGCGATGTCCTGACAGGGAGAGCAGAGGAGGGCGCCCGTCAGACTGCGGGATCTTGGGGTGGGGGGCTCCGCCGGGCAGAGATGTGGGCTGAAGGTTTCTATGTAGGGAGTCGTTGGAAAGGGCTGGGGCTCCCAGGAGGGGGCGCTGTGTAGACACAGGAAGGGTGTCGGGAGAGGCCTGTTGCAAGGCTCTCAGGTGAAGGCAGCACAGGGACTGCAGGAGTGGCTGGGCTTGGCCATGGGGGCCAGCGGTGACGGTGACGGGGGGGTCCCAGGGAAGGTGGAGACTTGGGCAGACCCCAGTTCCCAGGAGGGGTGACAAGGGGAGTGCGGAGGAGAGACACTGCAGAGGACATGGAGCCTGCCGTGGGTTGAGGGGAGGAGCCTGGAGGAGGAGTGCACAGGGGCAGGGAGAGGAGAGGCCAGGGAGCTGGAGGAGACGGCCCAAGGCTCATCCCTGGTCTTTGGGAGACCTCTTTTGCTGTCAGATAAACCCTCAGGGCCATAGACTTTCCTGCCTAAGGCCCTCCTCTTCATCTGCTTCCCCTCCAGACACTGCCAAGGACCAGGGTTGGGCAGAGCCCGTGTCTGGGTGTGGAGGCTGGGTGCAGAGGCTGGATGTGGAGGCTGGGTGGTCCTCAGCCAGGTTTCTGCTCATCACCTCCTCGGTGGTGGCTTTTGCCTCTCTCTTTAGACTGAACTCAGTCTCCATTTTTTTTCTGGTGTAAAAATAATGTCCTCAGATGGCATGACACCAGGTATCGATTTACAGGATGAGAATTAAACAGTCCTGTGTCTCTGGAACAAAGAAAGTGAGACTACCGCGGTGCACCCTGCCCGGGGAGGCTGGGGCAGCTGTCGGCGACAACCTCTTTTCCTTTAATGAAAATGCTTCAGGAGGAAAAAAAATCCCCCGCCTCTTTGATGGGTGCAGCCTGGACTGAGGCTGTCCTGCTGCACGCTCCTGGGGTGAAGGCGCGAGGCCCCTGTTGGCCTGTCCCGGACTCCATCCCTCTGACTGCCTGCCCCTCCGTCTCCGTCTCTTCCCCTCCCACTGCCGGCCTGGCGTCTCCCTTCTTGCCGGCACCCTGAGGCTCCCCACCCTCCCTTCCCGCTCCCACCCCAGGCAGGGTATTGATTTATCACAAACACCTCCCGCCAGCTCCTCCTGCTCCGCTCAGCAGCAGAAGAAAAGAGAAACTCTCACAGGCTCCAGCTGGGTCCATCCCTCCTCCGCCTCCAATTCCAGCCCCGGGAGCCTGGGGTGATCTCCAATTCGGAGACAGAAATCGAGCCCAGACGGCAGAAGTGGCCGTGGGAGGGTGCTGGGGGGCAGCTGCTCTGGCCTTCAGGTGACCCTGTGGGCGGACGGGGACAAGTAGGAGTAGCCAGGCACAGCCTTCCAGCGTCGTGGGAGCTGCGACCTTCTGAAGTCCTGGCTGCTGAGGCCTGGGAAGGGACAGAAGGACAGGGCAGCCCTGGGCACAGTGGACATCTCAGCTGAGGAGACCAGGCTGGTGGGGGGAGCCGGCCTGCGGGCCTCCTCCCACCCCTGTGATCAGAATGCTGTTCACTTTCACGGGCGTTAAGAAAAATGGCCCCAGCGTCACGAGTGACCCCCAAGTCTCAGGTGTCAGAATGCAAGGAAGTTTAGAGGTGCGCGATTGGGCTTCCAGAGCCTCAACCTCATCAGCACCTTGGTCCCCTGGTGGGGATTAGCTGGGTGGCAGCTGTGTCTAGGGTGTGGCAGGAGGAGGTGGGTCATGGGGCGGGGGTGCCTGGGGGTCTCTATGCCGGCCCTGTGAGGGCAGCAGGCTCTGGGCGTCCTGAGCTGCTTCCCGCCTCCGCGTCCTGCCTCGCCTCGGGCCCAAAGCACTAGATCCCAGATACACTTTCCCTCCTCTAAAATTGCTCTTGGCAGGTCTTTTGGTCACAGCAGTGACCAAGGGAGATGAGCCGTGCCCCCCCCCCACACACACACACCCTGTCACATTCCCCGATGACCTGGAGGAGATGTGTGTCTCAGCACAGCGGGAGTCGGGGTGTTCGCGGCCTGGGGGCCACGGAGGGCCTCACTGCGGAGATAGTTGTGCCCACGTGGGACCAGCACTAAAGGACAAGAAGGGCATGGCACCATGCCTGTCCTCTGCGCGCTGGTCACTCTGGGAGGCAGGACCCCTCGTGGACATGTCTCAGCAACACCAAGCGCGGTGTGGGAGCTGGAGGCGGGAGCCCTGGGAGGCGGGAGGTCCCTGGGACGGAGAGAGAGGCTCCCCGAGTCCAGGAGCCGCGGGCGGGGTGGGCCTTGCAGCCCACACTGGGGGTGAAGGCCGCCAGGCGCTCGTGAGCGGGAGTGGGGTGATGTGGGTGGTGTGCACAGAAAGGCGCAGGAGAGGGGCAGTGAGGGGTGTAGGCAGAGGGACCGTCCAGGCGGGGACCAGGGTCCCATGGGGACACACCTGCAAAGCAAGGCCCAGGCCTGAGGCACCAAGGGGGGACAAGTGCCTGGAGGGCGCGGTGGCAGGGGTCTTATCCAAGTGGACACCCAGCAGATGGTTAGAGGGGCTCAGAGCTGGGTCTGGGTGTGAGGTGTTTGTTGTCAACACGAGCCGTGGGCTGAGCATGAGGCAGGTCACACAGTCGTGGGGGGACCAAGGCTGGATGTGGGGATGGGGTCCCAGGGGACAGCAGAGTCAAGACAGGCAAAGTGACCAGCCTTCCCTAGGCGTCCGGTTGGCGGCAGAGGTCAGAAAGGACCTGGCCTGGGATGAGTGGCGGGACCTGGGTGGGCAGGGAGTGGCTGGAGACCTCCCGACCCAGGAAGGACCCACAGGCACAGCCTTCCTCAGCCTCGCGGCCCGTGGCCCGCCTGCTGGCTGTGATCCCCAGAATCAGGCATGGATGAGCGTCGGGGAATGGAGAGGTCGGAGGACAGGGCAGGGCAGCTGTCATGACACCTTTCCACCTGGAAACCCAAGCATGGCCCAGGGAGAGGTGCGGGGACCTGCCTGCGCTCTGTTCAGACTCTGAGGAGGATGAAGGTCCCGAGAGCAGAGGAAAGCACGGAAAGGGTGTGGTCCAGGCCGAGCCCCGGGATTTCTGGGTGGTCCTAGGGCAATTCCAGAAGCATCGAGAGCAAGGGCTGAAGCCCCCACCCTGTTGCAGAACCAGCTTGAGACCCTGAACTCTTTACTCTCACTAAATGAGGGTCAACTGCCTGGGATCCTAATTAGGCGCCTGGGGGCCAGGGGAAGAGGTTGTCCACCCCAGAGTGACACACACACATCCTTGTGCACAGTGTCCTCACTCATACACAGGCACACATGGTCACATGCAGACATGCGCACGTGTACGCGTCCACATTTACACGTGTGCAGACCCACAAGGGGTTTCTGCTGATGGTCAGTGTCCAGGCTGACCTGGCTGTAAATGACCTGGTGGGGTGGGGGCGGGGCTGTTTTCTGCTCTGGCTCAGGGTGTGACAGAGACCAGTAGAACCTGTGAAGTCTCCTGCTTGGACAGGTCAGCACAAGAGGTCAGGAGGGCCTCAGAGGGGGCTGGACTGCTCATGAGCCCCTGCTGACCGGCCTGTCTGGAGCATGAGGGCGGCTGCTTCTTTAAGGAGGACTGATGAGAACCAGGGGGGCGGGGCTGCAGGGGCCTCGGGGAGGGGAGGGGCGAATCACAACCGTGGGGCCAGGGGTCTCTGTGTCCCTCTGGTTCTCTGCACCCAAACGAGTGCCAAGGGGCAGCACCTGGCCAGTGGTGAGAGGCAAGGCTGGAGGTGTTCTTCAGAGCCCCGTGGGGTCTGCAAGTCCCATTTCGGGGAGGGAGGGGAGGCGCGGGGCTTGGGGTGATGGCCAGGTTACGTAGCAGTGGTTTAGTGAAGGTGGTTCTCAGAGGCCATCCGGGTTGACGGTGTGGCCATAAAACACGGTCAGCAGGAGTCACCATGGTGGGGAGCCGTCTGGCCAGGCACCATCGTCCTTCCCTCCCGTGGTCAGGATTGCTGGCCCGGCTTGGGTTGGGATGGAGGGCGGTTGGAGAAAGGGCCACTTCCAGGAGCCCCTGGGAAGGCCAGGATGGGCTCCACGTGGCACCACGCCTAATGAAGGCCATAATAATAAGGAGGCAGGAGGGTGCTCTGTTTCCGTGGAGAGCAGAGTCGGCTGGAAATAATAGGGATCCGTAAATTCTCCTGTGTCCGCGACGGGAGAGCTCCTGGGGAGGTCAGAGTGACGGAACGGCTCTCTGGGGGACCTTCTCACTGCTGTGACCACGCCCGGACAGGATGTGGGGAGGGTTCCCGGCCAGCCCCCTCCCCTCCTGCCTGCAGGGTGGCCCCTTCCTTCCTGCGCCTGCTCAGCCCCTCTGGGCACGCTGAGGCTGCGTCCTCTGGCCTGTCCCCACAGTCCCACATGTGGCCACTGCCAGGACCTGGAGCCTGAACCTGGCTGCCTGGCTTCCCTCCTGATGCCCAGCCCCTGGCTCTGAGCAGCCAAGGCTATCCCCACGCCGCTTAGTCCAAGCCGGGAATTTAATTTCACAAAGTGCAGAAACTGGCCATTCATCAAGAGGAAGCTGTTTTTCCAGGTGAAGCCAAGTGTCCCCTGGCAGAGGGTGACCCACCACCCCGTGGCTGGGGTCACTGGGGTCCTGAACTCCACCAGTGACCAGGCAGTGGTCAGGCAGCATGAGACCCTGGGGCTATCCATGGCCAGTAGCCACAGTCCAGAGCCATGCTGTTCCATATGGTAGCCACTAGCCACAGTGGCCATTTTGACCTAAATGCAATTATAAACTCCATTCCGTGGGCTCCCTGGCCCACAGAGCCTCCAAGCACTGGAAGTCCACATGTGGCAAGGGCTCTGGAGCTGGTCCCCTTGGCCACAGGCACAGCCGTGGTCTCACCACCTACTGGACATGGTGGTCTGCAAGAAGAGGCAGCCCCTCTGGGGTGGGCGCTCCTTCTTCGGGCCAAGAGGCTGAGGTTTATAGAGGGCAGTGCTTGTCCTGCCACGTCCCCTCCCCTCCCCCCCTCCACACAGAATGGCTTGCTGCACTTCCTGACCTGACTGCCCCCCAAGGCTGGGCCCTCCTGTCCTCCTTCCCAGCTCCACAGCCCTCTCATGCCCCGCGAGACCCTGCTCCGCGGTGCAGCCTCCTGCAGCAGCCTTTCCCCGATGCCCAGAGTGGGCAGGGGCCTGTCCTCCAGGTGCCTGCCAAGGGGCAGGTGACAGAGTGAAGAGATGACTGTCTCTTGGCAGGGACAGAGGCTGAGTCCAGGTGAAAAGGCCGGAGGTGAGCTCCCAGGGCCAGGCAGGAAGGACTGTCATGTTTTAAAACTGAACAAGCAAAGAGAGACGCCTTGAGCTCGTGTGGTCCTGAGCTGCGGCCTGCCCCTGCCCTGTAAGACTGGCTCCAGGACGCTCCGCGGTCACTGCTGCTGACCTGGCATCCTGGAGAACTGTGGGGTGCGGGCAGGAGGCGGGGCGTTCCGGGTGCTCATGGAGCCCCAGAGCTTGCACCTGGGCCCTGCCAGAGCTGGGCGACCTCCCTTTCCTGGAGGGGTGCAGGCCAGGGAGACCCTCAAGGGCCAGGTGGCCACTTTCCATGGCTGCATGACTTGCATTCCAGGGCTCTCTGCCTGGCTGAGCAGGGTGGTGGCTCCTGGGAGGGGCTGGGACAGAGTCACAGAGGGAGATGGAGCCCTGGCTGGTCCCCAGGGTGGGGAGGGTCTTAGGTGACTGTGCTCAGAGTGGCTCTCAGGAAGTAGGCAGCAAGGCCAGGTGGGCCCCAGTGCCGAGCTTGGCGGCACCAGCATGACCCCTGTTTGGCTGCTGGTTGGCTGTGTGGCTTCAAGGGAACCACTTAATTTCTCTGGGCTCTGGTGTCCTCTTCTTTCAAACGGAGATAAGCATTGCCTGTTTGTACCTACTGGGGTGGGATCTGCTGGGGGAGCTGAGGCAAGATGCCCTAGATCTCTGAAGTGACATGGGGGTGGAAGGGCCTGCTTGCTTATTCATCTGTAGGGGTCATTTCTAGGGGCAGGGTCCCCAGGGTCCCCAGGGAACAGAGCCTGGGGGTCTCCTGTTCGTATCTGCACACCAAGGCCGAGTGCAGGAGGCCTGTGCCCACAGGAGAAGCCCCAGGAGTCGTCACGCTGGGGGGCACTGGGGGGCAGCTCCGCAGGCCTCCGTTCTCACCTGTGGAACAGGAAGACGGTTGTGCAAACACAGAAACGTGAGCACACCCCCCGACCCGGGGCCGGCATCCAACAGGGGTCACCCGCTGTCTTTCCCTGTGCGTAAGTCTCAAGGCACACAGGCTTCCAGGAAGACACAGATATCTCCTCTGCCTCCTCTGCAGGATCTGGGGTTGTCAGTAAATCTCAGCTAGATCTGTGCAGGCATCCTGGCACCTCCTGTTTTGTCAACACCAGTTGCAAGAAACCAAGAGCCGCAGAGCACTGTGCAGCACTGGGAGATGCTGACGGGAAGTCTGCCCTGCCAGGCTGAGGGTCCCTGCACCCGCCACCCTACCCAGCACCCTGATCTCCTCACCCCCAGCACTGTTGACCGCAATGCCCTGGGGACAAAACCCCTCAGAAACATGTAATTGATTCCCCTCTGGCTGCCTTTCAACCCGGGCTCTCGGTCGTTGGGGAAGATGCCTGGTTAGAATATCTTTGAAGAGGGCTGTGAGTTATGGCGATGGACACTCTTCTAGCTGTCTCTCCCGCTCATAAATCTATCCCCCTCTGAAAGTGCAGATGGTCCATAATCGTCCATCATGCTGGAGTTCAGCACCGGACAGCTCCCAGGCCGGTTTCTCCTCTGAGGCTCCTTTTCTGCAAGCTAAACGGAACTGCACAGCCTCTCCCTGTAATGGAGTGTGAGCAGCCCTGCCGCCAGGAGTGATTTAGCGGGGGACGGACAATAAATATCCAGAGGTTGGAGCTCAAAGCCAGGAGGCAGAGCAGGCCGTCGCGGGGCTGGGCGAGGGAGGCGCCTCTGCAGAGTACTTACAATTTTGGTGTGCTTTTTATTGTTCTTTATTTATTTTTATGATTTGCAGGAGAACAGGTGGTTTTATCCTGGGGAGAGGTGGCTCTTGAGTGGCCTCTATACGGAGCCCCGTTCAGGCCCTTTCCCCAAGGAGGATTGAGGTCGAGGGGGCTTTTTGTTGGGAAAATGTGAGTAACAGAAAATTGACACTTGGGAATGAGCAGACCCCTCCCAGCCTCCTCAGATGAGCCCCTCCCAAGGTGCAGTCTTTCCTTTGGAGAGGTGGCCCCGGTTGCCCCAAATCTCTCCCAGCGCTTCATGTGCGGGCTGCCAACCTACCTGGGGAGCCTCTGGAATGAGTCGGCCCCTCTGTCCTCCCGTGGGAGGTGGGACTTGGTGGATGCCATTTTTGTTCAGCTGTTTCTTCTGCCTGCCCCTCCCTGACCAGGCTCTGATACATAGCAGGAAAGGGGACAGGGACAGTGGTGGCCTCATCATCCCTGATGGACCTTGACGCTGTCATGTCTGGGTTGCTGAACACGGGATGGATTAAGCACCTGCAGCCCCCAGACACGGTCCCCTTGGATGGGCAGAGTCCTCGGGTAGGAGCCTTGGGCTGTGGGTAGTGTTTCCTGGCCGAGGCCGAGGAAGCCAAGGCCGAGCTTCGAGGTGACAGATAAACACCTGTCCCTACAGGTGTCGCTGGCATGGCCAGGTGGTGCCTGGTAGCTGGCGGGAAACTGCCTGCTCTCCCCTCCCCTCGTGCCCATGCCAAGGGCTCCCTCCCTCCTCTGCACTCGGGGTTGGGGATGGTGCCTTCACGGCGGCCTGGCTTGGGGACTGCAGGCCAGGCACCTGTAGATCATCGGCAGAGATGCCTGCCAGCATCCGCTGCCTGACTCCCCAGCAGAGGGGCTGCCCCCAAGGATGTGGGAGGCTGGCCCCGGGCCCTCCCCTCAGAGGGGCACTGCCAGTGGGGAGACCCTGCTGCCGAGGGTCCTCCTCACTAAGCCCCCAGGGCGTCCTGGGTCTCCGGGAGCAGGACATGCACGCCCTGGGAGCTCCTGCTGCTCCCTCCATCCTGTGCCAGATGTCAGCCAGCTTCAGGGCCGCCACCGGCCTGTGGCGGATTGCTCTGGCAGCAGAGGAAGCACTGTGGCTCCCTCCTGGGTGACAGTGACCTGAACCCCAAAGCTAGTTCCCTCCAAGCCATCTGTGGGATGGTGGGTGACCCCCTTCTCCCCCGGCCCTCTCCTGCAGGGAGGCTGGGAGAGGGTTGCACCCCCAGGCCTGACCCACGGGGGCCGCAGAGCAGGAGTCTGGTGGATGGCTCTGGCCAGCTCCCAGCAACAGCAGCACCCAGTGTGAGGGCTTCCCCTCTCCCCTCCGCATAGCCTGCCCCCCAACAGCACAGAAGCCCTGAGCAATCCAGCCCCTCCTAAGAGGGGCACCTGAAGATTTGCAATTTGCCTGGCAAAGCAAAACCCTGAGTCCTCAGCCGCCTCTCCAGCTCCGCGGCGAGCCGTCCATCCAAACAGCTGGTCTCGGGTCGCCCCCTTGCATATGATGGTAATGAACCCGTGCTGCGGGCTCGCGCTGGTGCACTGCTCCGCGCACCACCGGCCTCGGGCAGAACGCGCCTCTCTCGCCAGCTCGCGGCCTCGTGCTTGGAGCAGGACTGCTCCTCAGCAATCCTGGCGGCACCACACACAGGAAGAAGGCCAAAGCAAGGTCCCCTGCAGGAGATGTGGGGAGGACATCCAGTGGCCAGCAGGTGGGGCTGCAGAGTGAGTGCCCGCATCTGTCAGGCCTGAGCTGCCACTAGGCTACCTTCACGTCCACCATACTGGGCAGGGAAAGTGGCCTCTCAGGACTCAGTCCACAACCCTCAGTGAGCAGCTCTCACGTGGCCATCCCAGGAAACCACCCTGAGAACTGTGATGAATCGGGGCATCCGACCTGCACCTGCACCGCAGCAACAGTTAAAGTGGCCCTGGAGGTGAGCCTCCAGAGCCCCGGGGCCACACTGAGATGCCCATCTGACCAGAGTCTTGGCATCACGGGAAGCAATAGCAAATCCACGGATACACAACCACTGCCTTTCACCAGCCTCGCTTCTAGTCCCCGTGACAGTGAGGTGGAACAGCAGTCACCAGTGTGACTTCCCCAGGGAGGCAGCCAGAGGCCACGAGGTTTGCAGGGCCACCAGAGAGGGACCCCTCCACCCAGGCCCCAGTCTCCTCCAGCATGACGCCCTGTGCTCCACACTTCAGACTCACACCTGTGACAAGTGCAGACCAGTGGGCCAGACCCAAGGCCACCAGGCCTGCCAGCTCCTCGGTGCATCGGGGCTGGGCAGAGCTAGTGCCAGAGCTGGGAGGCCTTCTGGCAAGGGACCCTGGGAGGTACAACCCTGCCAACGAGCTCAAAGAGCATCACAGACCGCCCCCGCTTGGGGCCCCAGAGGCAACCCTGCTCCTCTTCCTGCAGCACACGCTCGCGTTTCCAAGGCGCAGAGGCCATGGGTCCTCAGCCCCTGCCCAGCCATGCCTGTCGGCGTGGCTGGGTAGACGGCCGTCTCTCTCTCTCAACCAGGGGTCCCGCTTGCTGCTGTTGCCCTTGGACCCGTTTGAGAGCTCATGGTTCCCAGCAAAGCGGTTTCTCCAGCCACGTCCTCAGCTCTGCAATCCCCTGCCTGCCATCTGCTGTGCTCTGAGTGGGGAAGGGAGAAGCCAGACCTGACTTTTACCAAGGTCTTGCCGGGTGCCAGGTTCTGTGGTTGGAAGCTCACCTGGGTGCGTGGCCGGTGCCATCCTGCTTCGCGGCTTGGACCTCTCCTCTGCCCACAGCCCGCCCCCCCCCTCCCGGCTCCACACCGGCTGCTCTGCAGAGCTGCTTCAAAGTGTAGCTCAACCCCCCGCCGTCTCCCCCTCCCTGCGCTCTGACGTTTTCCTGGGCGACTTCCTGTGCCTTGTTTCATGACTGGCTCCGGGAAGCCTCTGTCCAGCGTGTTGCCTGCTGTCCACCTGGAGTGCTGGGCAGGCCCACAGCAACTGCCTTCTTCCCCTCTCCCTCCTGGCTCCCCACTGCCTCTGCCTGTCCCTCTCCCCCCTAGGGCACCAGGAAGGGTTAGAGCCACACACCACAGCTCTGATGAGGACTCTCCCACCCGCGCTCCATGGGAAAACTGGACCCTCATGTTTTATGTCCTGCTTGGAAGTGCTTCTGAGTCCAGCCGAGCCAGGAGTGGGGGGGCTGGGCGTCCAGAGGAGACAGAGAGGGACGTCCGGCTCAGGGGTCCTGGCTGCTGAGCTGCAGTCCGTGAGAGCGTCCTGGGCTCTGCCTGGACATTGACGAGTTGGCGTCTCACATGGGAAGACACAGGTGGGAAGTCCAAGGCCACCTGGCTTAGAAGACCATGGTGTCCACGCACCCTGGCTCCACCATGTCCTTTGTTTTAAGCAGACCTGTGTTCCCAGCCCACTCAAATCTGCAAGACAGAGGCCATCCATCAAATCCCGGAGCTGTATTTCATGGCTCTTGGCTGCGGGCACAGCTGCCTTGGGTCTGCTCTCCTGGGACCCTCTGCATCTGTGGACGGCTCCCCCAGCTGGGCCACCAGTTGCTCCTGGCAGAGCATGCCACATCCTTCCTGCAGGGTAGGTGGCTCTTCTGAAGATGGAGACCCCTTTGCAGCCTACCTGTTAGCAATGGCCAGAGCCAGCAGCAGCTCCGAACCCAAGGTGGCTCCCCAAACTGTTTGGCTGCAGACATTGGAATTCTGCTCTGAGGCTTCCAGGGGCGAGCTGGACACTCACTGAGAATCACTGCTTTGTGTCCAGGGTGCTCCTGGCTACTCAGCAGGGGTGGACAAGCAGTTGTTCCCCAAGCCCACCAAGGACAAGCATGGGGATGGACTCTTGGCTCAGCATGAAGGATTTTGGATAGATCAGAAGAAGAACTTTTTTTCTGGTGGTGAGGAGAAGCTTTGCCAAGGGAGGGAGGGCACAGGAGCTCCTGATGGGAAGCACTAAAAATCACTGCTTCTCGCAGGTTGAGGTCAGTTAAGGAGGGCTCCTGCCTGGAGGCAGGACAATGGACTGCGTACACATCCATGTTCCTCGAGCAGGAAAAATGGGGGTCCTGCTGAGCAGCTAGGTGGGGGCTCCTGCCTCTGGCTGGGGCTCCTGGCCCCAGCAGTGGGACTTTCTCGTCCCAGGGATCCCTATGGTGGCTCTCAGAGGGACACCTTGCAGGAGTGAGTTCCAGCCACTCCTCAGGGTCACAGGAGCCGTGGTCAGGAGGCACGGTCACCATAGCCTTCTGGAGAGTTCCCTACGCCTCAGGAGCCACTCAAATGGTCCAGCAAGACAGGACATCAGCCACCGGCAGAGGAAGCTGATCTTCAGCTGGAACCTGGTGGTGTCTTGGGTGGTGTCCTGGGCCATGGCCACTGAGGTGGCCCATGGGGACCTCCCTGTACCGCGCCTCATCTCAGCCACCAGTATGGCCTCCCCAGTGTTCCTCCTCTCCCTCCTCACCCCTCCACCGCGGCAACTGTGATCAAACCTGCCCTTCCAGGGGCCACCGCGGGCAGGGCCCAAAGCCAGATACGGCCCCATCCCTCGCCTCCCCCCCTCCCATGGCCAGATTTCAAAGTGCAGCTCCCGGGACTCCGTCTTCCAATAAGACCCGGTTAGGGGAGTCATGACAGCATCGGGCAGAGAGGGTGCGGAAGGGCGTGGCGTCGGGATGAGGAGCTGGGGCAGCGCTGGGGACGCGTGCTGTTTTTACTTAGTAGAGCTTGCAGGTTCCTCCACCCTCAGCAGTTCCGTGTCCTGGATTTTAACATTTGATCAGCGCCATCCTCTGGGTCGGAATTTCTGATGATCCACCCTGGCCTCCTTTTCTTCCTCTCTCTCTTTTTTTTTTGTTTTTCAATTTTCCTGGGCTGGTTTCTTCTTGGCCACTGGTTAAGCAAATAACACCCGGAGTATCCAGACCTTCAGGCCTCAGAATGCTTTTATTTCACTCATGATAGGAATTAGCCACAGCCAGGGCTCCGGCTCCGGCTGACAGCGTTCCGATTGTGAGCCCGGAATACCCATGCACTCTGCCGACAGACAGCAGGCGAGCCGCTCGGGAGACGGGCGGCTGACAATGTGCTGAAGGCTTTTCCCAAGCCGCGTGACAATTGTTTTAAAAGGGAGGGAGGGGGTGTAAAAAAAAAAAAAAACAAGACATTTCTGGAAATGACGAAGCGCTGAGCTGAACTCACACTCCTAGGAAAATCCTCGTGAACCGAGGGAAGAGCGAGATGTTGAGAGCGAGATTCGTCAGTCAGTCTCAGATCCTTCCCCACTGGGAGGACGGCCCAGGAGTTGGGGAGACGCGCTACCTGGGGTTGATGCGCCTTGTCCCCACCAAGGATCGTGAGTCTTTTACGGGTGTTTTGAAGATTGCGCTTCTAACCCCCCATCAAGTCCCTAAACCACCCACTGGTTACCTGGAAAGAACTCAGTAATTAGAGAGGGGAAGCAGATGAAGCCGGTTGGCCAATCACGCGCATCTGTGAGGTGTCTCAAAGCCCAGGGAGGGACGAGTATTCTGCCCTGCCCAGTCTTCAAGCCCTCTCCTCTGTAAATCCTGCCACGGCTTCGATGCTGTGCTCAGGACTCTGTTTCCAGTGGGACACTCCGGGGTGCAGCTGTGGAAGCCAGGTGTGCCCATGTGCGGCCTGGCGGGGTGAACCCAGCACCCGGCCAGCAGGACCTCTGCTGGGCAAAGCTGCAGCATTGCTCCAAAGTTCACGTGGGGCTGAGCCAACCGCACTGACCTGGCTGCTGAATCAATAGCGACTTCCTAAAATTTCATGCACTGGGTCTGGTTTGGTGGAAAGGCTGCAGACTTTGGGACAGGAACCTGGGGCTGCAGTTGCAGCTGGCTACCTGCTGACTGTGTGGCCTTGGACCAGTGGCAATCTAGGGCTGGTCTTTTTGTCTGAATCATGGGCCCATCTCGGAGGAAACAGGGTGGGGGTGAGTGAGCACAGGGAGAGCCAGGCTCCTGGTTGGTCCTCGTGAAGTGTTAGCGCCTCTCTTTGAGGGCTGTGTATGCATGCAAGTGTGAGAGTGCATGGTGTGCGTGTGTGTGTGTGTTTTAGGCTGGGCAGACAGCTGTCAGCAGGGCTGCAAAAAATAAATAAATACCGGGTACCTGCTAAAATCGAATTTCAGATTAACAATGAATAATTGTTAGTGTAAGTATGTCCCAAATGTTGTGTGGCACATACTTGCACTAAAGCTACTAAGGCATTGCTCTAAGATTTTCAATTTGAACTGGATGTCTGCAGCCTTGATTTGCTAAATCTGGCGATTCTAGCTGAAACAGCATTTTAGTTGTAAAGCTAGATGCACAAGAGTAGGTGGCCAGGGGCCTGGGGCAGGGCGGCTCAAGAGAAGGCCTGACTTCCTGGCTCAGCGCTGGAAGCCCAGCCGCCCCGGGTGCTGTTTGGGCCGGTAGCCTCCTCCCTTTCTCAGGACAGGAGGGCCTCTGAGCTGTGGACAGCCTGGGCCGTGTCCCCGGCTAGGAGCCAAGGCAGTAGCCACAGCTCGGGTGGCCCCAGAGTTTGAGCTGGGCTGTGGCCCAGTCTGCTCACTGACCTGGGCACTGGTGTGGTGTTTTCTTGAACCTCTGCCATCTGTTTCCCTGGTCACATTTGCTCTTCCCTAGACAGGACCCCTGCTCCGAGACCAGCTGCCCAACAGCTGTGATGCACGGCCCAGCCCCCTCTCACGGGGCTCTGCCTGCCTTCTGGGTTCAGGGTCCCCCCACGGTCCCACCATGGCTAGCCACCCAAACCTGGTCTGTTTGGCCTCCGATGCTCCCTCCAATTTTTACTTGGCAAATTATACCCTGGTCCTCCCAGCCTGCTCAGTGGGTGCTGTCAGGCCCTGGCAGGTTTGGAGGCAGGCGGCAGGGGGCACAGACACTTGCAAAGTGGAACTAATAGGAAATGAAATAGCATTCCTCCCCCAAAGACCCCTCCCAGCTCTGCCAATGGACCCACCCCTCGTGGTGCGAATTGTTTCCATCCAATCTCGCTTTATTGAAGTTCCCTCGGGTTGGCTCAGGAGACTCTCCCCAGCCTCTTCCACTGGCCTTATTTACCAGAATCCCCTCCGCATGCCATTTAAGCGTCTCCATTAACATCTCGTGCATCTTGCTCATCGCAGGTGCGGGCCCTCCGAGACCTCTGGGGTGGCGGCACGGGTGGCAGCCCGCAGGAACGCCAGGCTTATTTTAATTGGTTTGAAACTGCTGCTGTCGACCACAGAGGGGTCCCTCTCCTTGAGTGATGACCTGGAATTTGATCACACGGCTTTTGTGGGCTTGTAACACTGGAAGCGTGGTCATGTGAGATCATAGCAGGAGCTGGCTTCATGTCCACCCAGCCGTGGCCGCTCAAGCCGGAGCAGCAGCCGGGAAGGACCAGCAGGAGCAAAGCACAGCTCTCCTGGGACAGAGCAGTGGGCCCTGCAGGCTCCGCCAGGGGTGCGCCCCCACCCTGCAGCCCCAACCTTGTGGGCGAGGGGTGGAAGAGGCAGCCTCGGTGGTTCCCTGTTGGCGTGATGAGGAGAGGAAGAAGCCAGGCCAGCGTCCAGCACTTTCCAGTGTCCTTCTCAGTGAGGGTCAAAAGGCCAGGCCTGAGTCCCAGCAAGAAGGACGTTGGGAGGGCCTGGGATCTTGGGGACACAAGTGGCCTAGAATCTCGAGGCATGACTGGGGATACAATGGCTTCCGCTCCCTCTTGGGTGGGGCTGCCTGGCTCCTTCCAGAATCACTCGCGTAATCATGCATGTGTCCATCAGGCCACAGGCCTGCCAGACTGTTGTACCACGAGTGCTCAGAACACCACTCTTGTGGCTGCGTGGGCTCCTGCGACAGGCAGGCCCCTTGCTCCAGGGGTTTGCCATCCAAACACGCTCCCCTCAAAAACACTGGGGGGTTTCGATAATTGAGGCAAAAATGTCTGTCCCTCTACCATGGCCAACAGCGATGGACATTTCCCCATCCTGCCTGAGTCTTGAAGAAGAGACAGAGCAACACAGATGAGCTCCCCGTCCCTCTGTGCACACAGGGCCCCATCCCTGCTCCACGCCAGGCGCAGCTCTGAGTGGCGGTTTGGTGTCTGTCCTCTTCCTGTACGCGTGCTCACAGACCCCGCTCAGGTGTCTTTCACGTGCGCTCCCATGGGCTCTCTATGACTTGCTCCTTGTCCATCTCTGTGACCCGAGGGCTCCTCTGTGCTGAGGGGTCCTGTGACCGCTGCTGTGTAGGCCTGTCCTGGAGACCCGTCCCCTTCTCTGTCCACTCCTCTGTTGAAGAGCAGTCTGGTCGTGGGCAGTGTGGTGACCTTGCAGAATGCCTCCAGGATGTCTTGGTACCTGTCTCCTTGTGCCCGTGTGCACCTGCAGGGGGTGGTTGGGATTCTCCAAGGCACTGGGACCTGCTGTGTGGCCACCCGCTGTTGGTCTTTGTCCCTGCGTCCTTCTGTCTTTGCTGACACTTGTGACTGCCCACGTGACAGCTGGGCATGGCATCTTACCAGAGTTGGCATGGCCTGCTCCCTGCACTTCTTTCTTGCTTATCTGCAAGAAGACAGGACTCTTCCTCCACTTTCTTCCCCCACCAGGAAATCAGCCTGTACCTAGGAAAGATTTAAGGCAAACTTGAAACCATTTTAGTTCATAAAAAAATTAAGATGAACTAAACCATTCACAAACTTTTGGCCCCATTGCCTGTGGTCCGCACAATCCTTCGTGATCCCGTGACAAGGACCGCCCTCTCCCAGGCAGTCTGGCCACCTGAGCCCCTCCGGCTTTTCTTGGCAGGACTGTGGACTCCCAATGCAATCCAGGGGAGGAGGTGGGTCTTCCCAGAGGCGAACCATCCATATCTGTGGATTCAACCAGCCATGGACTGACAATATCAGCAACACTAGTTGCTTCTGTGTTGATCAGGTGCACGTTTCATCTTGCACCGTTCCCTAAATAACACAGCATAGCAGCTCTGCACAGCACCCACACTGCCAGGTGTCCTGAGTGACCCGGGAGGACTTAACGTGTGCAGGAGGATGTGTGTAGGTCATGTGCAAATATGTCACCATTTTATGCTCAGGACTTGAGCGTCTGCAGGGTGGTGTCTGTGGGGATCGTGCCACAGTCCCCTCGGACACCAAGGCAACTGGGTTTGCATCAGGATGCAAAGTAGCTCCTGGAGGTTGGGGGGTGGTCCCTGAACTGTGAGGAGGGCTTGGTGGCCTGGTGGCCCTGAAGTTGGGGTAAGGTCCCCTCCCCAGGTGGAGATGCTGCTGCCACAAGCAGCCTTCTGGGATGTTGGAGCCAAAGCCCCAGCCCCTAGGGGACTTGTAGTTGGAAGCAGAGGCTCCGGATAACAGGGGCAGACAGCAGACTTGGGCCTCCCTGGGCACCAGGCCTCCCTGGGCACCTGGCCTCAGCAAGAAAGATAAGCTCCACCCCCCCACCCTCTCTCTCTCTGCCCCAAGGGTATTCCTGGACCCTTGGGGAGTGCAGGGACTCCCCCACATCCACAGAGACACTAGCACTGGCCTGAGCCCAGACTGCCCTACCCGGGAGTCTGCAAGGGGGAGGTCCCAGGATGGGAGGACTCTAGGTCAACAGGCCCAGGGTGTGGTGTCCAAGGAGAGAAGGCGTGCTTGTGGAGCCCCTGTCCTGGACTTGCTAGAGCTCCGGCACAGGCTGTGTGCCCGGGAAGTCTAAGGCCACACTGTCCCACCTCTGGCTCTGTTAAGCAAGCCCTGGGGGCAAGGCCAGCCTGCCTTGGCCCTGCTACCCACCCACACCATGCCCTCCTTGTTGGAGGCAAAGGCAACGGTCATTCAAGAGTTCATAGGACAGAGGGAAACTGAGTCACCAGCTGGCCAGAGCCGGGCAGGTGGCACTTCTCCGGGTGCTGTACCTTGGTTTCCCCCCAGGATCACCGTGAGGGTCATGGAGAGGCACTGTGGAGGGGGCCCAGTCAGAGCCGCCTGCCGTCCTCTGCAGGAGACATGAGCAGCAGAGCACCCAGCCCACTGTCACATGCGCTGAGTCCCCAGGAAGACTCAGGGACTGCAGCAACACAGTTTATTGAGCCAATAAAATCTTAAGTGTGTGAAATCCAGAGGAACCTGGGGCATTTTTATGTGCTCAGAGGACCCTGAGGGTGTCCTGTGCCTGAGTCTTTGTGTGCATGGAACAGGCGGGTGGACAGTGCTCTGCTTCTCTCTTGTGTCCCTGTCCTGGGAGGGCACCTTCCACCTGAAAGCCAGCTGTGCCATCTGCCCCATCTGGGGACATTGGCCTGCTCGGGCCTGTGACCTGACCTGGAGGGGGCAGTCTCTGCCCCTGCTCCGGCAGCAGTTCTGGCCGAGAGCCCGCTGCTCTCAGAGCTGGCCCATGCCTGCCCTGGCAAGGCAAGTCGGGGGCTGGCCTCTGCGTCACTGAGGATCCCCTCGCGCGGCGCTGTCTTGAAAACCCTGCCCTTTCCTTGTGCTCCCCTACCCTCCCTTCCGGCCCCTCTGTCTCTCGGAGCTTGCCTGGTGTGCCCAATTCCCGAGGCCGCGGCAGCTGCGGAGAAGCACCCCGGCTCGCTGCACCGTGACCCTGGGAATCGATTCCGAAGGCGATTGGTCGCGGCAGCACTGCTGACTGTGGCGGTTTCCTTTGCAGTTATTGATACATCATCAGAATGGGGAGGTGATAGGAGGAAGGGGGCGGGCGGTGGGCGGAGAAGCCAGGCTGGAGGCCACCTTGCAGCAGAGGGCAGGGAGCCCGGTGCTGACGGGAAGGGGAAGCCAGGCCTGGGGTGTCCTGGACACAGCCCCGCCAAGTTCACAGGAAGCCAGGAGCTTCCAGACTGGTGACAGTGCAGTTCTTGTCCCCAAGCTGGGCAAGGGGCCCTGCTGTCCCCATCCTCCTGGCCCACGGTGCCACGGCTGGGGTTGTGCTCCCCGGCCCCAGCAAGGTGTAGGTGCTGGGTGGAGGGAGAGGGAGAGGTGGTCTATTGATGGCCAGCTCTAGGAGTCCACTCTGGGAAACACCCAAGAGGCTCAGGAGGGTCAACTATCAGAACCTAAAGGAGAACGTTAGGTAGACTGACAGATGGATAGCTAGACAGACAGACACACACTCAGATTCATAGGCACATGGCTACATAGGTGGGTAGACAGACAGCCTACAGAAGGGGTTCCCACGCAGGCTGGGTGGGCAGGTTGGGTCCTCGGCAGGAGTTGATGCTGTGAACCGGAGGCAGGTTCTTTGCTCGGGAAGTTTGTTTTGCTCTCATGGCCTTTAGCTTGGGCAAAGCCCTCGCCCCATCTCTACTGAACCAATTCTTAATGCCAGTCACCCAACACCATCACAGCAGAACCTAGTTCCCTGTTGGGCTGGATCACTGGGGACGATGCCCTGGCCAAGTGAAGAAACCCACCATCAAATGCCCTAAGATCCTAGGATACCAGCAGATGGGCCTGGGGAACCCCTGGAATCAGGACCCACATTTCTGCATCCTTTGTGGAAAATGGGCCTTTGGCTCTCATTAGCTTTTGATGGCATGGCTGGGGCAGCCTGGAGCTGGCTGGTCAGGGTCGCCCTGGAGTGGCAGAGCATGTGCCCTCCTCAGAACACCTGGGTCTGGGCAGAGGCCCTGGGGAAGGCTAGAGGGCAAGGTCCTCAGCACCTGAGCTGTCTGCCCTCCTCCCTGTGCTCACAGGACTGCCCATCTCCGGGACCCAGGTGGGCAGTAGGACCTCTGCAACGGGGTGTGGACAGACACTGGGGCTGTCCTGGTGGGAGAAGAAGGAAGGGCACCCTGGGAAGGTGCAGACAAGGAGGGTGGTGGGAACCTGGAGATGGCGACCACAGGCTCTGTGGACCGCAGGGTCTGCTCTGGCCAGGCTGCGGTTAGCCATAGTCAGGAAAAGGGCGAGGGGAAGGGGAGAGGCTGGGGCTGGGCAGACAGGCCCGGAAAGGGGTGCGGCCAGCTCCAAGGGGCCCAGAACCCAGTAATCAGAATCTGGGACCTCAAGGATGTTAAGCAACTTTATTTATTTATTCATCGCGCCGGGCGGTGTAAACAGAGGCGCCTCATTGAAGCTATTGAAGCTTCTCGCCGCCTGACAATTTCTCGTTGGAGGTGTTCAAAAGACACTGTTCCCATGACGCTCGGTCCTGTGATATTTTTAATCAAGTAGCGCAGGACAGCGTGTGTCTGATGCATTCTGGACACTCAGAGATTGAGATTTTTCCTCTTGCTTTCTTTTTAAAATGCAGCGTGAAGTCAGAACCACGGAGGAAACCCTGCCGGCCTCCCAGCGAGCTGGTCTGCAGGCCCTTCGGTGGGAACCTGTCCCAGGAGCAGCCCCTTCTGCAAACAGGTGCGTGCCCCTTTGTGCAGAGCTTTCTGCTGGGCCCCGGCTGGTTCTCAGAGGCCCGAGTGAGCCCCAGGTTGGGGGTGATGTGCCGATGGGCGTCAGCTCGGGGAGCCACAGTCTGCGGAGAAGAGGGTCCACAGCGGTCCCCACTGCTTGGTTCCTGGGCCCCCTCTGTGTTTTTTCACCTGCCCTTACCCAATTCCCTTACTAAAATGCAAATCAGCAAGTGTATAATAGATAATTAATAGACTGATCAGCCAGCAAGGGAGGTAAGTAGATAAATAATTTTAATTATCCTTGGGTTGCCCATAAATTCCCTCACTGCCTTTTTATTAAACTCTCTGTTTACAGGACTCATTTATATTCCATGTCATTGTGCCAATCCCTCCCCCGCCTCCTTGGTGGCTCCCACCAGGTCTGACCTGGAGTGGAATAATGCGCGTGACCGCAGGCTCCCCTCCCCACGGGGCCCACCTCGGGCACAGGGGGTGGAAGGCTTTGCTCAGACAGGCAGGTGGGCTGCAGCTCAGCTGCGGTGCTTGCTCCATCCCAAGGTGGCCGTCACCCTTCCTCACACCGCCTGGGGACCTTTATCACACTTGGCGCCGGTGCGTAGGTCTGAGCTCCTCCTCCCCCCAGGGATGGCCTTAGTCTATTAATAGCCCTGGCTGATGTCCCTCCTTGCTCTCGATGCCAAGAGAGAAAGTGGGTTAATAAATATAAAGAAAACTCCCTTGGAGGGCCCCGGGCCAAGCTCTCTCCCAGGCTGTCCAAGAGTCATGGCTGACGAGGCCCCAGATGGACGAGGGTTCCCTTCTCCCTGGCCTTCCATCCTCGTAGGGCGGGTGTGGGGGGTCGATGGAGGCAGAGCTGCCCCAGGTTCCACAGAGCTGAGGGTGGAGGAGGTGCCTGGGGGCAGGAGGGTAGAGGCGGGCTCCGGTGGCCTACCCGCATCTGGCCCTGTGAGCGTGACAGGAAGGGGCAGCTCCGCTTCCTCGTGCCTTCCCGTCCGCCTGCACCATTTCTCCATGTGTCCTTCAGTCTGGCGGACAGTGCAGGTGGCAGCCCTGGGGTGGTCCTGAGCAAGAGCCCTCTCTGGTCCTCTCCTGCCTGTGGCAGGGACGGACGGTGTGGCTTGAGTGACTGAGTTGGCAGCATGGTGAACAGACACTGCCCACAGTGCCCGCAGGAACAGAGCCTGGGGTAAGGCCAGCAGCCGCCCTCCCCGCAGGCCTGTGTCTGAGAGAGCCCTCTGCAGAGCGGGGCCGGCCTGTTAGAGTCCTCCCGGGAGAGAAGGTCAGACTGTGGATGTTGGTGCTTCCAAGAAACAGAGCCCTCGCTGAGCCCTAGCAGGTGGCCAGTGACAGAGCCTGGGTGGCCTGCGGCTGCGGCCTGCACAGCCTCTGCGGGGGCAGGACCCTGGCCAGTGAGCAGGGCCGCCCCTCCCTGCGGGCTTTCCTGCTCCCCTTGGTGGGAGGCTGTTGCCAGGGCAGAGGGACTTGGAGCTGAGCAAACAGAAAGGTCTTTTTAGTTTTACTCAGTGGAATTAAAATCTGAAAAACGGCCCGTGGAGACTCCCTGCGCTTTCAGGAGCTTGTTTACCTCAGAGACTTGCAGCCCGCCCAGGCCTTCTCCGGACACACGGCGAGCGGGGAAGAGAGAAAGTGCTGGCAGGCCTCTCCGCGGTCCTCCCTGCGCTCAGCCCCGGGCCAGCTGGAGGGGCTGCAGGGCCCACTTCAAGTGCTCTGTGCGGGGCAGCCGACGGGTGGGCCTGAGCTGTGGGCCAGGCAGCAGAGGCAGAGCACGTCTTTCTGAAACCAAGGGCAAGGCCATCGGCACAACTCCACATTGCTGTGGGCTTTCTGTGGTTTTGAGGACAGTTTTAGGGTTTCTTGCCTGTTTCTATCTTGTGGAGTGGAAGTGACAGGGAAAAGGGAACAAAACGAATCAAAGACAGGACCAAATGGATCCCTCTGCCCCTTGGCTCAGTGGCTGTGGCGGGGCTCTGCTGGGGCCCTCTGGGCCTTCCCACACACCCTGCCAAGGGCCCTCCACAGTTCCTGCTTTGTCCACCCAGCCACTGAGGGCCACAGTCAGGGAGGGGTTAGTGACAGATGAAAGACAGCCAACCAACTCTGCCTGTGCTGGCCAGCCCTGACCCATCACTGGGACCTCCCCTGTCCCCTAAGCACTGGGGGTCTGGACAGTCCACAGAGCGAATCACAGTGCATTCGGAGAATGCACAGCAGGAGAGGGGTGGATTCTCCCAGATCCAGCTGCAGGCCTGAGCCCAGTCCTGCCCAGAGACGCTGCCCCAGTTCAGGGAAGAACCTCCTGCTGTCTCCCAAGTGCCACCAGCACCTGGGGACGACTCCAGAGTCAGACCAGGAACAGGGCCGCTGGGCCTGTCTTCCTCCTTCTCTCCTGATAATCCGTCGTTCTCATCCCTGGCGTTAGGGGTCTGGAGACCTTGGGCAGGATTCGTATCTTCTTTTCAGTGACAGATTATCATCACACAACAACAGACGTTTCTCCTAGGAGATGTGGACAGGAAAGCAAAGGAAGCCCAGGTCCCCCAGTCCACACCTGGAACATGGGCTCGCCCCTCGGTGGGCCACTCCAGGCAGTTTCTGCCCCAGGGGCAGGCAGAGCGCTCGGCGGGGCGGGCCGTGGGTGCCCAGGGCTGTGCACCTGTTCTCACCGCCGCTGCCGACCAGGGTTCTCGGGGACACATTTCTAAGTTGACATCCCTCCAGTTGTGATTGAAGGTTGTTTCATGGCATAGAAGCAATTCACTTAACTAATCCCGCAGGTCTGTCTTCAAGTCCTTAGAGAGGCATTAGCCACCGACCCTCTTTCCAAAACTCTTTGCCACATTTTGAGAAGCCATAAGATTAATTTTCCAAATAGGAATTAGGAAATGATTACTCACATAATAAAGCAGTATCCAAACATGTGCTCCAAGGAGCTTCTTTGAAAAATGGGCTCCCCCAGGCGTTGAAAGCCCACCACAGTGAGTAAAATCCCCACTCTCCACAGTGGCACCGAGGGGTGTATCTGTCCTCATATCCCTCCTCTCCCTTCATGGAGGGCTTTCCTGGGTACACAGGGGGAGTGTGCACACGTGCAAACATGAGCCTGCACACAGGCAGACACACATGTGTACCTAAGTCATCCACGTAGGCACACGTGCACGTGTGTACACACATGAGCACAGGGATGCTTGTGTTCACACACACAGGCAGCACACACCTGTATACCCTCAGGTACACAAGCACGCACACACACCTGTTCACAGAGCACTGCCCACACACGTGCACACATGCGGGCACAAACACATACACATGCGCACGCACACACACACACACATGGGCACATGCACATATGCGGACGCACCTAGCATTTGGGCGCTGTCAGCTCGTCCCCGCCGTCAGCTGAAGGTGATGTTAATTTAATTCCTTATTAATCACTTTTATTTATCAGGTGATCTGCTGCTACCAGCCAGCCCTTGCGAGGGAATAAACCGTCACTTCTTTCTAAAAGATAAAGGGAAATAGATGTTGATGAGGTTGGGCAGGTCAGTGGCCCAGCACGTGTGACTCACCATTTAATGAGACAGGCAGACACACCTCAGAAGAGGAAATGCTTAGAGGCACTGAATGAAGCCAGGTTGAAAGGAAACCCCAAAGCCCAGGCCTGCAGGTTGGCACAACGATGGGGCGCCAGGTGGTTTGCCATTCATCAGGTGAGGTCATCAGCACCCAGCGCATCTGCGCTGACAAGCCAGCAGAAGGCCACCACCTTCCCCCCATGCAGCCAGAAGAGGGGAGCAGAGGCCTCGGGAGAACTCCCCACAGGCGAGCGTCCGTGAGGTCCCCAGCCCCCCCACCCCCGGTTCTGGTACCCTTATGCTCAGTTCAGGTGCAGGCATTTTTTAAAAATAACTCATTGTGTGGAGATTTGCATAACCTGGATGTAAACATCAGGTGAGGATTCAGTGGCTTTAGTCCAAGGGTGGCGTTGTGCGACTGCCAGCTCCATCTAAGCGCAGAGCCCGCCCACATGCCCAAGCGAGGGCGTGCTCAGGTGCGTTTTACGTTTTGTTCGGGGTCTCGTTGCTCTGCACGTTGCCCCAGTGCCACCAGCCTCCGCCCCCCCACTCCCACACGAGGACTCCAGGAGCCAGGGCCAGCTCAAGGGTGCGGACAGACCCTGCCCCCCCATCCACTAGCCCCGGGTTCTCTCAGCACTGGTCTTCGGCACCAGGAGCACCTGTCTTGAACCCTGGCTCTGTCTCCTGCGGCAAATGAACCCGGCAGCTTGCTCAACCTCTCAGCCTGTTTCCTCTCCAGAAGATGGGACAAGGCGTCTTTCTTTGAGAGGCTGGTCAGGTGGGAGGCACGGCCGTCTCCCATGGCGGAACCACAGGTGTATGCACCTATGTATGGTCTGTTTTTCACCGTGGTCCACTACACCTAAAAGAGTTGTCTTCCTGACCATTTCTAGTGCAGTGGCATGAACCGTCCACCCCCAGAATCTGCAAAATTGCAGCTCTGACCCATTCAACTGACTCCCATCTCTCCCCACCTCCCAGCAACGGCCACCCTCTGCTTTCTGCCTCTGAGTCTGACTGCTCTAGAGACCACTAGAAGTGGGGCCTCTCAGTGCTTGTCCTTGGAGTCTGGCTGATCTCATTGTGCACAGCATCCTCAGGAGTCTCCTGTGCCGTGACATGTGCCAGGATCTCCCTTTCTAAGGCGGAATGGTGGCCCAGTGTATGGACTCACAGACCACGTTCTGATGGACACTGGGCTTCTCTACCTTTGCTATTGAGAGCAGAGTGGCCATGTGTGGATGGCACTTGTATTAATCCATCTGGAAGTGCAGGACACGGGGCTGACCAGGAAGCCTGTTGTCCAGTGCGGCCTGTACCTCTGCCCTCCCTCCTCACACATGCAGACGCTCCGTGAACCTGGCCTGCAGACGGCCTTTGGCTGATCACGGCTGAGCCTTGGGGACGCCTGGGCATCAGGCCCCTCGGGGGCTTCTTGGTGGCTCTCTCTGCCTCTTGGTGTTTCCCCTGGGCCTAGAAACAGTGACCTGGAGACTAGACACCCAGGGGGTCAATCACAAATGCAGTCATCATTGTGACAGCAAGATAGTCCCCCGAAACCCTTCCCTAGTAGTGCATGCTGTCCAACCTCCACTTCCCTGACCCGCTGGGTTGGCGGGTCATCCTGTCCTCCACATTCAGAACTTATCCTTCCCACCTGCTCCCTCTTCCCCCTGGATTTCCCCCCAAGGTGCGCATATCTATCTCATTTTCTTAAGAAATAGAAGTTGTGTTTACTAGCGATCAGGCGGTGGCGTAGCGGGAGTATGTCTCGTCTCTTTGGACTGCGTTTGTCTTTTCCGCCCTCCCCAGCTCTGCTGGGTCCTGGGTTGAGCCATGGCGCCTGTGGTCTTGTCTCAGCTGGGGAGGCTGGAGGTTCAAGACCAAGGTGTGGGCAGGGCTGGTCCTTCCCAAGCCTCATAAATAAAAGGCTGTGAGTGGTCTCCGGCTGACCAGAGAGGCTGGAGAGAGTGGGGGGGCCTCTGTCCTCCCCTGTGTAGGCGCATGGCCATCCCTCTGTGGGGGTCTGGGTCCTGATCTCTACTTGTGGCGTCACTCAGGGGATGCAGGCCACCCCGATGGCCTCATTTTAACTTGGTCATCTCTTTAACAACCCTGTCTCTGATTACAGTCGCATTGTGAGGTCCAGAGGATTAGAAGGTCCACAGGACCTGACACTGTGGGGGCCAAGCCTGGGTGACAGGGCACCAGCCTGCAGGTTGCCTTTGGGGACGGCCCTCCCCCTTCACCGTGCTCTCCAGTGTCTGTTCAGCGGGCCTCCTGGGCACCGCGCTGGCCTCTGACTTCTTAGTTCATCCCCAGGCCGTCAGGTGCCCAGGGCCGCTCCCTTGCCCTGGGCACCTGACGGCCTGTGCCCAGCTGTGAGCATGGCCACAGCTGAACCAGAAGGGCCTCTCTAGTTACAGACCCTGCCTCCCGCCAAGCCTGGCAGCCGGCAGATGCGGGCCCCCAGATGGATTCCGCCTGGGACAGGCTGCTTACTCTGTCTTTCCAGGCCATCAAGGTCAATGTCACAAAGGTGTTGTGTCCCAGCGATGCCCACCCCACAGACTTCTGCCCTGTTCCGCTTCCTTTGGGGAAAACCACTCAGGTCTCCTGCCCCACCATCATCCTCAGGGGCTGGGCAGCAGGAGGAGTGGCCGGGCCTCCCTGGGGACACTGCCCATCACTGGCTCTGAGCTGGTGTCTCCTGACATGGGTCCCAGGACAGCAACGTGGTGCTGCTCTGTTGACGCGCCCTGTTCTGGGAAGGGCAGCCTGGCGGCTTGGTGCCCACAGGGCCTTCTGTGTGCCCACAGGCCCTCTGTGCCAAACAACACGCAGGCTGGGGGCACTGCACTCCCCCAGGCTGGCGCACAGCGTCCTCTGACACCCCTCCGAGGTCACCCTGTCAGGTATTCAGCCCCGGGCCCACCTCCTGCCCCCTGTGTCAGGAAGATGTGCCCTCACCTGTCATGAAGCAGTGACACAAGGTCTGGGCGGGAGCAGCTGGAAGCAGAGGCTGGCCCCACCCATCTCTGTCCATCGCGGGAGTCAGTGGGCCCCGCACTAGGAGCAGGGTGCTGCTCAGTGGTGCACCACCAGGAAGCTGGCCCGGGACCTTTCTAGGGAGAAGATGAGTCCAGTGTCCCAGGCTCTCCTGGTGTGTGCTGGCTCCTGCCTACGTCCCGCTCTGACACGTTGTGGTGTGCGATGACCGTGACCTGACCCAAGTGCATTTGTACCTGCCGGATGGCCGGCTGTCCACTGGAGCAGCCTCCAGAATGGGAGGCTAATGCAGGCGTTCTCCGTCCACACGCTGCGTTTGAAGTCTGGCGCTTATTGTAGCTTTTCCATTGGGTCCTTGGGACAGAGTAGGACAAATGGGCTTTTCTACTGCACTGTCCAGGGAGTCCTAGGAGGATGGGTGGGAGGTCCCTGGGCCTCTGGGTCAGGCCCCCTTCTTCTGCTAAGCTCCTTGAAGCGCTGTCCGAGGCTGTCTGAGTGGGCCAGGGGGGCTGGTGGTGTTTCTTGTGAGTGACACACAACTGTTGTGCCCTGTTCTGCAGCTGGCCTGGTGTCAGAGGGCAGCTCCACCAGGGTTCCAGTGTCCGTCCTACACGGGAGCCAGAGCCCAGCCTGTCTCAAGGGCCCAGGGACAGCTGGAGCGACCAGGCAGGGTCTCAGGGATGCTACCAGGACGGCCCAGGAGCTGTCCTGGGACTCCAGCCTTCAGGGGAGCAGAGAGGCCTTGCTCCCGGTGGGGCAGGAGCCGCCTTGGTGGACACTTTCAGAAGATGAACCAACACAGAGCAAGGCCCTGGTCAAGCCAGGAGGAAAGAACCAGGCTACTGGGCGGGGGGGGGGGTGAGCACGGGGAGGAGCGCTCAGAGCAGTGGCTGTGGGAGACACGCAGCTTGGCCCGGGCTCTCCTGGGAGCCCCGTCTGTCCTGGGGAGGGCACAGGCTGTCAGCCTGACTCAGTCAGTCAGGGGACTGGACCCCCTCCTGGGTGCGAGCCCTTTCCTGTTGTCCCCACAGTGCTGGTCACTTCTACATATCTGTCTGATATAACGTCTGTCTGTAAAGTGATGAAAGTCAGTAGGTGATGAGAATTGTGTGATGAGTCCCCAAACCAAGCAGGACACCAGACCAGACTGTTGTGTCTGCCGTGTGTGTGTGTGTGTGTGTGTGTGTGTAGCTTTTGAGGGGAGGGGTATTAAAATTTTATTGTAATCTTTTGCTGATGGCAGGTCATTTTCTAAAAAGTTATTCCATATTTTCTTTTTGAGTCTGCGCGCGAGGGAGTCCCATAAATCCTGAGCTGTGAAATCTGCTGCGTCAGCAGTCTGTGAAATGAATTGATATTAAACGCAATGGAAGTCTCTCTAATTCTCCCTGATTCTCCTTTTCTAGCCCCTTCTCCCTCCAAGCTGGGGGAATGGGGCTGGGTGTCAGTACTGATGGGCTGCTGTGGATGACACGGGCTCATCTATTATTTAAATCTCATTAATTATTATTTACAAACAGCCGCCCTTCCCCTCTGCCCTGCAGGGTCACACCCAATGTGTGCGACACACACGCACCCCGGGCTGTCGGAAAGCAGGGTCGCCTCTCGCACACTGGCCTTCCCCAAACACTGCCACCTGCAAGGGTGCAGGAAGGGGAGTCGCCAGAGCCCCCAGCTGCACCCAAGCAGCAGCAGAAGGATGGAGAGAGCACTGTGGTGGCCTGGGGCTGGGAGCAGGCCAGAGACCCAGTGGGAAGTGGCCAGTGTGGCTGAAAAGTCGGGAAAAGCATCCAGAACAAAACACAACCAGTGTGTTCCGACCCTAAGGTCACTTCCCACGGTGTGGCTGCACTCACACTCAGACGCTGCAGTCTGGGGTGCGGGGCTAGGCACTGCTCATCCGGGACTGCCCATGGGAGCCCCCTGCCCCTCTCCTGAGCGGGAAGCCGCTGGCTGCAAGGGACTCGGCTTCCTCTGGACTGCACAGAGGGGCCAGGTGGCAGGCGTCCCTCCCCCACACCTCTCCAGCCTGTGCATTAACGTCCCTCCCTCCCCCCAAATGAGTCCTGATTTAAGAAATTGGACCTGGCATCTGTGTCTCATCCTTAACCTGCCCCAATTGCCAGGATCTGGAAAATCCGCGTGGGCAGGCGGGATTGCCTCCAAATGCGTTTCCAGCCTGATGGATTTAGTGAGGACACACGCGGCAGAAGTCCTCTGCACGCTGGGCTCTTGGGCCCCAGCCACTGGTGTCAGACAAAGCGGTGGCCTCCAGAAGATCCCCAAGTCTGAACAGGTGCGACGGGGGTCACTGCTCTAGCCTGGGCTGAGTGGCTGAGGACAGGGCTAGGGTAAAGTGCAAGTGCATGGCCATCCTGGGGGCACCGCAGGCTGTGTGACTGGCCACTTCCATGACAGTCTCCCACCTCCTCCAGGGCAGAGGCTCTTCCTCTTGTGCAAAACTTTAGGAAGTCTTGCAATGGGTGGTTGGCAGGGAGATGAATTAGAACAAGTGACAAGCAATCGTGTTTCCGACTCAGAGAAGGCAGATCGACTGGCCCCAGCCTTCCTGAGCACGGGCTGCTGTTTTCAGGTGACAAGTGAGTGCTGCTTGCTGCCAGCCACCAGCAGGGACGAGCCTGGGCCTCAGCATCACCTCAGGACTCGGAGGCCGCTGGTGGCAGCTACCCCCTGTGGGTCGCTGTCCACGGTGCTGAAGCCCTGTCTCTCCCACTCCGCACCCAGTGTCTGCTGCAGTAGGGCACGGCTCCTGGTGCCCGAGAGGGGACAGCTTGTCCAGTCTCAGATGATAAGCTGCCCTCCCTGCCTAGGTTCTGCGGAGGGGTCCAAGTGTGGAGAAATAAGAAACTTCAGTGACTCGGAGAGGAGGAGGAACAGGGCTCCCCCGGCCTGGCTCTTCTGAGCCTAGAAGGCAGCCAGGGGGCTGTGGCTGGGATTTGGTAGCCTTCAGCCTGAGGGTCGCCAGCTCTGGAGGTTGGACAGGTGACCGTGTGAGGCTGCCATTGCTTCCCGGGTTGTGGTGGGCCCGTGCTGACTGAGAGGCCTTTCTCAGACCTGCGTCATTTCCCAACCAGTGACCACAGCTGAGGCCCAGATCACATGGGGTCAGCAGGAGTCCTTGACAGCCCTGGCAGTGTCTTGACCTCCTCGGTCTGGCTCACCAGTGCACTGTGGTCCTCCACCCAGGGCAGCTCTCCCACCTGTCTGTCACCACCACCCCCCTCCCAGCAGCAGCGTCACTGAAGAAAGAGTGGCTTGGTGTGGGCATCAGATAAGCGGCTTGGGAAACTCCTGCTGACCCCATGTGACCTTGAGCAAGCCCCTTTGGCCTCCCAAGCCTCACCTACTAAGTGGCGGTCATGAGACCTGCCCTCCGACCTTGCAAGGAAGAAATTCAAATGCAGAAGTACCTTTAAGTGACTTTGAAAACTGCGATCTGGGGTGTCATAATAGCGGCACTGTAAAAAGAGACAAGACCCTTCTCGGCCCCCCGGCGTCCAGCCAAGCATATTGTTCAGGGCCTCCTTTCAGGGGGTGGATGGCGGGCAGATAGGAAACCCCATAAAGACAAAGGAAGCCTTCAGGAGGCATCGTCTTTATCCCAACTCCCCAAAGAAAGGCCAGATTCCAAAATGCGGTCTGTTGGCCTCTTACTTTCCTAACACAAAGGAAGCAAGAGATTCTCCCCCCAGATGTGGTCTTGCGTTGGTGGAATCAGAATACAATCGTCGGAGGTCTCTGGTGGCAAAATTGAGTGGAGGAGAGAAAGCGAAAGGATCTCTCCTAGGCCCTCGGCACCCTGCTGCTCTCACTACAGAGCAGGAGTAGCCGGAGTTACCCCGCGCAGCATGGAACCTTCTGGGGACAGGGACGGGGGTGCGTGTGTGCAGGCTGAGTGTAGGTGTCAGTGCAGATGTTCTGCACTGGAGGCCATTATTTTAATTCCTGTCTTCCACCAGTATTTATTGAGCACCTTCTGTGTGTTGAGAACTCGAGGGACTGGTGACCCTTCCCCCGGCCTCTGGCTGCTGTCACTGTTGTGGGGAGACCCAAGATGGTCCATATTCCGGGTGATAAATGTTGTGTGAGGGATCCCAACACCTCCGGACTCAGGGAAGGGTGGACATTGTGGGGTTTCCTCTGCTCTGCCTCAGCCCTTCCCTCCGCTCATCTGAAGAGGTCCTGTCCTCTGAGGCACCCTGAAGTCCTCGGGGCTCCTGGACGCCTTTGTTTTTGTGGACGACCTATTGCCTCTACTATGACTGTTGGAAGATTCGTAATTCAGAGCACCCCAAAATATCAGCCACCAATGAAAGTTTGGGCCCAGGGGATGGGGTGGGTACCGGGCTCCAGCGGCTGCTCTGGGGGCTCCCAGTGGACGAGGCTGGTTGTGGTGAAGGCCACGCCTCTCCCTGGGATGGAGACTCAGGTATGTGGAACCCAGGTTCGGCTCTGTTGGAATTAGCCGTCACAGGTGTCCCAGCTTCCATGTCCAGCCTGCAAGGACAGTTGTCTTTCACCCTCCTGAACCTGGGGGAGCCCGGGGGGCCACCTGGAAGGAGTCTGGGGCTGCAGGGGAGAGGGGCCATGTCTCCCTGTGCTCTGAGAATGCAGGGACTTCCCTGCTCTGCCTCCCGCCCTGAGAGCAGAGACCCAGGACCCCTCAGAGGAAGCTCGTGTGTGTCCTGCTCCCTGGGTAGGGAGGCTCTCTGGCCCTGCAGATCCTGATGCCATGGGACCACTGGGTTTGAGGGTGTCATTCTCTCTGCCCAGAGGAGGAGCCTCTCCAGCTAAGAGCCTTTGCAAGATGCTTCAGTCAATCCCCACCCTCGAGGCCGAGGGCTGCAGATCACCACTCCATTCAAGGCCCAGTCCGCGAGCGCCAGCTCCCCGCAGGCCGCCCCGTGGCAACTTCATATCTCCCGCACCCCAGACCACCTGATGGAGTTACCTCCAAATCCAAAATGTGGTGCTGCAGAGAGAGCCCCACGCCTCACAACCAGGGCAAACAGGAAAGAGTCGGAACATTGAAGGACCCTCCAGTGACCCTGGCCACCAGAGCTGACGTCTATGTCATGAACTTTAAAACGTGCTATTTCTTCCCTGTACACTTAGGCTCCTTTGGGCCAGCTAAGTAAGCCCCTGGTGAACCACAGGCTAGCGTCCTTCACGGTCCCTTGCTCCCCAGCCCTCCACCCTCCACCTGTCACCTGCTTTCCTCTCCTGAAGTCCCAGGGACGTTGGGAGTCACAGGAGGTCTAGAGAGGCAGGGAGCCACACAGGCCTAGCCCAGCTGCCCTACCGGCTTAGGGCCCAGGTTCCCAGCCCCACAGCTGGCCCTGGGAGAAGATGGCCACACGGTCCAGGGCACAGGCCACGGCCAAGGGCGCCGGGGAATCCACTTTGCATGTCGAGTGGAGACTCCCCCCAGCCGTCATCAGACTCAGGAGACGACTCCCAGTCCCGATGTGCAGGGGACGCACATAACCAAGGCCTGTCCATCTGCCTGTCAACAGTGACGGCTTCTCTGGGCTAGGCAAGCCCTGATCCTCTACATCATTTCCCTTGGGCCTGACCTCGGCAGGCCCTCAGCGAGGGTCCTTTGTGTCAACCTCAGATTCCATTTGCTAGCTAACTGCCTGCTCTGTGGGCCTCCTCTCCCCTGGCTGCATCGGAGATGAGCCTTGAATGGCCAGCAGGGACTGCACTGCTCCCTGCATGCTGTGAGACCCAGACCTGCAGCAGGCCTCGTCCTGCAGCCCCGCAGGAGGCCTACAATGCTGACCACGAGTGTCACCTGATCCATGGTGAACCTCCATCTGTCAGAGGAGGAAACTGGGGTCCCAGAGGCTGGGGCTTCCCTCGGGCTCACAGGGCTCTGAAGGGCTCCAACCCCACTGACCTGCTCCAGAGCCAGTACCCACACCCCCAGGGGTCGTGCCACCCACGTCCTCTCCCGTTGTCCAGTCATCTTCCTGGAACTCCCAAGAGGCTTCCTTCCAAAGGCACCTGTGGTGGCCCTGGCTGAATTCTCCCCTCCCATGTGTGTGCACCCCTGCTGGTGTGTGGCAGCCCTCCTAGAAGCACCTGCCTGTCTACCCCTGCCTGACCCCCTGCCTGACCCCCTGCCTGGCCACCAAGGTGCTTCAGGGGCCTTAAAAGTCCTGCCACCCCTGGCCCCTGGGCATTCGCTTGTCCTGGCTTGTGGGCGGTGCAGGCACGGAGGGGAGCGCCCGTCTCCCTGGCATCCCTGTGTGAGGCAGGGCTGGAGCAGTCCCCGGCCAACCCTCGCCTGGTGTTATTAGTTATTTTTAGCAATCGATGTTATTGATGCCGTGTGCGCTAGAGGAAGCCACCAGAGAGCTGTTCTTCCAACTCATTACATTGAGAGTTGAACTATCCCCTTTTTATATAAATCCTGACACATAAAGATGAAATACGCTACTTTCTGGGGACGCTCTGAGCCAAAGGCCAGGAGCTGGAAGCAGCGTTAGGGATGAGTCCGGAGGGGGAAGCCCGAGATCTGCTCCAGGCCAGGAGGCTCTGCAGGAGCTGAGGTCCCAAAGGGGGACCTGGGAAGGCATGCCCTGGGCTGTCCCCTGCACAGAAGAGACGTCCAGGGAACAGATGGGACAGAAGACACAGAGATGCTCTGGAGCCCAGCTCTGCTGGTCGAGGGCGAAGGCTGGTACGGATGGAGGCCGAGTGTTTGGCCTCTTCTGTAGCTGCAGAGGGTCCGAAGGACCATAGGTCCCAGAGCCCGCCGGCCCACAAAAGGGGACCTAGGTGTGGACACTAGTCTCCAGGGAGGAACAGGGGAACAGGACCAAGTTGGTGGAGTGGACCTCGCAGGTTCTGTGACATGATTTCCAGGCAACAAAGTCCTAGAAAGACGCCCATGGTCAATTTCACCTGAGCCCAGCGTTGTCCCCTGCCCCTTGCCTGTTCACTGATGTCGTCCCTCCTCACTAAACAACACAGTGCCCACTGGGAGCCGGTCCTTTCTCCATCAGGCCGTGTGCTTTGTGCTGGATACTGCTTCTGCCTGGAGCACTCCACTTCTCCCCATTGCCTCTCTGACGAGCTGAGATCAGGAACGACACTGGGTCAGTTATCTTGATTGAGGGGATCCTTATATTTAGGGATCTGAACCGTGGAGTTGAACAGGGTCATCCCAACAGAGTGTGTGGCTGCAGAGTGAACTGAAGGCAGAGCCCAGGGAGGGAGAGTCTGGGAGGAGCCCGCAGACAGTGGCTGGAGGTGGGGACAGAGAGCTTCAGGAAGGCGGGGCAGGGAGGCTTGAGAGAGGTGCCATAGGGAGGGGCCTGCCCGTCACATGTCACAGCTGGAGAGTCTCGTGACCACAGCTTGTCCAGAATGGAGGGGCTGAGGCTGGCTGCAGGGGCCTCCAGGGGAACAGAGAGGGGAGCAGAATTTCCTAGTCAGCTGGACGGGGGACAGGTGTCTGTGTGTCCACCGTCCGTCTCCCTGGAGGCCGAGGCCACTGTTGGATGATGCGAACCTTTTCCAAAATGCACAACAGCCCTGCCCCAGTGAGCTTCCGTGGCAGCAGGAACAGGCAGCAAGCGAGGCGTACGCCCTGCCACATGCCAGGAGGGCAGGAGGAGGGCTGCAGGGTCGGCCGAGGAGCTCAGAGGCTCCAGCAGGGCTGCCGTGTGGAGCAAGACCCACCAGCGTGACAGGGAGGGCGTCAGGAGCTGATCTGGGGCCTCGCGGGCTCCGGCTGGGCTTCAAGTGAGGAAACGCTGAGCCGCGGGAGGGCTTGCCGCAGCGCCCCAGCAGCTGGTCCGGGGGCCTTGGGCACCCCACAGCTGTGGAGCATGCAACCGAGAACAGCTCAGGTCCGCAGGGAGGTGAGCCCCAGCCAAGGTCTCCCGGAAGGTCCCAGGACAGAGCTGGTCCTTCCATGTCACCGCGTCCCCCGCCCGAGGCCAGCCCAGGGTGCACAGCCTACCTCAGCATCCCTGATCCTCAGGGTGGGACAGGACCTGGGACCTGACTGGTGTGATGTGCCTGTGTCAGCTGGTCTCCTATCAGAGGGGACCTTCCTGCCCAGGCCCCCTGCATGCTTGTCAGGGAGCCCAGAGCTAGAAGGCCAAGGGCCCTGGCACACTGGCTGGCCGATGGTCCCCCTCCCACCCCCACTCCCCACCAGGGCTGACCCTGTCTAGAGAGCAAACGCGTCCCTGCCACCCAGTCCTCCCTGCAGAGCTGCAGCTGGGGAGTGCCAGGTGGGGCAGGGGCTCAGCTTTCCTGGTGGAAGTGCCCTGACTGTCCTCTGGCTCCCAGGAGCAGAAAGGCAGGGTCCCTCTGCCTCAGCCTGAGCAGGGCCTGGGGCTCCCAGGTGCCTCAGTGAGAGGAGATGACGTCCCTCAAGGGAAAGCATCTCTCACCCTCAAGGCCCTGCGAACACCTGCCAAGGAGCAGCTGTCCTCTTCCCATGGTCTGTCCCCACCCCCAGGGCACCAGGAGCTGACGAGGCTCCTGTGGAGCGGGCAGTGGGGTTTGGCCTCCCTCTCCGGCTCCTGTGTTAATGAGCAGGTTGGACCTTCCCCCCAGAGGCCAGCCCTTGCCTCTCCTAACACTGAGGGCGAAGATCCAGGAAGCAGCAGTCACCCGTGGAGGTTAAGGGAAGGCTCGTGAGGGCCTCCTGGGAACCACAGCACACTGAGTGCTGTCCACGTCAGGAGGACCAGCCCAGGGACGTGCACACTCACTGCGCAGCTAATGACATGCACAAGGGTCAGGGGCCTCCCTCGGCGTTTCCTCTCTGCTCAGTAGGTGTTGCCGGCCTCAGGGAAGGAGAGCCAGGGAGGGGTACACAGGGGACGAGGGAAGGGGGCAGCCTCGCTCCTGTCCACGCAGGACTGCAGGTGGCCGCTGGGGACAGGGGCAGAGTGCCTGCAAGAGGCGTCTGGGTCCACCCCACTGAGTCTAAGCCACCCGAGAAGCCAGGGAATGCCAACCTCTCCTGGAAGGTAGAAAGTTCTAGAGGGTTTGGGGTGACTACAGCGGCCCAGGAGCTGACTGGTCAAAGCAGCCACACACATTGCCGAGGTCCCTGCGAGGTAAGACAGGGCCAATCACACCAACAGGTCTAGACTTGCCTATCGGACCGGCTTCCAGGAGGCCCCTGGAACTGTCTTGGGCCAGTGGCCTCCCTGTCCAGCGGCCTCCTGTGTAGGACAGATATGCCCACATGAACAGAATGCTGGGTGACTGAACTCATCAAGGCAGAGAGAGGACAGGAGGTCCTGGCTAGCGGTGGAGCTTGGGGGCCGCTGGCGGGCGTCTTCAGAATCAGCCTCTCCAGTGCATTTGAATATTTGTTTGCAGACCGTTTCCTACTGGATGGAGAGGCTTGGGGCAGACAGAATTGTATGCCAGAGCATGTGGGGGGCTCCGCTAGCGGAAGGTGGTCAGAAACAAAGATGATGCGTCCCTGGGGCTGCATGTGATTGGCGGGACCGTGTGACAACGGACCTCTGTGCTTTTGTCTGCGTGGAACTTTTCCTCAGTGTGCCCGTCTCCCCAGGTGGCCCTGAGTACAGGAGGGGGCAACGGGGGTTCTTGTGGGCACATTAATTGTTCCTTGGCCGTCCACTTGGCTGGGACATAAAAGGTAGACGTGGGATTGGCAGCCTCTCCACATGGAGCTGGTGGCTGGGGTGGTAGGGTGGTGGCTGTCTGCCGAGCACCCACCTCGTAGCAGGTGACCTCCAGGTGTCACCTGCCCATCCTGCACCCTGTGCCAGGCAGGTTATACTGCTTCTGCTTGGCAGATGATAATATTCGAGGCTCAGCAAGCGGGGTCCTCTGTCCAGTGTCATGCAGAGAGTGAAGATCCACGCAGGATTTCAAATCCACGAAGGATTTCAAATTCACAAAGCTCAGGCTCTTTCTGGGGCTGCCCTTCCTCCCTGTAACTGTTAGGGATGAAAGAGCATTGGGGTCCCCAATTTGCCTTCACTGCGGCCCGAAGCCCGGGAGGACAAGTGACCAGTGAGGAGGCACGTCCCTGTTTCCAGCCTCTTTCCAGTGGGCTGGCTCCTTGGGACCACGCAAGCCGTCAGCTCCCCAGGGGACAGATCATGCCCATTTCAAATGACTTTCTTGTCACTGCTGTTGTTTCCCAAACCAGCGACACACAGTTACGAATTTGGGATACAAAACCTTTAGGGAAGTTATGAAATGCTATCACCCACACCTAACTCTCCCGGAACAGTTTCCAAAACCCCACCCAGCACCGACTTCACAAGCAGCTCTGCACAGCAACCGCACGTGGGAGACGGACCGTCCCCTTCTGCTGGTGCCCATGAGAGCAGCTGGATTTGAGGGTGTATCTCACTTCAATGGACAGAAATAAGTGAGAGATGCAATTTCAGAGCAAAGGGAAGCCGTGGTTTCGGAGCAGCCCCCAGTTCTGAGTCGGATCCCACGTTCCAGGCGAGGACCAGCGGTGGAGGCTGCAGTTTCCGTGGCCCTTGACCACACTGCGCCATGAGCAGGGGCTTGGGCTGACGTTGGGAGGGGTTCTCAGGGATGGGGGTCCAGAAACGCAGTCCTGCCTGCGCCCGGGTCTCTGAGAGCCCTCTTGCCAGCGCACAGCTTGATTCTGTGGACTTCCCAACCCCGACCACGTTCCCCCTGAAAACACAGCGCTGTCTTAACAGAGGGGGTTTGTTTCACTTGTGCGGGAAGCTGCGACCGGGAACCGGGAACCGTGAAGGAATCACCTCCTGCCAAGGGCGGCCGCACCTGTCCCATGAGACAGAATGTGGGTGACTTGAGCGAGTCTTCTCCCAGCCCCACCCAATGCCTTCCCGAGAGCGGAAACCCTCCAGGCCACTTGGAAAACACGACCACCCACCAGGTTTGTGTGCCATGCTGGTGGCTCTTCTCTGTGCCGTTTCAAAGCCCTTGGGTGGGTGGCTTCAACTTGAGCCACTTTCAGGAGGTACGGGCCTGCGGGGCCGAGCTGAGGGTCAGCTGGCTTCCTGGAGGCCCTCCATGTGGGTCTGTTCTGCTCGTCCTCTGCCCACCAGCTGCCCTCACACCTTGGAGCCACATTGGGTCACTCATGCTGGGCTTGGAAGAGGCCCAGTTCTGACGGAGGATCCCAGGACAATCAGCATCCAGCCACTGGGTGCCGATCTGCGTCCCGGGGTGGAGGTGACCTCCCCTGCCCGGCCATCTCCCTGAATCCGCAGCCCACCCTGCGGAGGCCCTCCCTCTCCACACCACACGGGTCCCTTTCCCTTCTGCTTTGGCGGAGGTGACAGCTTCCCGCCCGGGCTTCCAGCTAAATAAACATGAGGCGCACTGAGCCAGCATTCTGGCTGGTACAGGCTGCGGGTCCAATTCACTCTCGTCATTTTTCATTCCGAATGAAATTAGGCTCCCGAGAGCCGAAAAGAACCCTTTCCTAAGAAGGAAATGCATCAGCGCGTCCCTCAGGGGGAGAACATTTTGACACGGCCGTTTTCCTGCACTTGATTCAGCCGACGCAGCCAGCGGCCCTCCCCGCCCCACGCTGCGCCCCATGCGGAGCTCTCCAGCAAGCGCCTGGTTGATTTGTGTCCGTGGGAGCGTCTCCCCACCTCTCCCAGTCCTGGCCCCTGCCCCTGGGCTCTCGGAACCCCTCCGGAGTCGCTGGGGTCAGTAATCAGCTGTAGGGCATTTGGTCAGCACTATCTCAAGGAACAAATAAAACTGCAACTCAACCCACAAACTCTGAATTAATGCCACTCTCCTGCGCCCCCCACCCCCCGCCCCAGTGTTTTCTTACCAGATCTATTTGTCTCAGCAAAGTCCGTGGACCAGCTCGACGATGATCAAATTAATGGGTTGTGCCGGTGTTTGACATCCGTTTCCAGACTAATGCTTATTCATTTCCCTGGTGACAGCTCCCTTCATTAGGGTCTCTGAGCACCCTGTGCCAGTACCAGGTGAGCTCAAGAAAGTGCCAGAATATGCATAGATTTACTTAAAATAAAAACACCCTCAAGGCTACTTATTGATCTTAACACCTTCAGACGTGGCACAGCCCTTGGGAGGGCAGGTAAATCCACACACCAGCCACGGTGGGTTCCAGCAAGATCCACCAAGTTGCCCACTACCGGGACCTTGGCCATGCTGGACAGGCTGGTGGTGCTGGGGGGACATGATAACATGTGCAAGGTAACGGACCCTCCCTGGGTGACACCCACACACCCGTCGGCCCCTGCTAGGGCCCAGGCACCCATCAGGCCTTGGCTCTTCAGTCTACTCCATGAGAACTTTGCCACTGACAGAGAAGGGAGCCTCGGCAGGCACACAGAGATCTGAAGGCCGCCATCTGGTCCATCGGCCCTGGAGTGACAGATGTGTCTGGAGAGGACAGCGGTCATCCCAGGCAGCTCCGTCCCTCCGGCACATGCTCAGCTCACCTGCTCTTCTCCCCTCCTGGGGAATTACGGGGGATCCTGCCCAGCATGTTGGAAACAGAGCCGCGCCCCGCGCCTGCAGTGGACCCTCCCCGGCAGTGTCCCTGGGTGGTGTGGCTTACTCCCAGGGCCTTGGGTTGCTCAGGACAGGGGTGAGGCCCCCTTTCAGTGGTTTGTTGTGCTGCACGAGACATCCGAGGCCAGCCACCACGGCCCTGAGGGTCAGGCCTTGCAGTCCTGCTTGTGTGTGCGTGTCCCTGACCGTGCGGCCTCCACGTCCCTTCTGTAGGGTATCATCTCCTGTCTGCTCACACAGGGACCCCCAATAAGATGTGTGTCTTGTCCATGGAGGGGTGGTCTCGGTGGAGAGCTCGCTGTGTGCACCCAGGAGGGCATGCCTGTGTTGGCTGGTGGCTTGTGTGGACACCGTGGGTGTGGTGTTGTTTCCCTCCAGGCCTGGGGACATTCTTCACAGCGACGGGCAAGCCCTCCTCTGGGCTGCCCCCTACCACCCTAGAGTAGTTCACACACACACACACACACACACAGCCGGCTCTGGGACCCGCGTCTTTCATTGCTGATGTGTAGGGTTTCTGAGACCCTCCAGTGGCTACCCTCGGACAACACTGGTCCATTTTCCTGACTTCTCAGTGACAAACTCTATCTGCATTCTCTTTCCTGATCGTGTGTCCTCCTGCCACAACAGGCTGGAGGACTCAGTGCTACCGCAGGCGAGGTTCGCCTCTGCATCCTGAGCCTGGTGGGGACAGCACTCTCCTTAGCAGGTGCGTCTTGCAGGTGGCGGGGGCTGGGCAGCATCCACAGTGAGGTTGCTTTTCTGGAGCAAATACTAGCTGGACAGAGCAAGGTGACAAGAAAAAGCTAGCCAGAGCTGGGTGCATCGATTAGCAGGACCGGTTGCTCGTGGCCTCCTTTATTCGGGCAGTTGATGTCCACCAAGCATTCACTGCAGGAGGTGACGAGGAGGCTCACTCCTCCCACGGGGACTGTGGCAGCAGTTGAGAGATCCCAGAACACAGCTGGAATGTTGCAGTGTCATGGAGACATGCAATCCAAGTGCGCAGGCCTCCTCAGTAGGTACTCAGCTCCGTCAGTAGGTACTGTGCGCCGAGACCCGCATGCCCACAGGGCCAACCCGGGGAGGCAGACACATGTCCTGCACATCCGATGCCATCTTCTCCTCCTGCTGGTCTCACCCCTCTTCTGCCCTTGCTCCCCTGTGCGTCACCACAGTGTGGTTTTCGTCCCCATTCCGCCACCTAATCACTGGGTTCCTGAAGCTCTGCGCCTTGGATTTGCTCACCTGTAAAATGGGAGCATCCATAGTGAGTGCCCAGAGGGACATCAGAGGATCACAGGAGAGACCAGAGGACCTGGGACATGCAGAGGCAGCCAGCCCTGCAGAAGCATGTGGCCACAGCTGGCCGCACACCTGGAGAGGTCTGCGTACTGGCCCTGCACCCACTGGCTATGTGACCTGTCCTCCCCTGACTTCAGTTCCTCATCTGCCACTTTGGGCTGGGCCAGGTGACGGCTGAGACCCTGTTCCGACACCATGCACCCTCTGGCTAAGTGATGACAGAGCAGCTGAGCCACTCCCTGGCAAGTGGCCACAGTCCACATCCGGGCGGGCCGGGAGGCCAGGTCAGCAGCATCTTTGGTGTGAGGGCTGCAGTCTGGGCACTAGGCAAGTGTCACCAAGTTGTGAGGACTGTGAGGACTGTGGTCAGTTGAGCTGAGCTCCAGGCTGAGTTTAGGCCCAGACAGTGCAGTGGCGAAGCCAGGGCACGGGGCCAGGATGGCCTCTGCTCACCCCTGCCGGAGCCCCACAGAGCAGATGGCTTCCGGTGGAATCAGCGGAGCAGGAAGCAGCCGGGAGGGGGGCCAGAAGGATCTGGCTCACACCCCACCTGAGGGCTGGGCTGCAGCTCTGGTAGAGCTTGCCTGCCCCCCAGAACCACCCGAGAATGGGTGTGCCAGGGCACCTGAGCCCTCTCGTCACATGGGGCCAACAGGCCAGCACCAGCGGCCTCGCCTCTCTTCTAGGGCACAGGAGCTGGATCCTCCCTCAGCTTTCTGAACAGGGGACAGAGGCCCTCTTCCCTGTGGCCTGGGGACATCAGGGCTGGCGGGGCTGTCAGGGCTGGGGAGCAGGCCAGGGGCCCAGCGCTGTCCTCCCCCAGGACTGCAGCAGGGCAGCTACCCACCGAGACAGGTCCATTCCTTAGCTCTTCTGGGGTCAGTGGGCACCTCGATGTCACCCACGCCCCTGCCATCTTGGAACTCAGAGTGGATCTGCAGTTGGGGCTGTGCGGGCCAGGTGTCCCCCGCACACACCTCACAGCCTTTGGCTAGGTCACATGGCCTGGTTTGGGGCTTGGCAAACCGGCCTCACCCTCCTGTGGTGACACACTTGGGGAAGCCTGGAGTCCCCACGCTGCCCTCCTCAGCTCTGCCGAGAGTCCCTCCCCTCCATGTGCCCAGCCCAAGGGCGACAGGCCTGGACTGCCATGCTTGGTCCCAGCTGTGCCCTGCTGCTAGCCCCATGCTGTAGTGCCCTCCTAAGGTGCCCCCACCGACAGCCAGCCTTGACCCTTGACCCCATAGAGTCATAGGAGGTCCCCACAAGCATGGCAGCCCCTATGACGGGTGGCTTGTGGGTGGGGAAAGGCCCGGGCAGCCGTGGGTTGAGGCAGCCGTGGGCTGTGACGGCGGGTAGGGCCGTGGTCGGCTGGCGGTGTCTCGGGAGCTGAGTGGGGCACGTCTCCGGCCTCCACATGACTCTAGGAGTCGTCCCCAGCAGTGTCACCGCCCTCTGCTAAGGATCCTTCGTGGGGTTTGGAATGCGCGTTAACCCGACCGCACTGAATATGAAACCCGGTTGTAATCCTCGACTCGGCGTTCACAGCCTGAGCCGCGTCCACGTTGGCATCCTTTGAAGGCTTGGGCAAAGCAGGCAGAGGGTGTGGAACCAGGCTGCTGGGGACAAGTCGGGGAGACACGGTCCCAAAGCCAGTGGATGGCCACGGAAGGAGCAGTGGCCCGTCCTGGGGAGCGTGGGCCAGAGCGAGAAGGGCGGGGAGTGGGCCTGTGGCTCAGGCTTCCTCTGGTCCCCAGGAAATGCCATGCTCTACCTGTCCCGTGTCCTCCTGACAGAGTCGGAGCTGGCCGCCACCCTTTTCACCCTGGTGGAACAGGGAGCCTTGTCTGTGCTGGGGAGGGCGGGGGAGGGGAGTCTGTGTGGCGTCCTGCTCCACTCCTCACTGTCCCCGAGACCCAGGCACAAGCCCCTCCTGGGCTTTCCCCTCTGCCGGGCGGGCAGAGGCTGCACAGGGAGCTGTGGAGGGCGGCGGGGGCTGCTTGGCAGCCTGGGGGTGCCACGGCTCAGACTGCCTGCTCTCCCAGGGGCAGCTTCATTAAGACCACACGCCACAGGCTCCACCTCTTGGGGTGGCACTTTGTTGGCGTGGTACGATGGCATCCCGATGGCCCTAGACCCTTCCATCCACCCACGGGAAGCCCATGCCCCTCAGCCATCCCCACCCAGCCCCCACCCTCCCCGAGACCCGTCACAGGGGTGGGGGCACATGCCCTGCAGCCTGCTGGGTCTGCTTCTGTCACTTGGCAGCATGCTTTCAAGGCCCACCCAATGTCCCACGGTGTGGATGGGACCTGGCCACCTGACCTTTGGTGGCCTCTGGGTCCTTCCCGCCTTTTGGCTCATGTGGACCTTCAGGTACCAGTAGGCCTGTGGACATGAGTCTTGGTTTCCCTTGGGCAGGGACAGGGATGGACTCCTGGGAGCCAAGGCAGCTCATGGTGGAGGAGGGTGAACTCTGCGGCTGGGTCCAGCTCAGATGGTGCTCCGTCCTGGGCCCTGCAGCGTCTCTCTCTTTTCTGGATCAAACCTGTGTGCCACTTGATGACGTTGGGTAGCAGGTGTGTAGGAGCAAGGGTCTCCACGCAAACTCTCGCGTCCTTTGGGGATGGTGACATGCCTGGCAGGGGGCTGGGCACACGGGTGCTGGGCACACACCGCCTGGGCCGCGGGCTACGTGGGGGCACCTGGGAACCTGTGTATGAGGCCGGCAGCTCCTCCATCCCTGTGTTCACTCAGGTCAGCGTCCTTTAGTGAGCTCCCGCCTGTGGTGGGACGTGGCAGTGAGGGTGGGGGAGAGAGGAGAAGAGTGGCCCCTGGCTCTGGCTGAGTGGCCACTGGACATGGGGTCATTCCTTGAGATGGGTAAATGGGGACAGGAGATGGGGAACCTATGGAGACACCTATTACCTGTGCCTCAGTCTGCGCCGGGGTGGCATTTCCAGGTGCCACCTGGCCAGTCCAGCATCCTAGGCCTTGGAATGGCCTTCCCCAAGGGTGGGCTGAAGAGAAGCCAGAGCTGCCCCAGCTTCCAGACGAGGATGTCCCACCCCCTTTCTGGCCTGCGGAGGAGTCCCTTCTAGGACGAGGAAGAGCAGGACACCTTGAATTCACTGAGTGCCCCGTGTGTGCCAGGCCCCTTGCCATGTAATGAAAATGCCCCGTCCGCCAGTCTCCGAGTCCAGGTGATGAGGAGGCTGCTGTCCTCCCGGGCTTCAGATCAGGAGACAGGTAGCCTGCTCCGGGGCTGGCGCCCGGTCACACAGGCAGTGAAGTCTCCATTGCTCTGGCAGCCAGAGCTCCCCCATCTCCAACCAAAAGAGGGACAGACAGATGGACACAGGGGCAGGAGAAGGCCAGCTTTGTGTGTGGAGTCAGCACCCACCCTGGCGCTGTGCAGGGCCCTGCGACCCCGACGGCGTCTCTGCATGGCTCTGGGGATGGGGGAGGCCAATCTGGGGCACGCTGCTGCTGAATCACCAAACTGGACGGCACGTGCCTGCAGAAGCTGTGCAGCCTGGAGACCTGGGTCCGCTCCCGGCTGGCCAGGCCAGGCCAGCTCCTCTAAGCAGAAGGTGCCCCTCCCCCTCAGACACCGCCTGGTCACAAGGGGCCTGGCTCCCTGCAGCCCGTGTGCTCTGTCTTCTGGGTCAACTCTGCTTGCCCTGAAGCCGGGCCCAGCACAGGACCGTGGCCTCCCTGTGCCTGTCCTGCTCACGCATCTGCCCAGTGGGGCTGCTACATGTGCCTCTGCCCCCCCAGAGCCACCCACATGCCACGGGCCCCAGGCTGGCCTCCTGCTGCCCCTAAGACCAGCCCCCTCCATTGACACCCCAGGTGGCGTTTAACCTCTATGGCTGGCCAGGCTGAGCCTGGCTTGCCGACTTCTCTGTGAGGTGGGGGCACAGGGATCGGAGCCACGGCAGCCCCTCTGTGCAGGGCTGTGGCAGGCTCTCCAGCCCCCTGACCCTCCACCCCACATCAAAGGGCTCTCTGCCCCTCAGAGCCCCAAGGCCCAAAATTCTGGAAAATTCTCCCCATGCCAGGTTTCAGGCAGTGATGACAACTCAGGCTTCTGGTCCCAGCCCCGCCGTCCTCACGAGCAATGACAAATGACACAAGTGCAGGTGGCCCTCAGTCCTGCATCCTGGGCATCTCTCTGGGGACTTTGCAGGCTGCAGAGGCTGGCTGGAGCCACAGCTGGGCTGCTCTGGTGCTGGAGATGGCAGAAGGGGACATGGGCAAGTAAAGGGGTCACCCAGATCACCAGGACAGTGTTTCTGGAGAAGGATGCAGGACAGGGGACAGGGGAGGGGAAGAAGTGGGGCAGGACTCAAATCCCAGTTTCCTGCCACCAGAGGCCTCTCGGGGTATGGGGTGCCGTGGGCGACTGCACAGAAACAAGTCAGGTGCAAAGTCAGCTGCGGTCCCAGAGCCCCACTGAGCAGGACGCCCCCCTGAACCGATCTCACCAGGGCAGGGAGGCCTGGGGTGGGTTCCAGCCCCCTTCAGAGGACCCAGAAGGTGCTCCTCCTCCTGGGAGACAGGAGAGGTGTCCCCTAGGGGTGGTGAGGTAGGACATACATGGCCTGTGGGCTGGGGCTGGGGACATCCACAGGTAGAGGGAAATCAGTGTCCGGACTCCCCCCAGGAGGAAATGCAGCTGGTCCTCCACACCCATCCAGGGAGCCAACCAACCTCCGACAGAAATGTCTGAAAACACGTGTGTGTGCTGAAGGCGAGGCTTTTCCCCTGTCTTATTCTCTGTTTACGAAGCGTGTGCGTTGTGTGAGTGTCATTAGTGATCTAGAGATGATTCCAGGTACACAGAGGATGGCACAGGTTGTATGTGAATACCACACTGCTTCATTTAAGGGTCCTGAGCAGCGGCGGGCTCTGCCATCCCAGGAGGTCCTGGGGTCTAGGGTACCCGGATTACACCAAGGATCACTCCCACCCTCGTGTGATTTTAAGGAAATGATGCTATTGCCAGTTAATCCAGGTCTGACCTCAGCTGAGCAACCCGGCCCGCAGCAGGGCCAGGACAACAAGGCTCAGGTGTCCTGCAGATGCGCCTTGAGGGTCTCACCCACGGCCACCGAGATCCACAGGCCTTCCCCACCCGCTGTGAGGCAGTCACGAGTGGCTGCCAATCGAGCTGCTCTGCATGCTCATCCTCAGAGCCCGTAACGGACCTTGCTTTCCAGTGGGAGCCACCTGTCCCAAAGCCAGTGCTGACCACAGGAAGTGTACCCTCTCTGCCCCCACCCCTTGCTGGCTGGGGGACTCCAAGTCCTGTCCCCTCTCCACCTTGGTGTTCTCACCTGAGAAGAAGAGGTGACCCTACCCGGGCCCACCCGGGGAATCCAGCGCAGCACCCAGTCCACAGCCCTCGGAGCGGGAGGCTGGCGTGTGTTCTGTTCTGTGGCCATTGTGTCAATCAGCTTTTTGTCACATGACCAAAACACCTGACCAAAAACCATCTAGAGGAGGAAAGGTTTATTTGGGTTCAAGGTTTCAGAGGTCTTCGTCTGGTCCGCTGACTGCAGCCCTGTGGTCTGCGTGAGGCTGAGCGTCACGGCGGAAGAGAGTGACGGAGAAAAGCCACTCAGCCCATGGCAGCTGGGAACCAGGGGCGGGGAGGAAGGTGCCAAAGAGAAGTGAACCTCCCGGGCACTCCCCCGTGACCTCCTTCCTCCACCTCGTCCCATCTCCCAGTGGCCCATCCAGCCACCAAGTGCATTGATCCTTGTGAGGTCAGAGCCCTTGGGAGCCAGTCACTTCCCCAAAGCCCCACTCTGAGCACATGAGACTTCAAGGGACAAGCCAGGTCCAAACCGTAAGGCCACTCTCTGGACTGGAGCCTCAGGGGCCCCAGGGGCCCCTGGGAGTCCACCTGCCCTACATCCTTGCTGTCCAGGGGGCATGGTGGTGGGCCACTCCCTTTCTTCAAGCTCATGGTTTCTGCAATGGTTCCTGTGTAATGCCAGGTTCGTGGGACCCCAGTCGACCTCCAGGAGCCGAATGCGATGCAATCACACAAGAGTCTTTATTGCAAGCTGGAGCCTGGACTCACCACCATTCCCAACGCAGCAGTCCCAGGGAGTGAGTCCCGGTCCTGTGTCCAGTGAGATTTTACAGGTTTTGGGGGATACTCTATGCGTCACAACATCACACAGCAAATCATTCCATACCACGGGAAAGTCAAACAACAACTCTTAACATTGGTTAGCACATTCAATGGCGGGAACAAGTTGGGTAGGGGTGATTAGTACAAGAGGGGGATTCCTTTGAACTGATTGGTTTAAGCCATGAGAGGTGTTCCTGCTGAACTACATGGTTTCCCAACATGTTATCAACCACCATAAACTACTGGGGGGTCATCTGGCGTCCCAGGTATTTTCCCTGTCTCATGCTGATGGGTGGTTGCTAGGGGGTTGCTATGGGTCCTCACCAAGCCTGACTGAGTGACACCAGGCGCAGCAGATCTCTCCTGTTATTTGTAGATAAACAACTCAACAGGGTGGGAATGTGCCTAGGAGTGCTCTGTGGGTTTTTCCCAGGACAAGGTCATGCCCTCTTTGTTAGGACAGGCCTTAGGTAGAAGCTGCTGTTATTTATTTTAAAAAATGGAGTCACATTAGTTTCTCACCTGCACCCCAGTGTGACCTTTGTCCTTACTGTAACAAAGGCCAGGAGAGTTGGGGATCTGACAGGGCACCCAGAGTGTGGGATGGAATGGGCTGAGTGGGAGCAGGGAGAACCAGAAGGACTCGGGTGTTGGGAACGGGGCCCAGCACCCTCCACCCTGAGAGGGGGCTCCAGGTTCCTCCTCGGGGGGCATCTGGCCACAGGAAGGAGCCCCCCAGTGGAGAGCCGTGGGGAGTGTGCGCACCACCTGCCGCACACGGCCCTGAGCTCAGGAGGGCCCAGGCCTGCCTGATGCTCTGCCTTCCCCCCTCCAGCTCTTAACCTTGTATCAGGAAAGACGCGTTTCCATTTTGTGCTGAGCCGTGAAAACTGTGGTCAGTCCTGAGCTTTGGAATCCAGGGCGGGAAGTGTCTGGATTCCAACCCTGACATCTTGTCTGTGACCTTAGGCCAACGCCTTGGACTTTCTACCTGGCTTCTCTGTGGAACAGGGAAAGGTGGACACAGCAGACACTAGACACAAGACCCCTCCGTGGCCGTGCCAGCAGACCGAGGCCACCACGTCTGTGTGCTGGGGACATGCTGTTTGTCTCAGAGCAGCAGCAGAGCTGCCCCCTACCCCCAGGCCAGGACGGGGAGCAGGGCCAGCAGACGGGCCCCTGGCCCTCCCCTCTGATCCTGCTCACCACGGGACCTTCCTCCAGTGCCCTAGAGTGGTGTCCTGCCACCTTACATTACTCTCAGGGAGAAATGGCAGCCCTTGTCCTGGCCCCGGGTGGAGGGGGGAAAGTGGGGGCTGGGAAGAATGGGGACAGCCCCAGGAGGAGGCAGGGAGCGGGGTCCCCGGGGGCTGCCTGGAGGACAAGGAGATATGGGAAAGGTAGACGTTTATTGAGCACCTGCTGTGTGCCGGCTGGGTTGAGGCACGGAGGACAATGTTTTGTGACCTCTTAGGACGGAATTGTACTGCCCGAGGCCCCTGAGGCTGTCACAGTGAGCCACCACTAACTGGGGGGCTGGGACCACAGAGGCTCTGTCCTGTCTAGAGGCCAGAGGTCTGAAATCGAGGTGTGAGCAGGGCCTCTAGGGAGTCCTTCCTTGGTCCAGGCCTTCCTAGCTGGTGGCTGCGTCACTCCAGTCTCTGCCTGGGTCATCCCAGGGCCTCCTTCCCTGGGCGTGTCCTCCTATCCCTGTGTCCAAATCCCCCCTCCTTAGAAGGACCCCGTCCTACGTAGGGCCCACCCTGATCCAGTGTAACAGATGGCAAAGGCTTCATTTCCAAATGAGGTCCATTCTGGGGTTCCAGGTGGACATGAACAAGGGCGCACTGTTGGATCCAGCCCAGCATCTAAGCGGGACAGGAAGTGGGGAGACAGGAGGGAGGGAGGAAGATGTTTCAGGGCACAAGGACACGCTGTCCTCCTGGGGTCAGAGACTGGCCCCCGCCGGGGGAGTTGTGGAGAGAGGACGCTGGAGCAGGAAGCGTGGTGAGGTCAGGGGCCTGGAGAGGGGCTGCTGGGGAGCAGGCAGGCGCCCGGGGCCAGGGAGGGAGGCCAGAGCCTTGGGCCCCATACAGTGGCTGACATGAGTGGGCCTGGTGCCCAGAGGGAAGGAGGGGCAGAAGGTCACCAGATGCTTGGGGCAGACAGAGGAGGGTGGCTTTAGATCCCCGTGAACATGGAGGTGGCGTGCCCGGCTACCTTGGGGGCAACAAGGACAGGCACAGCTCACAGCCCCATGAGGGAGAGGGAGAGCAGCCAGCTCTGAGCAGCATGAGGGCCTGTGGGTCTGCTGTGGAGGGCGAGGTGGAACCCGACCCTGGGGGCCACGGCACCGCAGCCAGAGCAGAGCAGAGATCACCGGGGGACCAAGCTCAGCCCAGCCGCAGAGGTCTTCTAACACACGAGGTCACAGGAAATGGAACGGGAGGTGGGCGGAGGTGGGCTGGGAAGCCTGGGGCCACTGCGAAGGCAACCCAGGGGCCAGGCTAGGTCAGGCTGGATGACCGGTGCAGCCCCGCAGGGGACGACAGTGAGAAGAAACAGCACTCTCCACTCTAACTCATGCGCAGCCAGAGAACAGGTCGACCAGGCCCTCCAGGGAGGGGAGGGGAAAACTGATGAAGGGATGAGAGAAGACGAGGTCCAACTCGGCCAGGAGAGAGGGAGGACCGAGACGGGTGTCTCTCCACCGTGTAGGTTGGATTCTATAGCAGGATGAGGTGGAAGGTGTGTTGGGACCCACGTGGGCTGGGGGATGCCTCCTTTGGCCCTTGCCCTCTGTTCCTGGGCACGTCTCCTTCCTCCTTCTCACCTGCCAACCCTGTTCCCCAGTTTCCACCCCGTCGACTTCCCTGTGGCCCAGGGACTCTCTCTCCAGAAGATTGGCATCAGCCAGGATCCCAAGTAAAGAGACAGCAGCCCTGGTGAGTGCCCCCACTGAGTGTGACACCAGGAGAGGTGGCCTGGCATCAGAGCGTTTGGGAACTGGAGGATCCGGCCAACCCTGTTGGGGTAGAGCGAGACACTTAAGACCCGAAAAGTTAGGGGACTTGCCAGAGAACTTAGGTGGCACACAGCTAAGCAGTGGAGGGGCCCCAGGCCCAGGGTGTCTGGGTCCAGTGCCACGCCCCAGCCACCCAAGTGGGTGGACTTCAGTGTGATTTAGGCACGAGCTGCCAGGAGGTGTCAGACTCTGAGGGGTTAGGGCAGATCCCACAAGGTCACCCTCACCTGTGGGGCCAGCTGCACTCTGACTCACAAGTTCACGGCCCCCACAACACCCTCAGGTGTGCTGATCTGCTGGAAGTTCCCACAGAACTCAACAAAGCGCTGTACTTAAAATCACAGTTTCATGGGGAAGGACACCCGTCTGGTGAGGTCTGAGAGCAGCGTACAGCCCCCAAGCCCTCTCCCCAGGGGATCAGCAGGGGCCGTGCCTGGTGAGCACCCCCTGTGCTCGAAGCAGGAAGCACTTCTGAGTCTCAGGACATCATCCACAGGTGGGTGGATCAACTCCAGCTCCCTCCCCTCTCCAGGTGGTGGGCTGGTGCCACATTGCAGCCTTCTTCTCCAGAAGTGGGTCTTTCTCATGAAACCCCACCCCCTCTTAGCTGTCTAGGGGCTACCAGAAGTCACCTTGCAGCCTCACAAGGACTCCTCCATCCTCCACGTGCTCAGAAGCTGTGCCAGGAGCTAGTCTACTTGTACCCCTGCAAGTCAGGCCGGCAGTCAAAGACACCAGAAATGTGGCCGACAGTCCCACCCTGAGATAACCCCAGCTCAGAAAGGTGCAGAGACAGCTCAGCTTCTAGAACATTCCCAAGAAAACCAGAAATCACCCCTAGGTGGGTGACAGGTGAGTCACACTGGTGAGAGCAAGATGGGAGGCTTCTCTTTGAGCCTCTGAGATGTCCTCTAGCACAGATGGACACTACATGTGCAGGCTGTCCCTGTCAGAAGGACAGAGGCCAGGACACATGGGAAACTCGTAAACTTGATCCATGGGTGTTTCTGCAGAGGGAGGAAAGTCAAACCTGCAGGAAGGAGGGCAGAGGACCTGCAGGAAGGAGGGCAGAGGACTCGCAGAAGGCTGGGCGTGCTGGTCAGCCTCACCTGCCGGCCCTGAGGAGCAGCCTCCTGGGTGAAGCCACCCTGCATGTCGGTTACAGCGGGAACGGGTGGACGCAGGATTCGGATGACAAACGAACTTAAATTCCTGCAGCCTAAGTGGTCTGGACACTGAGCTATGAGCCCTTTTGACCTGACTTATTGGGGGGCCCCCCCTCAAGCCAATCACCTGTCCAGAGTCACCTGGAGTCCTGGGTGGATGTGCCCTGCCGGCCTTGGGCAGCTTTCCTGGCCACGGGCTCTGGGGAAGCAGTTTATAAGCTTACCTGCAAAATCCTGGCCCCGTAAATCTCCAGGATGGGAGAGGATTCCCGTAATGGAATTAGAAAGTATAAAATAGCAGTGATCTTGAAAGGCATTTGGAAACTAAGCTCTTTCTGGAAATTGGAAAGTCGCTAACATCAGCCGGGGAGACCCTGGAAATTACAGGCCCGTGCCCGGAGGTAAGAAGGTCAACCCTCGGCAGTATGTGAAAGGAAGTCGGCTCTCTAACCACCAGAGTGCTCTAAAAAGTTAATCAAGTGGCAGGCACCCCGGCTGCCCGGTGGACATGATTTACCTGAGTTTTCAAAAGCTTTTGATGAGGTTCTCCGCGAGAGCCCATTAGAGGAGGGAAAGCCAGGGACAGGGGACAGTCTGGCACTGTGGGTGAAGCCCTCGCTAAGTGAGTGGCCGTGAGAGCCCCGGAGGCCGCTGCGCCCCCCAGCTGCCTGAAGACAGGCAATAATCGCGGACCCCAGGGCGGGCTGCAGGGAGGAAACGGCCATTATGTTTAAAAACTTAATAGCCTGGTTTCCCTCAGAGCGTCCCCACAGACAGGAGAGAGATGCTCTGCTCATCGGAGCTGCCTGCCATCTGCTCTGTGACCCTTGAAACAGGGGTTCAGGACCACATCTGCCCCGTCACCAGCGTGGAGCACGGGTCAGTTGGGGAAGGAGGCACAAGTCGGCTGGGGGTGGACACTGGGCAGGCTGCTCTCTGGGTGGATTTGGGGCTGGATTTAGAGTCCCCTAAGCCTGCCTCCCCTGGACTGAGCGTCTCCTAGGGCAACTGTGACCACTGGGCCACTAATGCTGGGCGCTTCTCCTGTAGCACTCAGCTCACCCTCCTCCTGGGCAGAATGCTCCTAGGGGGCCGGGCCAAGAGCAAAGCACAGCACGGGGGTCAAGGCCCCACCTGTCCTCAGAGGCAGCCCTCCCGCAGCATGGCGTGAGGCTCGCCCACCAGAGTCTGCACCCTGAGCCTGACTCTACGAAGGGCCAGGGAAGAAAACTGGGTAGGATGATCTGGGGAAGAGGAGAAGCTGGCCTCGCCAGAATCAAGCTCCAGACCAGAGCATGTATGAGCACCCTGCGGCTGCTGTAACAAGTGGGTGAAAACTGAGCAGTTTGAAACATGGAAATTTATTCTCTCTCCGTTCTAGAGGCCAGAAGTCTGAAGGGAAGAAGCAGGCATGGCCGTGATCCCTCCGGAGGCTCCAGGGGAGGGTCTTTCCTGCTGTTCTTCCTTCAAGGGCTCTAGGCCCCTCTTTGGCTTGTGGCCAATCAGTCCCATCTCGGCCTCTGTCTTCACATGGCCTCTGGCCTGTGTCTCTATCTCAAATCTCCCTCCCTTCTCTAACAAGGACACCAGTCATTGGATTTAGGGGCCACCCTTAATCCAGGATGATCCCATTTCGAGATCCTTATCCTAATCATATCCACATATACCCTTTTTCTAAAGAGATCGTGTTCACAGTTTCCAGGAACGTGCGATTTTGGAGACACCGGTCTACCTGCTCCCTGCAGGCTCTCGCCCAACACATATTACCAGGTGGCTCTGCATGCCAGCCACCCCCATGGCATGAGGATGTGGGTGACATGTGCAGTGTGCTATAGATCTCGTGGTACTTGGGTTCTGGGCAGAGGCCTGTATGGGCATCTAGCCCCACCTGGAAGGCCCACCTCCCCAGGTGAAACTTACCTGGCCCAGAGGAAGCAGAGGGGGTAGCTCATAAGTCAGTGGTCTTCTACCCCCTGTCCACTCTCCGGCTCACAGCCAGGCAGGACTCTTCCCAGCCGCCCGGCCACAGGGCTGTGCCTCAGCAGGCAGAAGCCTGACCAGGGAGGGGTGTCCGAGTCAGCAGAAAGTCCACACACCCCTCCAGGGTTCCGAACAAACAGCATAAATTTGAAGTGCTATGGAATTTGGAAAGTGCCTATAAAATCCCCGTGTTCACTTGGATTGCTCCTTAGACGCTCTGGCCCCCCTCCAAAGGCAGGGCCTCGAGAGAGGAATGGAAAAGAGATCAGGAGCAAGTTCGCCCTTGCGGTGTTCTTGCTCCAGCCGGAGGGTTTCCAGAGACTTAAGCTTTACAAAGCCAGGTGGGTCACGGGTCACAGTGTGAGGAAGCACAGCCAGAGGACAGCCCAGCGTCCACCAGGCAGGCAGGGAGGGGTTTTATGACACTGCCCAGGGCCACAGAAGGCCGGATGGTCTCCCTGGACTTGTCACCAGGCAGGCAGGGAAGGCCTGAGCCTGCTCGGCCCGGCCATGTGCACCCAGAACAGCCCAGAGCAGATTGTCCCGGGTGGCAAGGATGTCCTACCTGTCCTAGTGTCACCTGCAGTGCTCATCAGCCCAGCTGGCAGCTCCAGGCTGCATAAAGGGGGGTGTTCTGGGGACACATCTGCCTCTCCTCCTCCACCTAGCAGAAGCACAGTGGCACTTGCTCTGCCTGAAGTCCCCAACTGCCAAAAACCAAAGGGGGCCAGGTCAGGGCCTCTCTGAGGAACAGGGGAGGCCTGGGGGGGCAGCATCACTGCTCTGAGGTCACGGGGCGCCTGTGGAGGGGACAGGGGAGGGGAGGCAGGACAGGGTTCTGCTGCCTACCTGCCTGGTGGACCCAGACTGCAGTCCCTGCTCGGTGGCCGTCACTTCACTGGGGACCTTGTGGGAAGTGCAGACCCTCAGCCCCCACCCTGCCCCAGGCCTGCTGAGTCCTTCTGCGTGTCCGAAGACCCCTGGAGCCACCCCACGGGGACACCTGCAGGGCTCACCGTGGTCTCTGAGGCCTCGGGAGCATCTCCAGCAGCACCCCTCCTTCCAGGCCCCCATCCTGCCGGCTCTGATGACACCACCCTCTGCCAGAGCAGCTCAGGTCCCCGGGCCTGGAGGACAGAAGGGAAAGAGAGTGGGGGAGCCGGAGTGGGGAGAAGGGGCCTGTGCTGTGATTTCCTGGGTGGATTTCCTGGCTTCGTTGACCAAACCTGCCTATTAAGTGTCCGCCCTGTGCTGGGCCCTGTCCTGGGCTCCAGAGACACCCGCATCCACATCAGTAGACGGAACAGAAGAACCAGAGCTTGCATTGTCGGGGGAGTGAGCTCACCTAGGCGGAGACAGTGCAAAGGCCCTGAGGTGGCACACACCTGCAGGCTCCAGGGCAGCAGGCGGCCAGCGCGTCTCTCGTGGAGAAAGCAGAAGTGAGGAGGTCAGTGGTGATCAGCCAGCGCCGGGGAGGCATGGACTGGAATACGTGGTCGAGACTGGAAATGCCCCTCACGCCTGTTTTCTCCCCTCCCATGGCCTCTCTGCTGGCTGTTTTGTCTGTCCAGCAGACAGGGCCGGGGACACCTGTCAGGCCTCAGTGCCTGGCAAGGCCTCTGCCACAGGCTGCAACCTCAAACCCAGGGCAGGTGACCACTTCTCTGGGCAGATGACCGGCCCTGGGGCTCTGGCAGGTGCTGGTCTCTCAGGTCCGGGCTCAGACCTGGCTGCAGGAGTGAGTCCCCCTCTTGGAGGTGGCTGTGGGCATCTCTGGCTCTGTCTGGTGTCCACTGTGGGTACCTTGGCTCTGCTCAGGACCCTTCTTGGGTCGCACTCTTCCCTCTCAGGGATCCCGGCTCTGCGGTACTGGGAAAGACCAGGGTGCCATCTGCAGTTCTGTTGGGGAACAGGGCACATGGGGCCGAGGCCACAGACCGTGTGGACCCAATGTGGTAGGGAGCGCAGGGCGCCAGGCGCGTGGGGACTGCTGGAGGGGGAGGGCCAGGGAGAGGTGAGCCTCGGCAGGGGAGGGGACCCCCCCAGGCTCTGGGCAGTGGGAGGGGCACAGAGTGAGGGCCTGGGCCCAAGCAGTGGGTTCCCACCCTGGCTCTCCCGTCAGGTCCTCCTCCGATGATAAATCCAGCCGCCCTGTGTTGGGCGCTGCGCTAGCCAGGCCTGGCGGAGGGTCCACACAGCACTCCGCCAGGCCAGGGGCTCGCACACTTCATGTCCCCCTGCTCCTCACTGCCCTCCAGGGAGGGCTGATGGACAGGAAGGAGCCCAGGGCCCAGGCATGAGGGCCACCTGCCCAGTCCACATCCCCTGGTCCTCACCGTGGACACCTCCAAGTCTCAGTCTCCTTTGGAAATGGGAGTAAAACTCAGGCTTGCAGTGAGACCCTGTCTTAAAACAACAAGGGGGGCTGGGGAGGTAGCTCAGTGGTAGAGCACCCCTGGTAGGAAGGGAGGGAGGGAGGGAGGGACGGCCAGGACAGCGTCCCTACTGCGGCCATTAGCCCTGACGAGGAGAGCAGGGCTGGCCAGCCAGGCTCAGGGCTCAGAGCTGGACATCATGAGTCTATCTCCCCAATGCACGGACCCCCAGGCTCTGAAGCTCACAGCCGGCCAGAGCTGAGGTCGGGGACACCCCTGTGCCCCCAACGCCTGGTGCCTTCCTGCTGTTATCTAGCTGCCAGAGCCCTCGTGGGCTGGCCTGGGGCCTCCAGCTTGCAGCGTCCATTCTCCCCTTCCAAAGGCTGTGGCCGCTGAGGTCATCGGCCCTGTTGACCCTTGGCTCCAACTGCAGAGAGAGTTGGTAGCGTGAGTGGGGCCCTGGAGAACCAAGACTGACTCGCATGGAGCCCTCCAGGCCGTCCATTACCAGTCCCCTAGGATTGTGCAGGCTCCAGGCAGCTCATCTCCCAGGGGCACCCTGGACCTTTGTGGTCAGAGCACACAGACTCACAACCACACCTGTGTCCCTGCATCCCCTGGCTCCTAGGGTGTGTTCACTTGGCAAAGGGAGCATGTCCCTGCTCCAGGCCCACCTCCCTGCGCCGCCTGGGTCAGTGGAGCCTCCTCCCTTCCCAGTCCCTGAGAAGTCTTTCTGTCCCCAGAGGCCTTCTCCTCCCTTCCCACCTTGTGCCCTGCCTCCGGGGCAGGCTCGTTTACAACCTGCCTGCTTCCCAGGAATGTGGGAGGGCTCCCCCTGGAGATGTTGCCCTTGTGCCCTGGTCTTGCCCTGCCTTCCCACTAACCTCCCAGGCAGCTGCTCTGTGGCCAGGGCTGGGCCCACAAACCCGCTCACAGCACGACCGTAGGCCCTGCAGGGCACATCCAGATCAGATCCATGCTGTCCACCTCCCCACACCGCCCTCCACCTGGGGACAGCCAGCCCCTGCCGTAGAATTCCCAGATGTCAGGCTGTGCAGACTCACCCAGGCTCCAGGAGGGGCCATGCTCACCCCAGAGGCCAGGAGGGGCCAGACTCACCCAGAGGCCAGGAGGGGCCAGACTCACCAAGACTCCAGGAGGGGCCAGGCTCACCCCAGAGGCCAGGAGGGGCCAGACTCACCCAGACTCCAGGAGGGGCCAGGCTCACTCTGCTATCGGTGTTTCAGGGAGAAGAAACGTGCCACAGGGCGACGGCGTGTGGCACAGCCACTCCCTGCCCCCTGCAGGCAGTTCAGCCTCAAGTGCAGAGTCTGCAAGTGAGAATTTTGACATTTCTGTTTTGAGCAAGGGCTTAGAGTAGAATCGCAAACTGTGATCGGCTCCGCACAGTCAGCTGCCCTCGCTCCAGCACAGAGGGGACGGGCTCCCTGGGACTGCATTGCGGGCCTGGCGTCTTTACGCATGGCCCTGAGCTTGTCTCAGGGGCACGAGGACCAGGACATCCTGATCCACTCAAAGCAGTCTGGCTGTGGACCCTGCTCCACCCGCATCAGCGCAGGCGGGTGTCTGGGGGTGGGATTCCCACCCGAGGCGGGCTTTCCTGAGCAGCACCAGAGCTCAGGGCGCCATGCCCTCATCAGCTGGGGGACTTGGCCCCTTGTCTGCCCCCACACCCTAGATCTCCCTTTAATCGTCCCCGGATCTGACCCCAGTCATCAGTGCCCCTGGCTCCGTCCACCTTGAGGAAGGTGTCTTCCATTTAACGACTCCAGTGAGAAGGGCGGGTCAAGCACATTCTGTGCCCAACCAATGCTGAGCTGTGCCAGCAGCGGGTGCGAGCGTGTCTGCAGCAACTCACCTGGTGTCTTGCGCGTGGGCAGAGAGAGGGTTCTGGGCTCTTGCCTCAAGGCAGCCTGGTGAGCGGGCCTGAGACCTGGGCCATTGGTGTCAATGCCTCCTTGTGGCCGCGGCGTCGGAGGCTGCTCTCCGAGGTGGACTTTGACTGTAGCTGTGGCAGGAGCTGCCCCCGGCCCTCTGTGGGAGGGAGGCCCTGGTCTGCCTACGCTATCCAGTGCAGGGCTCTGGCCAGCAGCGAGCCAAGAAGCAAAAGCAGCTTCTTTTACATTTTCCAGGATAGTTAGAGGCACAGTTTCTAAACTCTATGGCTCTTCTTGCAAAGGTCAAGAACCAGCCTTGGACTCATGTTTAGGAATGGGTTTCTATTTCCAATATGGCAGGAAAGCAGAGAGAGAGAGAGAGAGAGGAGAGAGAGAGAGAGAGAGAGGGTTTAGATCCTCTCCCCCAAGATAAGAATCAGAAAGATGTGCCACGTGCTTTCCTTTGCCCAAAACAAAAGCACAGCCCAACACGAGGATCTGGGTACCTTTTCCTGACCCGTAGGTTAGGCAGCTCTTTGGCCAACTTACTGGTAGACGGTAAGCCTCGGGGCTCTGCTGCCTTGTGCCCAGCTCAGGAGGGTCTGCCCTCCTGGCCATGCCATAGCGGGTGCCCCAGAGCTAGTGTCCTTCTGCTCCTGGGTATGTTTGCTGGGACATCGGGGCCTTCACTGCAGATCACGAGCTGAAAATCACCCTCACGCAAACTCTCCCAGCACCAGGGTCTGCAGCTGGGCTTGGGCCCTTGGGGAGAAGCTGCCTGAGGCCCTGCCGGCTGAAGGGCTCACACGGAGACTACGGAGTCTCTGCTAGCCCAGGACAGTCACTCCCCGTGCTGATTCCGCACTCTCATTCTGCCCCGCTGGCAGAGGGCACGTAAGCCCTGGTGCTGCCTCCCCGCTACGGGGGTGGAGTGCTGGGTCCCTGAACTCCTGTCTCCTGGGGAGCTTCTTTCTCTTTCTTAGAAGGAGAGGCTGATGGTGTCTTCCACCAAACTCTCCTTCCCGCAGCAGCGGCTCCGCGACTTACATTAGGGCTATAACGGGTCGGAGTAAATGGAGCAGGTTTGCAATTAGTTTTCAAAGTACTTATCTCATTAAAGTAAATGAATTATTGATTTCGTGACACATGCTTTTAGTGAGTGGCCTGGTGCCACGCTCGCTCCGTCTTGGCTCTCGAAGCCGGTGGCCAGTACAAGCAAACTTGCTTTGTGTGGAGATTTTTTTTTTAATTTTAATATTTCCTTCTCGTTATTCAGCTTTGTAATTAAAGTGGCTTCACATGGGAGATGAGGAGTCGGTTTATGGGAATTGAAGCCCCAGAGACGGCCGCTTGCCGCCCTGCGGGGAGGAAGAGAGCGGGAGGGAGCGCTGTCTCTTGACCCCGACAGCTAGTGAAGGTCGAGGGAGGCGGGGTCCTTGGGGGCCGCGAGGGGCTCCTGGGCCACCAGCCCTCCTGCCTGTGCAATGGAGGTTCTAGAAAGTCCTACAAGACTGTGACTGGGAGTTGGCCGGGTGGCAGGGGCTGGAAGACCCCAGAGGGAAACACCTGGGGCGGAGCTGGGCTGTCCTCTGCTCCAGGGGGGGGGGCCCAGGTGGAAGCTAAAGGTGCTGGGCTTGGTTAGACTTAGTCCCACCTCGGCAGTCCCCAGTCCTGGATGCCCAGCAGGGTCTTCGTGTGCCTGGCCTCTCCGGGAAGGACGACTGTGGCCCGGGGGGAGAGAGAAGTCGCAGGTGTTGGCCCAGAGGTCAGGTGGGCGCTGGCTACCGAACTCTGGCTGCCCCTGCCATGGGCCGCTGACTCAGGTCTTCCTGGGGAAGCGGGAGACCCCATCAAAGGCCACTGGCTTACACGGGCCTCGGCTTCAGGCTGCCCCTGATTTCCACCCTTGGTTCTAATGAAGGTGGCCTTGGTCCCATAGAGGTGGCAGGGACAGGGCTCTGGAGGGAAGACTGGGAGGACAGACGGGAGTGCCCCAGGCCATTGCTGTCCAGTGGGCGTGTAGACCCGTCACCCCCAGGTCTTCTCCCAGCCTCTCTGCTCCCCCTCACGCCCGACCCCAGCACACACACACACACACACACACACACACACACACGACCACACGGCCATCTGGCTGCCTCCTTCCTGTCCTGGCATGGGATCAGTCTGGCTGAAAGGGACATGGAGCTGGGCAGAGCCAGAGGACAAGTGTCACGGTCAGCTGAGGAGGGGGCCAAGCAGAGACCATCAGCCATGGGGGCAGGAAGTTGGCAATGTCTGCTGGTACCACGTAAAGGCCCGTCTGCCCTCAGCTCTGACTCTAGGCACCACCTGGAGCTGGAGGGGTATTGTTCCACTGGCACATCAGTCTGCGAAAGCCACCATCTCCTCAGAAGGTCAAGCTAAGGTGACACTCAGTGTGGACACACCCTGGGGCACCCAGGTCTGCTCCCAGGCCAGGCTACTGCCTACAGAAGGAACCATGTAGCAATGGTGGGCTTCACGTGGACAGAACTGGTCACTCTTTGCCCATGGCCAGGACTGACTCAGTGTGGGGACTCTGGTGGCATCAGCCCCATTGGAGCAGGCAGGAGTGCTCTGGGAGCTGGCCCTGGTCATCAGCTGAGGTTTCAGGGTCCCTGCCCCCTGAAGGGCTGGCTCTATGCCCAGAACCCTCACACAGTGCCAGGGATGGGCTTGCTGGCCCAGTGGGGCCCCTCCACGTCCTGGGGTTGGTGTGTGTGAGCCTGGTCAGCTGCTTCAGGCCATGCCCAAGCACCATGTCCCAGATTGGGGTGGAGTGTCCTTGAGGCAGCGTGACTCTGGGATGTCAGCATGGGGCAGAGCTGTGGACAGACGGCCCAGGGCAGCTCAGGCACCCCGAGGCCTCAGCACTGGGCTAGCCGAAGCCCGGACCTCTGCACACCTTTGGAAAGTGGCCCTCCTGTGCTCAGACCTCACACTCACCAAGTGACCTCTGGGCACCTCCTGGGCCTGGGTGTAGGGGATGCCCCAGCAACTTGCCTCCTGCTCCCCTCTGGGCACTCCTTCCTGCCTAGCACAGGGCACTGGGGCAGCTCCCATTGAGCCATGGGTGACTCAGAAGTCCTGGCGGGAAGAGGGCTCCTTGGTGAGCCAGTTCTGGGCAGACTACATGGGAAGAGGGAAGGCTATGAGCGTGGGCTTCCCCCTGGACCCCACATGGCTCCTCACGTGTTACCCCAGCTGTGTGACCTCAGGCAGGGGGTACAACCTCTCAAGCTTCCTTGGAGCTGATCCCATGTAATCCCCCCCATAGTTGGGAGAATTATAGTTGACTGCATGGGCAACTGTCCAGGATGGTCCTGTGTGTTCGGACACTCCACAAGCAGTGCTGAGGGCTTCCCACACCCCGCTATGCTGCAGAGCTGTCACCGCGGACGTGGTGCCCGGGAGCCTGTGATTGGCATTCCAGAGCTGCCCCCTCTTCCCAGCACCCTCTGGAACCAGCAAGCCTGGGGATGTTGCTAACTGGTACAAATGTGGCTTTTAAAATATGTATCTTTCTTTGTGATTAAAAAAAAGTTCATTTAATTAAAAATGTTGACATTGTGCCTGGACACCCCGCCAGAGAGAGTGGCTATAAATTAAACATTAAATCTTTAATGGTCCATAAAGAAATCTTCGTTTCTGGTTATGTATACACTCGATATAAATAGATAAAGAAAGGGCTCCTCGCATCTCGGGGGGCGGGGGCAGACTTTTCTTTAACCTCAACTGGATAATCTTGTTAAGTGAGTATAATTAAAAGTTAAATTGATCCTCGTCCTCCGGCCCTTGTCTGGGCGGGCTGCTTAAGGAAGGGCACGTGGGCCTCGCCTGGCTTCAGTACCCTCTTCAGGGGCACCAGGAGCCCCATCTCCTTGGGTGCACCTGGACCTCTGGGTTCGGCTTGGGCTGGGGAAGCTGGGTGTCCTAAACAGCCCTGCGGAGGTTCATCTGTCCCTGTCCCTTGCTTCCTGTCCAGACAGTGCCCACAGGTAGCTGAGGACATCCCACAGGCAGAGGCTGCTCAGAGGACACCGTGCAGAGCTTCTGGGCTCAGAGGAGAGCGACGGACAGTGGGCTCGGGGTGGACTGCGTGTCATGGCCAGGACAGGGGCAGGTCCCTCACCTGGGTGGGTGCCCAGGGATGGAGAGCCTAAGGAGGAACTGGCTGTGAGACTCTGAGGTCTTCCAGCTCCACTCTGTCCCTCCTGCTTCTCAGCCCGTCAGAGAGAGAGGTGGACGCGGAGGCTTTCTGAGAATTCAGAAATCTGAAAAGGGGGGTGGGAGGCAGGGAGGGAGGGGAGAGAGCCGGGGTGGTGGCGAGGCGAATTCCATGGTCCCAGGGCTGTTCCGAGAGGACTGTATGGGGTTCCTGTTGCCAGGGGACAGGCACATGGTGGCTTAAGGTGATGTGGATGTAGGACCTCTGGAGGTCAGAGGTGTCAGTGGGTCTCTCTGGGCTAAAATCCAGGTTTGCTGTGTTCTTCTGGTGATGCGTGTAAATTTGGGGCATCTCTTCAATCCGTTGGGATCAAGGGAGCGATAACTTCACTACGGATGGCTGAGACGAGAGGACACCCTCGGTTCCAGAGCTGAGCAGATTCCCAAACTAGAGCGAAGTGGGGTCCAGCAAGGGGAACCCCAAATGTCTGGGGTGGGTGATGCTTACGAAGCAGAGGCAGCCCTGGGTGGCCCCCCTGGGGGGAGCCTGGGGCAGGGGAGGGGAGGAGTGGTCGAGAATCGGGGAGAACAGGTGCAGGCAGGACAGGAGGTGCTGCTGCGGACACGAGGCAAGCAGAGCTCGTGGTCAATGCTCCAGAAGCTGGGGCCCAGACGGGGAGAGAGACCAGTGGGCACCAAAGTGCCTGGACGGGGAGATGGCGGGACAAGGTCCGTCCCCGACCTCCCCAGGCTCAGGGAGGGCTCCCAGAGGTGCTGCTGGAGTTGGCCGGCACTGAAGCTGCACCTGCCGGGCCACCCGTGCGCCCACACCTAGGGGTCTGCTCCCTTAGCCGTCCTGACTGGGGGCTTCTGCAGAGCAGGGTTTCTCCTGCTGTTCTTATCTGAAGCCTGACACTCGCCTCAGGGCTTCAGGAGCGCCAGCGTCAACACCCTCACGGTTTATCGTGTTTCCCGGCTCAGCCAAGACTGTGAGCAGAAGCTGCGAGGTGCGGCTACCTGTTATCAAACAAGCCGCACCGTGGACACAGGCACAGCCCACGCCGGCTGTTGTCAGGGGTGGCGTTAGCTGCAGACAGACATGTGCTGGGCCAGGGGTGTGACACAGGTCCACGCTCACCAGAAGACGACTCTGGAACTGGTGAAGTGGCCAGAGATGTGCTGGTCCTACAGTGTGGCTGCCCAGGGTCACAGGCTTTGGCCTCTAAGCTGCACCAAGCACCAACTAGTGCCCCCCGCCAAATCACTGTGTGTCACCCCTTAAAACTGGCTCCCTTTTGAGGAAGCCACATCTAGGAGGTGTAGCGGGTACAGCAAGGAGGGCGGGGCTGGCGGGGCTAGCAGGGTCTGTTTCCCCTGCGGGCAGTGGAGGCCCAGGTGCAGGAGTGACTGCTGGGGCAGAGGAGTTTGTCTTCTCACGGGTCCCTAGAGACACACCAAGCTGGGTCAGGGCAGAGGGACTGGAGGGGAGAGCAGCAACAGTCTCCACTGTGGCGTCTGGGGAAGACGGGGTGAGGCAGGGCAAGCAGGATCGACTGGGCTGAGCAGCTGAGTGGGCTCAGGGCTTGGGGCTCTGGCTAGGTGTCTGGCATCTGGCCTTGGAGTGATTGGCTGGGGCAGGTGACAGTGGCCCGGAGGGTGGAGGCCCATCCGGGAGGTGGGGAGTGGGCTCTGGTTGGTGGGGTATGGAAAGCGCACACCAGGCCAGCTCCTAGGAGGCAGGCGGTGTGGAGGGGGCTGCACCATCAGCAGGCTCCAGGCTCCAGAGGCTGAGAATGCAGGGGACCTGGGACACACCCAGCAGAGGGGCTGGGAGTGGGCTCAGCCGATCGGCAGCTCAGCATCTCCCCACGCCTGAGTCTTCAGCCAGGTAAGAAGACCTGAGCTGGCTGTGGCTGCCAGCTCCCCAGCAGCAGCAGAAACTGTGCCCAAGTCCCCAGGCTTTGTGACGGCTCCAGAGACGGGTTTTCAGGGCTTGGGTGGTTTAGTGGTCCCCAGAGACCTCTCTCAGCTGCAGGAAGAGAGGTGCCCAGGTCCCAACTCAGAATGAGGACCTCAGGAGCAGCGGCCCTCCCACAGAGCAGTGGACATGGTCCCTGGGCTGCCCGCTGAGCCTGCAGGGCCCCGAGGCTGGAGAAGAAGCTCTGCAGAGCCAGGTCCTGCGATTAAGGCTGGACACAGAACTGGCCGCTGGTCACCACCAGCCCTCCTTCCTCATTCTCCAGAGTGATACCAAGGCCACCAGCCACTGCAGGAACCGCCTCCTCAAAAGGCCTCAGCTCCTCACCTGTGCCAAGGCACCTGCCTGGCCAGGCTCTGAGAGGCTTTGGATGAGAGTGTGGAGTCCCACAGAGAGTGTGGGGCCCTGCCAGGCTCAGGGCCTGCCGGATGCTCTTGGTCCTGTTTCAAAGCTCAATGGCTCCAGGGAAGCCAGCTAAGGATGGGGACGAGCTTATCTCATGGACTATAAGCTGGAGTCACCTCCAGACTGAGGGGCACCTGGGTGCAAAGACTCAGCCAAAGTCTCTGGACCTCCCTCCCCTCCCCCACACCATGGGGACCGTGCCAGCTCGGCAGGAGCTGTCAGCCTTAGGTCTTCTTGGGGTTTGTCCCAAACGCTGTCCCTCCCTCCCCTGTGCCCTGGAATGTGCCACCCTGTTTGGGTGAAACCCTGGGCCCAGGCGTGCCCACGGAGGGCACTTACTCCAGCCACACCAGCTCCCGCAGTTGCCACCTGGGAGACTCTGTGCCCTCCCCACGGTGGGCCAGGCCCGGTACTAGCCAGGTCACCTGTGATCCTCACCAAGCCACCTGAGGCACTCAGAGGCGGCGGGACCCACAGGAGCCTGAACAGCAGCACAAGCGGGTGGACCGTGGGTGGCCCCCACACAGGGCCTGTGCCCAGTGGCCAGGCTGCCTGGGCCCTCATTCCGTCCCCACAGCTAGAGGCGCTCCGGATGCCAGACCCCAGGGCCGTGGCTGCCTCCAGGGCTGCGCATGGCTGTCTTGTTTCGCCTGCGTCCAACAACTCAGGCCTGTTTTTGGGGGGCCCCTCATGGCGCTCGGGAGGAAGGAGGGAGGAGGGTGGAGCTGGCGACGCTTCCCATCCTTAGTCCTGGACGGTCCCCGACTCTGCCTGAGCCCCTGGGGCCTGCAGCAGCTTCGCCAGCGCCCAGCCTGTTACCAGCTTTTATTGTGTGGGTAGGTTGATTGAGACAGATCTCTGAAAATCTTCAAGGAGTGCACAGGTTGGTTTCTTAGGGGATTTGCTCGGGAAATGAGATTTTGCCCAGCTCCCAAAGGGGCGAGGGCATCTAAATTATTGATGGCAAAACACGCTCATCTCAGAAGCCGCGTGGCTGACGTCTGGGCACTGAGCGGTGCTGTCTGCCGCGCCCACTGACCCAGCCCTCTCCTGTCGCGCACCTCCCACCCACCCCCACGTCGACCTGGGCTGGTCACAGGCACCTGGGCAGTGCCCCCAGCCACCGGCCAATCCTCCTGTGAGCCAGTGCTATTCTCAGCCCAGCCTCACACCTTCAGGTTCCCCAGGACCACCTTCCGGGGACATTGGAAGGGTCTCAAGGGCTCACCAGCGCAGGAGGCACAGTCCAGCCGCGGCTACGGACGTGAGGCTGCCCGGCTGATGCTCTGTGCCCAAGAGCCACCAGCTTTTAAAAGAACAAAAGGGACAGGAGCCAAGACGCAGGGCCAAGTGCAGACTGGAGGGCCGCCCAGCACGGCCAGTGCGTCTCATGAGTACCCGGAGCTCGCCTGGTGGGAGCGGCTCTGCGCAGGGACTGCCAGGCCCCATGCCCAGCAAGCCCTGTGCCCACACTGCAAGCAGAGGGGCACCTGCCTCTCCCCACCTTGGGCCCAGAACTGCTTGCCGGTCCCCCTTAACAAGTGGGATCACCCCTCCCCCTCCCTCCCCGCCCGGTCTCTCTGCACCTGCTTTCTCTCCATTGCCATGACCACGTAACATAAGACGGAAGGAGGTCAGCAGACAGATGTCAGGCCCGACGATGGAAGGGATAGGACAGAAACTAATACTGAGGGGGCTTTGAAGTACAACCAGCAAGATGGAACCACAAGTGTTCTTTCTGAACTTGTTAGTGGCCTACGCATAACAGGAGATGGGGCCAGCTACCAGATCCTCATTGTCTTAAAACGTAGCTTCAAACCCAGATGTTCAGCAGCCGATAGATGGACTTGCAAAACGTGGGGAGCCACACGGTGGAATATTACTCGGCCATAAAAAGGAGAGAAGCACGGGTGCGTGCCACATCATCCAGGAACCCGGAGGACGTTGTGCTCAGTGAAAGAGGCCAGAAACAGGAGGGTCTGCTTGGTTCCACTTAGTGGAGGTCTCCAGAGTAGACGCATTCAGCCGGGACACAGAATGGGGGCTGCCAGGGTAGCCAAGGGTTGGGGGAGTCGGTGTTTAATGAGCCCAGCATTCTAGATGGGAAGATGGAGGTCCTGGAGGTGGTGGCCACAGCGGCTGCACAACAACCTGAATGAGCTGATGCCGCGGAACCGAGCGCCTGGAAACGGTCAAGGTGGCAAACGTTGTGTATGGTGTTTATCACCCCACAATAGAAATTCAAAGACGCAAAAATGACCCCCCAAACAAGACTAAACCAAAAAGTGGCTTTGAAATACCCCTCAAGAGAGCGACCCTTTTGGGGGCCCTTTGGCCTGAGAGTTTCTCTCCAGGGTTCAGCTGTGGGCAGCCAACATGGCGGCTCCATGGAGACTCGCCCAGGGAAGCCTCCGCCCGGTTTCCTGTGAGCAGTGCAGGGATGGGCCTGGTCGGGAATAAAGCCCAGCGAAGACCGTGCAGGGTGGTGACCATGAGGACAGGGCCATGTGGCCTGGGGACCAGGCCCAGTGAGGCCAGGACCAGGCGGGGGAGGGCAAGGGAGGTGAGTGCCACGGCTGCTCAGGGTGCACTGGCCTGAGGGGGAGCAGAGCCTGTGGGAGGCCCGTGGGGACCGACCTGGGGAGCAGGGGGGTGACCTGGAGTGTCTTAGACTTAGGCTGGCCAGCTTCGTCCCCCCCTGCTGGGTTGCTTTCTACCTGGCCTCATTTCTCCTCCCCTGCCTCGGCCCGCAGGGTGCGGTGGGGACGAGATGCCGTCATCGATGACATAACTGCAGGAAAGCACGGCGCAGTGGGCCAGTGCTGGACAAGTGAGCCCTTGCTGCAGGGCACACAGGGGCCATGCAGGCAGAGGGGGCCAGCAGCCAGACCAAAGGGATGCAAGCCGGTGCCCGCGTGGCTCTGCCTTGGCTTCCTGAGACAGGAGGCCGTGCTGCGGGAGCACAGAGTGACCTCCCCGCGCCTGCTGCCCGGCGGCCCTGCCACACACCTAAGTGTGGCTCTAAGAAGAGCCCAGAGCCACTGCCGTGGCCTCTGTGATGGCTGAGCCTGCTAGAACTTGAGTCTCCCCGACAGTGGGCACAAGCCAAGGGCCCTTCTCCCTCTAAAGCTCAGTCTCTTTTCAGAAGAAGAAAAGAGCCTTCAGTGACGGGCACCTCTATCAGCGCGGCCATCACCAACAGCCACTCCTGAGCTGCCCAGAGCTCATCGTTTATTTACAAAGTCGCACCTTCGCTTCCGCTTCCCCTGAGGGATGGCAGCAAGGAAAAGCGTGGCCTAATACAATCCAAGGCAGCACAAGACAGCAGTTAGCAGGTCATTAGTGGACTTTTCCCCTCGGCCTGCCCGTCCCACGGGGCTCGGAGCGGGGCACAGAGGCCGCCGGGCAGAGCCCCTCAGCCAGCCCTCCCGGGTCCTTCCAGGCCCTGCTGTGGGACCTCTCCCAAGGCAGGAATCTGCTCCGGCCTTAAAGAAGTCCCCGCTCCCTGCTGCACAGGGACACGCAGAAAGAAAAGAGCCCAGGAAGGGAGGGCGCCCCTGGGCACCCACCTGGGCGGGGAGGAGGAGGTCCAGGCCTCCTCCGCCCGGCGGGGCTCAAGGGCTGGCAGAAGGGCCGCCTGGAGCCAGCCGAAGGGAGTTTTCTGGGATAACCACTCTGCAAATGGCATAAGTAAGAGAGATGACCTCCTGTTCTGAGGGCCACCCACGGGTCCCTGCGTCATACCTGGGGAATGAAGTATTGTACGGGTGGCAGAGCGGGAGGGTCAAAAGCTTTGGGGCGCTCGGCCTTTGGGTGGAGTTAAAGACGGAGAGGGAAGGTCTTGGGCGGCAGGTTGCAGGGGACCCCAGGACCTTGTTCCAGCCTTGCTTGAGGGGTGATGTGGGGCAGGCCGTGAGCGGGTCTAGTTATGGGGGTACGGAAGGGTGGCCAAGAGCGAGAACACGGTTCAGGGTCTCTCTGGACGGGTAACTCTGCTCATCCCCCTGGGGCAAGCATTGCTCTGAAGGACCGAGCCCCGCCCTGGAAGCCGATCCCAGGTCGGACCTCCAGGCTGACCCCTTGCCATGGGCTCCTCCCTTCCGTCACTCTTCCTGCAAACAGCCACTCTCTCCCGTCTGTGGCAGCCCCACTGGGGCTCTGGGGACAACGGGACCCCTGAGATCCGGCGCTGTGTGGGGGCGTTCTCAGTCCAGTGGGGAGGCAGACGAGAGACTGCAGGGTGCACAGGGTCATCCTTGCCGAAGGCAGAGCTGCTCCTGTGGAATGGCTCCTGGCCCAGCCAGGCTCCCAGGGGGGAGTGGGCAGTCTGCAGCCCCCAGACTTCGCGGGGAGGCAGTTGACAGTGGGAGGCCCTGCCTCCCGCTTGGTTGGGGCTTCACTGAGGGTGTGTCCGCGACTGCCCTTCACCGCTGGCCTGGTGGGCTCCGCGCCTCCCTGGACCAGGCTCGCTGAGGCGCCGTCACTGCACTGATCACCCCACTGAGCAGCTGAGGGCAGAGCCTGCCAACCCCAAGGCATCCACTCCACGTGTGCGAGCCCCGGAGCATACCCAGGTGGTCAGCAGGGAGGGGATGGACCCAGGGCCTCCCTCCCCCCCTCCCCCCAGATGGGGCAGGTGGGACGGGCGGGATGCAGAGAGGAAGCCAAGGAAGCCGCTGGGAAGGTGGGCAGCCAGGGCTCACCTCGGAAGAGCAAACCAAGCCCACCGCAGTTGGTCCATCTGGCTCAGGCCGGAATGGGCAGCCCGGCCAGGGCAGGAGCGGTCTCTGAGGGGGCTGGTCCACACCAGGTCAGCTTCCTCCCCAGGTGGCCAGGTGTTCCAGGGAGGCCCAGGAAAGAGCTTCATCACCCTGGAGATTTGGTACCAGGACAGAGGGTCCAGCCACTCTGGGGGAGCCACTGACCCTGAGACCTCACGACAGGGCCAGAGGCTTGGTTGGGCATTTGGCTGGCAGACCCCCACGTTCCCTCTGGCTGTGCTCCAAACACCAGGGCTCTTAGGAGGCTGAGACGGCTGTGGCCTCCAAGCCTCCCGAGGCCAGCCAGGCACAACCCTGCTCGCACACTCTGCACGCAGCAGATACTCTGCATGGTCCACGAAAACACTCACAGAGCCCCAGGGAGGTCAGGAGTGGCTCGGGGCAGGACGGCAGAGTCTGGGGAGGTGGCAGGGGGCGCTTTGCCAAGTGATATGTGCTGATGTCGCCCAGAGACTGACTTCGAGGGCCAGAAGTTCCCTTGCACTTAGAGGACATCTGTGGACGGGGCCCAGAGCCTGGGAGAAGAGTGGAAAGGCCTCCCCCGTTGCTCGACCCCGTCCCCCATCACTCCTGCCCTCCACTGCCTGCAGCATCTCGGCTCTGTGTTTGCTCAGGGGCTGGATCAAATGGGACTCAGTTGTACTGATTTGGGAGGACAACTCACATCATGAAAGGAAACCAAGAAAAAAATCAACACAGAATAACCCAGATCAACCAAGGGCAGCAGTTGGCTCCGTAGGCCGGCGGCGTAAGCCACTTATCCAACCGCCTCGTTCTGACGTGACTCCCGCGGGCGGTGCCTGCCAGTAGCGCAGGCCCTGCTCACACTGTGAGCTGGTGTGGAAACGCCCAGAAGCTGCCTTGGCCACTCTACTGGGGAGGGAAAAGAGGCAGTGACCGGTCGCCCGGTGCCCAGTTCAAGGTCGGCTGCCCCTGGGCCCACAGCCCTCCCTGCTGCCGGGTGATTTGCAGAGACCCCAGTGGCAGGCCAGCCAGCTCCGTTTCCAACGCTCATTGTTCTAACTCTCACTCCTCGTGGAGCGGGCAGAGAGGGCACTTCTCCCCCACCACCCGTGTGTGACGGACTGCCGTGGGGGGCAGGTGCCTCACCAACTTGAGCCTCAGCTTTTCCATCTGAAAAGTGGGGATGGCAGGGACAGTGCCTGCCCCTAAGGGCGGTCACAAGGGCTGGACAAGGCAACGTCGAGCGCCTGGCATGTAACATGTGCAAAGTAAGTGGCCGCTGCCCCCTGCTCTGAATGGCCGTGTAGATGGAGGTGACCACAGCGATTTTTCAGATCTGAAAAAGAGGCCCAGTCCAGCTGCCTTTCTGTCCACTTGCTTTATCTCCTTTACGTTGGATTTCTAAAACGCAGGCTTGTTCACACACGGGCTGGGGGGTGGAGACGTCGTGGCACCAGGTAGGAGTGACGGAGGCACAAGGGGGAGTCTACCAAGTGCCACAGAAGTACACACTGAACATGGGGACAATAGGATCCTGTGTGTGTGTTACCACAATAGGAAGATGCGCAAGCTCTGTCCCGAGGAAATCATGAGCTACGACTTTAAAAATGAGGAAGATGTAGGGTAAAGAGCAGAGTGCGCCGGGCACACACCCGCTGGCACACACACCCTTTGTTTCGGGGCTCCTGAGTGACGGGGCACAGGCAGGAGGCCCCCAGTCCCTGTGAATTTGCTCTGAGACGCTTGTCATGCTCCACAGCCAGGCTCCCTCCGTGATGGGGTGGACGAGCACGGGGTCCTTCACCGCAGCTCATCCCAAACAAGACCATGCGTGAGAAGCGGCTTAGAGTTCTCCACTTAGAACTAAATCAGCTTGCACGCCAGGGCCAACACTGGGACACAGAGGGATACCCCACCCAGGGCCAAGTGCAGGGGAGCCAGGTGTGGCGGGAGAGACCCTCCTTAACCACCTGCCAAGTGTCTGTGGCTGCTCTCACGACCTACAGGGGCTGCCAGGGGAGGGCAGAGGGGTGCTGGGGGTGGGGCCAAGGAAAGAATGAGAAAGTGGGAGGGGCACCCAGAGGCCCAGATGAGCCTGGGGGTTGGGACGGCAGGTTCCCGGGCCCTGGGTTTATCCTGTTAAGTGAACGGTGGGTGCCAGGCCAGGCTGGGAGACAGGGGCAGCGGAGCCTCACGGGGGCTTCCTGGGGGGAGCTCACTTCCAGGCCGGCCCCCCGAGAGCCCCTGCGGGATGGCTACGAGATGGTGATTCTCTCTCCTTTCTCTCTTTTTCTTTTCTTAGAGAGCCCAGAGTGCCTCGGGGAAAATTGGCTGGATAAAAGGTATAAAGACTTTCTCTTTCTTTCCCTGAATAGTTTTTGACAGATGTGAGCATGTTGGACAACTTGGGAGCTGCTGGTAATGAACGCCAGCCTTGTCTGGGGTTTCCCGTTTGCTGGGAGGGAAGGTTTGTGACATCTCCCTTCTTGCCCCCCAGGGGACGGGTCCTAACAGTGCTGGAGAGGAAAGCTGGGGGCAGAGGAGCCAAAGGGGAGGGATGAAGGGGTGAGGGGTTTGGTCTCAGGTGCCCCACCTGGCCTCAGGAGTGGCATTGACTTCCACCTGGTCCTGTCCCGTGCTCTCTTCCCTGAGGACACCTTGGTGTACTGACCTTACCCAGGTCCTTAGCGCATAGTTACTCATCCCTGGGCAGCAAGGTCTTGGGACCCCAGGGCACTCCAGGGGTCTGGAGAGCCCAGCTCCCCTCCATGGCCTGGTCTCCTCGGGGACGCTCTGTGGACGACAGCTCGGTTCCCAGTGTTGACCCTGACGGGGAGCTGGATGCTGCTCCCAGACGGGCTGCCATCCATCCATCTGGGCATTCTTTGTTGCCCACCTGCGGCTCGTCTCCTGCGTGGGGACTGGAAGGGTTTTCTAGAAGGGATTATGAACAGCATTAGTGCAGGTTCCTCGGCCCCAGGCGGGCTTCTCCTTGAGCCCTTGTCTTAGCTGGTGTCAGCTTGTGCTGCTGTAGCAGAGCACCTGAGCTGGTGACTTAAGGTGAGCACAAACGCGCGGCTCACAGTGCTGAAGGCTGGAGCCCAAGATGGAGGCGCCAGGGCCTACGAGCTGCGTCGGCTGTGGCGGAAAACGAGAGGGCAGACTCGCCCTTTTAAAGATGGCCATCCCACGCAGGAGGCCACAGCCCTCCTGGCTCTGTCACCTCTTAATGCTGTTAGGATGGGAAGTAGACCCCAGCACACGTTTAGAAAGGGACATTGGAACATAGCAGATGGTGTGTGCAAGGGCAGCAAAGTGTTTTCTGGAAGCCACGGACGGACAGCAGACCCACTGGGGCTGGAGGACAAACCTCTTGGTGATCTCTTGTGTGCTGGGATGGGCCCAAGCCTGCCCTTGGCTCAGAAGTGAGCTTTGACCCCTGGCGTGGAGGGTGACAGGGCAGGTAGCCTCTGTCCTGGACGCTGGTCCTCAGGGGCTCCACTGGCTGGCTTCAGGATGGGGGTGGAGAGCTGCAGCCCGGGGAGTCCTCTTCGTGTGCCCTCGGGCTTGCTACCGTGGGCAGTGGTGACTGGCGCGTGTGGGTCAGTGAGAGATTTAGCTCTCTGTGGGGGTGGTGCATGACTGGTGTTGGCCTCACACTCACCTAATGTCCATCCTGCGAAAAGGGCACAGCCTGCCCTAGTGCCGTCTCATGATTGCGCTTCTGTCCTCTGAAGGGCTCTGGGGTGAGTCCAGCAGGAGGAGGATGGACCCTCCATGCCCTGAGGAATGACGTGATGATTGGCTGTTCTGCAGACTCAGGTTTCTGCACAACTGTTTTAAACAGCTTGAATGCAGTGTGTGTGTGTACGGTCAAGGTGCAAGGAGCGTGCCACATGGTGAGTTTGGATGCACGTCTGTGCCAGGACACCGTCACCATGGAAGAGAGCGACGGCCACCCGAGCCCCGGGCACTCCTTCCTCCTGGCTGCCCCAGCCCTTTCCCAGCTGGGCGCCGGCTCCTGGCGGCCGTCAGCGTTGTGTTTTCTGGACCTTGACATGAAGACAGCCTTCCGCGTGGCTCTTTCTCCTGGGTTCTCCTGGTGTGAGACTTGTCTGCCGTGCGCGTGCGCGGTCACCCTCGGCCAGTCCCGGTGCCTTTGTCCGTCTGCTCCGTGATGGACATCTGAGACCACCAGTTGGGGGCTGTTACACATCGAGCTTCCGTGAAGACTTGTGTGCAAGCCTCTGTGACGACGCACGTTGTCTTTTCTCTTGAGGACAACGCCAGGAGTGAAATGGCCGGCTCCACAGCCCACCAGCCAGGCCCAACGACCTCACCAGGCTCCACGTTGCCCGTCTTTACAACTTGGCTGTCCTGCCAGCCGTGTGGTGGGAGACCACGACCTCCTGGCTGATGGTGCCGAGAGTCCATGGGCATTTCCTGACCTCCTCGTGTGTCCTCTGTTCAAACCTTGGCCTATTTTGTGTGTGTGTGTGGTGCTGGGAATTGAACCCAGGGCCTTGTGCATGCGAGGCAAGCACTTTACCAACTGAGCTACATCCCCCCTTGGCCTATTTTTTAAAATCATGTTTTCTGTTTTCTTATTGTTGAGGCTGGGGAATTATTTATATATTCTGGATATGAATCCTTTATCTGATACATGCTTTGCAAATATTTTCTTCTAATTGGTTGGTCTTTTCGTTTCTCATAATGTTGTCTTTTGAAAAGCCAAATTTTTCAATTTGTTCATTTATCAATTTGTTTTTCATGGATCATATTTTGTCTGGGGGATTTTCTCGAGGGATTGAGCTCACGGCTCAGGTGTGTCAGGCACGTGCTCTACCACTGAGCCACATCCCCAGCACCCCACACATTTTGTATTTTGAAACAAGGCCTTGCTAAGCTGCTGTGGCTGGCCAAACTTGTGGTCCCCCTGCCTCAGCCTCCCTGGTATCTGGTACTACATGTGTGTCCTACTGTGATCAGCGGAATCATGTTTTTGATGTTGTATCAGAAATCTCAGTCTCGCCCAAGGTCATGAAGATTGTTTTCTCCAAGGTCTCCTCTAGATGCTCACATTCTAGGTTTTGCATGCAGGTCTATGGCTTGAGTTAATTCGGGAGCCTGGTACGAGGTAACGGGCTGAAGTCTTTTCTGTGTACTGATGTGCAGGGATTTCACTGTTACTTGTGACAGGGACTATCCAATTGTCCTTGCAGCCTTGTAGAAAGTCAGTGGTCATATTCACGGGAGTCTGTTTCTGGAGTCCGTGTTCTACCTGTTAATCTTTCCATCTTATTCAAGTAACACCGCCCTCTCAAAATGACTAGCTATTTTGTCTTGAAATCAGGAAATGACCTTATTCTTTGTTCTTTTACAAAGTCACATAGGCTATTCTAGACTCCTTACAATGGATTTTAGAACTGGTATGTAAATTTAAGAAAAAAAAAATTCTGCAGGGATTTTGACCAGGATTGCATTGAATCTGAGGATTATTTGAGAGATAATTGGCCTCTTAACACTATTGAGTTTTCTGACTCCGTGGATTCAGGACTTCTTTAATCTCTTCCATCATCTGGTGTCAGTTTTCAGTGTATGGGTTTTGCCTACCTCGTGTCAGATGTATCCCTAAGGATTTCCTGTTTTGCGCAGTATTTTTCTGTGTCTGGTTGTGGGCTGCTGGTGCACGGAGATGAGCTAGGCTTCTTGTATACTGATCTTGTATCCTGCAACCTTGCCAACCTCACTCACCAGTTGCAGGAGGCTTCCCGTAGATTCGGTCATGTGTACAAAGTGAGTGACCACGTGGCCTGTGAATAAGACAGCCTATAAGATCTGGTGTCCTTTCTTTCTCTGGCCCCTTCCTCTGGCTGGAGCCCCCAGTGTTGAATCGCAGGAGCAGGAGCATCATCCTGATCGTGAAGCTTCTCACTATTATGAACAGTGAGCCCTGATTTCTAGATCCCCTTCTACTCCTAGTTCCCCGGTGCTAGTTTGCTGAGAGTTTTGCTGCTTTCCGTCAGGCGTGGATGCAGAATGTGGTCAAATGCTCCTCCTGGGCCTGTTGAGGTGATCATTGCCCTTTTTATTTTTAGCGTGTTAAGTTAGTGAATTACATTGGTGGCTTTTCATGTTTTAATCTAGAAGACATTAAGTCGAAGTCTGTCAACTTACCTTTTCCCATTTGTTCTTTTTCCCTCTGTTGATTGTTTTAAGATTGGTGCTTTATAGTACACACAGAGGCAGAATACGCTGGGGTGGGTTCATACATATGTGTGTGGCATAATTTGGTCAATTTCATCCCTCTCCATTCCTTCTTTATTTCCTTTTCTCTTTCTTGCTCTTTTTAAGTTGGGTATTGTTGAGTTCCGTCTTACCCCCGTCTTGACTCATTAGCTATGGCCCTCAGCTCTGCGATTTTGACAGTTGCCTCCCGGTTGACTGTGCGACTCTGAGTGACTGCAGCAAGCCTGCAGGGAGGAGACCCCCTTCCCAGGGCGTATGCCCCTCCCAGCAGTGTTCCTCTGTCTCCCCTCCAGCCGTCACGCTGCCGTGACCATGCGCTGTACCTACAGGTTGTACACTCCATAACAGAATGCTATTGTTTCACTTACATTTAAATCAGAGAGATCTTAGAGATTTAAATGAACAGTCACACATTCAACTACATAGTGTCCATCTCCATCCATCTTCACTCCTTGGTGTCCGTCCATGTCCCCATCTGTGACCATCGTCGCCCTTCTACCTGAAGGACCCTTGCAAATCTACTAGTGATGAATTCCTTCAGCTTTTGCAAGTTTGAAAAAGTCTTCATTTCAGCTTTGTTTTGAAAGCTATTTTAGCTGGGGATAGAATTCGAGGCTGACAGACCCCTTTTCTCTCAGAACTTCAAAGGTGTCCTGCAGGGCCCCGGGGGTCTCACGGGGGCAGGGTGTGCCACTTTCTCATCTTTGTTCCTTGGTAACCAGGGTGTCTTTTTTTCCTCTGTCTGCTTCTCAGATTTTCTCTTTATTGCTGATTTTCAGCAGTTTGATTATGGTTTGCTTAGCTGTCATTTCTCCGAGCTTTGGCCTGTCAACCTTCTTGGATTTGTGTGTTTGTAGTTTTCATCCATATTCCTTCAAAAATTGCTTCTGTCCTCCACCCCTTTCAGAGACCCTCAACTGCCTGTTTGTTAAGCTGACTGAAATTGTTCTTTTCTACTGTTTTCTCTCTGTGTTTTATTGGGGCGGTCCCAGTTGTTGAATCTTCAAGCTCATTCATTTTTCTCTGCAATGTTTAATCTGCCATTGATCCCGTCCAGTGTATTTTTCAAATATTATAGTTTTTGCTTCCTCAAGTTTATTTGGGGTGTTTTTTTTTAAGAGAGAGAGAGAGAGAGAATTTAACATCTTTGTTTGTATGTGGTGTTGAGGATCGAACCCGGGCCGCATGCATGCCAGGCAAGCGCGCTACCGCTTGAGCCACATCCCCAGCCCCATTTTGGGTGTTTTTTAAAATCTTCCATGGCTAGCTAACTATATGGTTAATATTTTAGTCACTTCATCTGATAAACCTAACATCTGTGTCATTTCTGTGCCAATTTCAAATGACTGGTTTTTCTCTTCATCTGGGGCTCCGTTTTCCTGCCTGTTGGCATCTTTGGCTGGATGCTGGATGCGGGATGTTTAGGTTTCGCCTGGGGTGCTGGGCACTTTGTGTTTCGCTAGCTGCCCTTGAGCCTTGCTCTGGGATGCAGCTGAGTTACCCGGGAATGGTTTGACCCTTGCGGTTCTTGCTTTAGAGACTGTTAGGCAGGCCCTGAGCCATGTCCATTCCAAGTCTGGTTGTTCCTACTGCTGTGGGGACATTCCATGTTCAACTTGCGGCCTGTGAACTGAGGTGTGGTCCAGCTCCAGCCTGCCTGGGGAGGACACACTCTCCCTAGCCCCATGTGGGTGCTGAGACTGTGGCCCCCTATCCTTCCAGGTGGCGCTCACCTTGGCCTTGGTAGTTCCCTGCAGTGCTGAGGAGTCCTCAACTGGGTGCTTGGTGGGACCCTCTGTGGATCCCTAGGGCTCCCCCTCTGTCCAGCTGCCTCCTCCCCAGGGCTCCTTGCACTCCAGCCACATTGGTCTCCGCCTCCGTCCAGTCCCCTCAACCCAGGCGTGTCCTGCAACAGCCTCCCAGAGCTCCAGGGACCCGCCCCTCTTACCTCATGTGGCCCTGAAGACCACTCTGGTTAGTTGCTGTTGCTGCAGGTGGGAGAGTCCATGTCTGTTTCTCCACCTTGACTGGAAGCTGAAGCTTCTTCATGCTCGGATCCAGCTGTGCGCTACCTTCTGGGCCCGCTGCTGTGCATGCAGAGTCAGGCAGGCAGCCCACACGGACCATGCCTGCCCCTTGTCCCACCCCCCCAGGGAGGAAGGAGTGAGATGTGGTCAGAAGCACTCGGCCTTGAGCACACGGGCCAAGGGGGAGACCAACGCCTTCATCTCCTTTGTCAGCTTTTTTGCTGCTGTAACTGAGAGACCGACCAGAACAAGTGTGGAAGAGGAGGAGGTGATTGGAGGGCTCACAGTTTCAGAGGTCTTAGTCCATTCCTCGGGGCTTGACATCATGGCGGGAGAGTATGGCAGAGGGAAGCAGCCCACATGGTGATCAGGAAGCAGAGAGCCAGAGACTCCACTTGTCAGATACAAATAAATACCCCAGAGCCACACCCCAATGCCCTCCTCCTCCAGCCACACCCTGCCCGCCTCCAGTGACCACCCAGTTAATCCCATCAGGAGACTGATTCCCTGATTGGGTCAAGGCTCTCACAACCCAATCATTCCTCCTCTGAACCTTCGTCATTGTCTCACACGTGAGATTTTAGGGGAGGCCTCACATCCAATCCATGCCACCGAGAATAGGCCCCCGTCCTCAGTGACAAGAACCCTGCACCCCAGCAGGAGGACAGGGACAGCAAGGTTGTCACAGTGCTGGTCGGTGTCTTCTCGGGAGAGGGAAACAAAACCTCCAGGACTCAAACACCCAGCGGTGGGCAGGGGAGTCAGGAAGCCAGGAGGAGTGAGCCCAGACCCCCAGCAACGCTGGCGGTCCACCCCTGAAGCCTGTCACCCTGGACGCTGGCAGCACCCCCTGGCCCCCAGTAGGCAGAGCTGAGAGGACCTCCTGGAGGCCAAGGCCCTTCAGTCTTCCAAATCCCAGGCCCTACCCCCACCTTGGCCGAGCCAGGTGTGGCCTGAGCCCCACCTTGATTCCATCTCAAGCCCAGCATGGCCAGTGTGCAGGGCTGGGACATGAGCTATTGAGGGCGACGCCTATGACCCCACCGATCCTCACGACAGGCCCATTCAGGAAGCAGGAGCAGCTGTGACCCCATCCTGCAGATGAGGAAAGTGAGACTTGGTACCAGTCAGCCATTCACCCACATCACTCTCTTTATGGCCAAGGCAAGAGCACAGCCTGCTCAGCCAGGTTCTCTCACTCTGAGAACGTCCCTGAGCTGAGCTGATGGGTGGGTAAGAAAGTGTGGATTTCCTGGGCTGGGTTTCTGAGTCCTGTCCCTTCCATGCCCCTCTGGCATGAGATAGGGGACTCAACCTCCCCACCCTGTTCGTGCTCTGGGTCCCCTGGGAGAACACCGTGCTGTTGAGGTTGTTGGCCGTCCAGCTTCAGGGGAATGCAAGGCTCCTGCCCACAGTGAGCTTCTTAAATGATGTGGGTGTCAGGAACCCTCTGCTATCTGTGCACTCCTGGGTTTGGACTGGTCCTCCCAGGAGGCTGTCATGATGGAAAAGTGAGGAGCCAGACCCCAAAAGGTTGGCCACAAAGGCCCCCCCCCAACCCATGTCCATTTCTGACTCCGCCAAAACTGCCTATTCCACACCTGAGATGCGATATGGGTGCGACTGCCTGGAAAGTCCACTCCGAGCTCTTCAGTTCTGCATCACAGAACACCAGGGGTCCCAGGAGGCTCCCTTGCCCTTCCGCATGTCTCCAGATGGGGGTTTTGCGCTGTCCGTAGAAGGAGCAGGACATTAAACATCTGAGGTGGGATTGGAGGGCAACAGGAGGAAGAGTCTATCGTGCATCTGCGTGTTTACGTGGAACCATGAAAACCCGAGTCTGTGTTCTCCCCGGAGTGTTAATTACAGTTGGAGAGGAGGCCGGCCCGGGCCTGCTCCTCCTGGGCAGAGCAATGTATCATCAGGTTTCTCAGACGCTGCCTGCCTGCTCCTGCTCCTGCTCCAGTGTGGACAGCGTAGCCCAGGGCACGTGCCGGCGGGAGGCAGAGGGGGAAGGCAGAAGGAGAGAGGGCGGTGGGGCCCTGCAGAGGACCGGCCAGACCCACCTCTGTGGGTCTCTAGGAAGGGCTGTGAGCGGCTCAGCGGGCAAGCTGGCCCCTCTCATGGAGGGAAGAAGGGCAGGAGTCGTGAGCTCACCAGCCTGGGCACCCAGACCTGCTCCTTCTGGTCCTGCCTTAGGAGGTCACCAGCGGACTCTGTCTCTGGGACCCATGGGGAAGGTCGGCAGGGAGGCAGGTGGCCATTCTGGTGGCTACAGAGCAGCCTAGCTCGCGCAGCACGGGGAAGTGGGGGGTCCCTCCCTGCCACCAGGACCCCTGCTCTTGCAGAGCCCTCCTCTCCCCCACCCCCTCCTCCAAATTCCCGGATCCTTCCCAGCCCCCTCCTGCTCTATGCTTTCCCTCCAACAGGAAATAGTTTTCCTATCTGCTGGTTCTTGAACTTCCCTCCCAGTAGAGGGCAGACCCACCGTCCACCCGGGTGAGGGTAGGGATTCGGGTCTGTTGGTCCGGGGCTGGTTCCCCAGAGCCAGGACTGTGCCCATCTTGGTTGGTGGACAACACATATTTGTGGACCGGCTGATAAAGCAGAGGGGACCTGCCCCAGCACCCCCGCCCCTGCAGCTGGGTTTGATCTGTCCCTGGGGCAGATCACCTCCCCACATGGTCACGTCAGCTGCCCAGGAGTTCCAGGGCCAGGCGTTGCGCTCCACAAAACTGACAGGCAAGTTAGAGGAGGTGGGGACCTTTAGAACACACCCACCCCCTGAGGTGATCTGTTGGTGGGCATCAGCACAGAGGCAGGAGGGGGCACAGGGCTGGGCGATGGGGTGCTGGGGGCAGCCGGGTGTGCAGCCAACCACCATCGCTGTCGAGGGGAGGGAACCTGAGGCCAGGGACAGCCCAACCCTTCAGGGCAGATGGGGAAGGTTGACCTGGTGAACCCCCTGGGGCGCTGCACTTGACCTCTCTTAATTAAGGACTTCATGAGGGTTGAGACCACCTGGGAGATCACGTTGGAGGGCTGTGTCCAAAGAGCGCTGGCTGCTGAGGTCCCTGGTGGCGTGCCACCACGCGGCTCTGCTCTCCCTCTCCAGGTTCTGATTCGTGTCCGGGACTGACGGGAAGGTTTCACAGGCGTCACGATTAGATTCTGGTTAAAGCTGAGAGGGAGAACTAATCGCTAGTGGCTAGGACCAGGGCTGAAATTTTAACTAAATTTAATAATAAATGTAAAATCTCACTAGTAGGCCCGAGAACGCTCTTTGGTGAGCACAGCAGGAAGATTCAGGGACTTTTCTTGGTGGCCAGTTCAGTGTAATTAGGGTGACTAAATAACCTGTCACCCAAAGTGGGGCACTGTTGATAATTACACGTGACCCGCACACCCAGGTGAGGGAGGGCCTGTCACCCTGAGTGTAGAGCCGTCCTTGGAGGCTGATCTTATTTAGATTGCATGAGGGAGGTGCGTGCCCAGATTAACGAGGTGGGTGTGGGGGCTCATGCTGTGGTCAGAGGCCCCTGGAACGCTGGCTTCATTTGGGGTTCACTTTGGGGGTCCCAGCTCTGGGCTGGGAGGGGGTCTCACCCCTAAGGGCACAGGTGGGGTGGGGGCTCAGCCCCAGAGGAGTGTCCATGGCCACTGGAACCAGTGCAGCTTGTCCCAGGGCCAGCTGTGGGGGAGAAACGTGGCTGACCTGTGTGGCTTCAGATGCAGAACTGAGGTCCTTGGGGGAGCCCAGGAGGCTGGATGTCAGGTGGCCCAAAGGAAGAACTTTCTAGGGAGGACAGCTGGCCAGTGTGGGTGGGCAGCCTGTTCTCCCAGCTTTGAGCTGGGTTGGGGGCTGCAGAGGAATGTCCTGTCCTGGGGGGGGGGGGCAGGTGACTCCCAAGGCCCTTGAGGGAGGGTCACACCTCAGCGTCCACCATACACTGCTGCTTGGAGAGGAAGAATCTGCCTGGTGGTGCTTTAGATCAGGACACAGCTGAGCTGGCAAGGTGCAGCGTGCCCGGACCCACGCCCTCCTCTGGCTGCACCTCCCCCTTCCCACCTGCCCACCTCAAGGTGCGGCTCCCTCCCACCCCTCCCCGCCCCCGCCTACTGCTGCATTATTGCAAGTGCTGTTTGTGTATTGCTGTGCTGGAGGATGCTGCCACAGAACAGCCGAGCATGGACTGTGTCGGTGGTCCAGGGGGTCGAGACAGGTCTTACATCCCTCCCCGGGTCCCCTCAGCAGGGCGGGCAGTGTCCTGATCCCTCCCCTCTCCCCGCTAGTCATTACTTATTCATAGCTGCCGGCTTCTGGCGAGAATGCTCACACCACCAGCAGGGAGGCTGTGGATTGAATGTGTGGCAGATGCTGCGGCCCCACCCAGGCCCGTCAGGTGTCCATGCCATGCCCTGGGAGGCCCCTGCTGCTGGCCAGTATGTGTTTGGGGGTGGGTGGGTGTGTCGTGTACGAGGGACCACCTGTGCGTGTGAGCTGGGGCAATGCCGTGTGCCTGCGTGTGCATGTCAGGAGGCGTGAAGCTGGTGCAGGTGGCCCGCGGTCTCCAAGCCTGTGTGCTCCAGTGTGGGTCTTTGGAGAGGACAACCCACAGCCTCCCTCGACAGGACTCCCACAAGGCAGATTTTCCAGAGGGGCTGATGGTGTGGTCCCCCAGAGTTTGAAGGAGTTGGGAGATGGGCAGCCTGTTTGGAAGGTGCTGGCGATGTAGGCAGGTTCCCCGCACCTGCAGGACAGCGTGGGCTGTTGGGGCGCTCAGAGGCAGACCCCCACCCCAGAGGCGCAGAGTGTGAGCCTCTCGCTGCGGCCCCCAACCCGCCAGACTGCAGCCCACCAGTGCTTGGCTTGTCACAGAGACCCAGACCACAGAGAAACTGAGTCTTTCCCTCTTCTTCCCTAAAAAAGCAGCCCTGCCTGCGCTCAGCTGCTGTCCAGCTCCCTCCTCATGGGCATCTGCTGTGCACTACACTGGCCACCCTGGACCAGTGGGCATGACCTGCCTCAGCCCCTAGAAGCTGACAGTCTGCAGGGCAGAGACAGGCAAGCTCAATGCAGTGACAGGGCCACAGGAAAGCAGGAGGGGACTCGGGGCCATCTCTGGTGGGCACTGTCACCTCTGTGAGCTTTCTAAGCCTGAACCCCAGCTCCATAGACCCCCTGGACACACTCAGGAGGAGCCAGTGCTGTGTGCACAGAGTGTGGCTATCCCTCTGCCTTGACAGGGATCTGGGCACTGAAGCTAGAGTCCCGGGTGGGTGCAGCATGCATGTCAGTTCCTGTCCCTGGGACCTCGACCCTTTGCAAAATACAGGGCCCAGATCCTCCCTCAAGCCAGCAGGAAGCCATGAGGCCCACTCCAGCTGACTCTCTCCCCACTCTTCATGTGGACACATGTGGCACTGGGACACCGTGTCAAACTTAGGCCTTCTTTTTTTTTTTTTTTGATCTTGCACCCGATTCTCACGGTGGAGACTGAGGCTGCAGGTGGGCAGCAGCGCCCGGAGATCGCAGGGCCCGGAATGGCAAAGCCAGGGTCAGAGGGACCTCTGGCCCCGGGACCCACCAGCCAGGGCTGGTTCCTTGGCATGAGCCAAGTGTTAGCCCCCAGGGGCCACAGAGGTCCTCGGCCCTGCTAGAAATCAGGAGACCGTCCCTAGAATGGGGACCCAGCTGGCATCTCTTTCTACCTCCCAGTGTCTGTGGCTGGTCTAGGTGTTGGCAAGCTCCGGCCTCTGAGCCCCTTTCTGCCCACCCCTTCATCCTTCCCAGCTTCCGCCAGGCCCTGCCAGCCCCAGAGCCTCAGAGGCTGACGCAGCGGCCTCGTCCTGGCGCCTCCCCTGGGCTGACCAGCCAGGGAGCCCTGGGCAGGGCCCAGCCCGAGGCGCCCGGTCCAAGCCCTCCCCTCTGCTTCCCGCACAGCCCTCTTCCGTCTCAGCCAGGTCCTGGGGGACAGGCAGGGGTGTGGCCTCATCAAGGCCAACCCTGAACATGCCTGTGCTCACGCTTCCCAGCTGGACACAACGGGAAGGAGGGTCCCCTAGTCACCTTCCAGGGACAGGAAGTACTGAGCTGTTCAGAGGCAGTTCCTGGGCTGGCCCTCTGTCCTCTCCCAGCTTGAGGACAACGGCTCACTCTCTGCTCCTGGCCACCAACCCAGGCCCAAGGGGGACATGAGGGCCACCACCTGTCACCTCTGTCCAGAGGAAAGAGCAAAGGCCATAAGAACCCCTAGAGTGGATGTGGGGACCCCAGGGAGCCCCACCCTGTTAACCGCCTCTGGGCCTCCGTACCCTTCACCGAAAGAAACTGAGAACCATAAAGTGAACGGTTCTTCTCGTGGTCCTTCCATTTCTGCAAAGGGGCAGCCCTCCCAGGCTGGCTCTGCCTTGACTGACTGGAGAGGCCCCCACTGGCTCTGGCCTGGGTCCCTGGTGGTTTTGAGGGGGGGTCCACCTGATGCTCTGTCGCCAGCCAGCCAGCACCTGTCCTGTCTGCAAGGCTGAGCAGAAATCCCAGGACCCTCCAGGGCAGGGCTCCGGGACCTCAGCCCCCAGCAGCAGGGTTACTCAGACAGGCGCTGATTCCCTCACGGCTGGTCAGCAGTACGTGGGGACAGGGACCGCAGAGGCAGGACAGAAGCTACACACAGACAGAGACAGGGCCAGGGCGTCAGCATCGCTCCCACTCCCAGCAGCCCCCAACCCCACACACCCACCAGCCTCTGGCCTGGCCCCGCACCTGGGCTCTGATGGCCCTGTGCCAGCACCAGGAGCCCCCTGCTTTCCAAAACTCCCTCCTGCTGCCTCCAGATGTGGGGCTGGGGTCCTGTGTCACCTCTGCCTCCTGCCAGCTGATGACTTCCATCCTTTGGAGGGCCCTTTGCAGAACACAGACAGCTGTGCTTTCCTCCCACCTTTTTGTTTTCTAACCCAAAATAAAGTCCCCTCCCGGTCCCCACTCCAGGATCCAGGAGAGGCGCTAGGCTGGGAGGTTCCCCCACTCCTGTCCTCCCCTGTCCACCATTGGGTGATTGCTGGAGCATCGCGATGCTGTCGCTCAACTTTGAGCAGAGGGCCAGGTGGTAGGAGTGACCAGGACAAGCAGAACCAGACAGGACCCCTGGACGGGTGAGCCCGGAGCAAGCTCAGAGCTGCACAACCCCAGGAAAGCAAGGAGGCTGAGCCACAGGGAGGGGAGAGAGGACCTGCCCTTCCTCAGACAGCTGCCAGGGACAGCTAAACTGAGCGCACGCCAGCCAGCGTGGGGACCGAGCCCCCACCCCGCCAGCCTGCCGCCTGCTGCAGCTCCCCAGTTGGTCTCCTCCCGCCTTCCTGGTAGCCGCTGGGAGCGGAGGTTCCAAAAAGACGATGTATTTTGGGGGTCTGTACCAAGCATGGACAGCCGGGTGGCCTTCTGGGCTCCTGGCAGATCTGGGATTGAAATTTGGGGAAAGCAGAATACGTGTCCCCTCCCACAACACACCCCTGCAGTCCCTGCCAGCTCCTTCCAGGGCCCACAGGGGTGCTGGGTCAGAGTACTCCCAGACAGGAAGCACTAGCCACAGGGGACAGACTCCCCTCAGGGGCCCTCAGATGCCCATGGGCCAGAACAGGCAGCTGGGCAGGCTCAGAAGTGCCCAGCTGGGCTGTGCGTGCCTCCTCTCTCTGGGCACCTCCCCTGCCTGGTCTTAGGAAGACCTTTGCGAATCCCCAGTGGGAACTTGAGACGCAGGCCAGGCCCCCGCCAGCACCAGCTCCCCGCTCCCTCACCAGGCTCTTTCTCCCTCCTCCTCCCCTTTGGGCTACAAAGTCAGGCAATAGAAACTGGATCTTGGGAAGAAAGATGGGACCAGAGCTCTAAGCTCAGAAACCCAGGAAGCTTGCCCTGGAGCGAGGAGATCCCAATGCCCAGCGCCCACCTCGCAGACTCCCCCTCCCCCCGTCAGTGCCCCTGCCCCTCTTGGCAAACGAGATGAGCCTGGCAGGGGTCATGCTGGGGGCCTGGGCCAGACAGACGAGAGAGAGGACCCAGGGAGGCCACGCATAGGAGAGGACCATCGGGCAGTTAAATCAGGCTGAACCAGGAGGACAAGGAAAGGCCTGGCCAGCGTGTGCGTGAGTGTGCGTGAGTGTGCGTGAGTGTGCGTGAGCAAGCCTGTGATGTGCAGGAGTCGGCACCCCAGGATCATCAGCTCCACACCAGTGGTTTGGAAAGTGAGAAGAATTTCTTGTGCTTTCCCTGTGGGCTAGCTCTTCCTCTGGGCCCAGTGCACATGCCCCAGCCCAGAAGCACCTCCCAGGTGGGGCTTCTCCTCATCAGGTAGCTTGGCCCAGGGTGCCCTGCAGTGCCACCCTCCAACCCTGCTGCCAGCAGAAGTCTCAGAACCCTGGAGCCCCATCTGGAGGGGCTGACCTGGGCACAGGAGCACGGGTCAGCAGAAGAGCCCACGGCAACCATGCACAGGGTGTCAGGCAGCTGTGGTCAGCCCAGAGCTGGTAGCCACCGGGGGCAGCTGCACCAAGTCAGTTAGCCTATTGCTACCCAGGACAGAATGGGTCCAAGACGTGCCCAGGTTCCTAGGGCCACCCGACCTTCACAAAGCCAATGGTCTTGCTGAGAGTGCCCTGGTGTCCCTGAGTCCCTTCCTGCTCATCAAGGCTAGCTTCAGCAGTCACCAACCCAGGGACACCCCCAGGTGTCCCCAGGGACACCAGTGAGCAGGAAGGACCCCTCTCCCTGTGGCCTTCCTCAGGCACCAACCTGATAGGTCCCTTCAGTGGCCTGGGAGCCCCTTTGGAGCTCCCAGGACCTCCCTGGGATCTGGGCCTGCCAACAGGGAGATGCCTGGGCGGCTGGGGCCCAGGAGAGGTCCATCCTGCCTGGCTGTCAGTCCTCACAGGCTCACCTGGCCCTGATGGGGGTCCTGCTCCCGCAACACCCCAGCCCCAGCTAGGCTCCGTCTGTCCTTGCCACACTGGCCTGGCCTTGGGGGACACGTGGAGTCTTCCCTTGCTGAAGCTGCCTGGCTGTTCAGAGCAGAGGTGGAAGCCTATCAGGAGGGTCCCCGCTTCTCGTCTGGCTCCATGGGTGATGAGGACCCCAGGCGCTGTCTCCCCAGCTCAGCTTCTAGGCTGAATTGAGAGCTGTGTGAAGAAGGGGCTGCAAGAGAGAAGCCCCCATCTCCTCTCCCCGGGCTCCCACTCCTAAGTGAGACCCCTCAGGACACCCCAGGGGCCTGTTGCCCCACTGATGGATGTCCACATGCTCCTCCAACACAGCATGCCTAACAGGTCTCACGTCCTGCAGACCCACATTTCCTCCTCTGTCCTGTGGCTTGTGGGAAGGTCCCATCATGCACCCAAACCCTTAGAGTCTCCCTGACTTTTTTCCCCTTGGTCCTGGGGACTGAACCCAGGGGCACTTAACCACGAAGCCACATCCCCCCAGCCCTTATTATTTTTTATTTTGAGACAGGGTCTCGCTAAGTTGCTCAGAGATTCACAAAGTGCTGGGCTGGCTTTGAACTTTCGATCCTCCTGCCTCAGCCTCCCGAGTCGCTGGGATTACAGGTGTGTGCAAAGACTCCTGGCTCCCTCACCCTTGGCAGGCCCAGCTCCCAGCTTGTGGTGGCCAGCAGGTTAGCCTCCCTCCTTGCTGTCTGCTTGCCACCCACCCCTCTCCCCAGCCCGAGCCCGAGCACTGCCGGCCCAGCTGAGTCTAACTTTGTGAAGCTCAAAGTTCTTCCTGATGAGCCCTCTCAGCTCCAGCCTCCCACCCAGCTCCTCCCACATTCTTAACTCCAAACTTGGTTCCAAAGTCAGTCCAAACACTGCAGGCTCTGTCCCAATTCAAGCACCCTTGCTCCCACGCCCCTCTCCTGGCTCCCACTTTTCTGTCAGGTGAGCCTTCAGGCAGGGGGACACGAGGCGCCAGTGAAAGGCAGCTAAGTGTCACCGCTTCCAGGAAGCCCTCCCATCCTCTCTGCGCTGGCACACTTAGCTGAGGTGCATAGTCACTCCTCCGTCGCGCTCCACCAGCCTCCTGAAGGTCCCTGGCTGTGTCTTGCTCAGCTCCTGAGCCTTGAACCCTGGGGTGCAGGAATGGATGAAGGACGACTGTGTGAATGGCGTCTGTTGTAAGAGGCAGGACGGGGCCTGGCGGGATCCCTGAAGCCACTGCTCCGCAGGGACCCTCCTCTCCAGCCTCCTCCAGCCCCAGCCGCCCTTTGACTGAGGGTCGTCCCATGGACCACGTGCCTTCCCATCCTGTGGAAATGACTTCTCAGGGGTGGCACTGGAGGTACTGCTGTCCCCCTTTAAAGCTGACAAGTTGCAATGGACAGTTCCTGACCCTTTGGCAAATGGGAGAGTGGTAAGCCAAAGCCAAGGGCCCAGCTTGGTGATGGAGGGCTTGGGTGCAGGGCAGACCTCCCTTGGTAGAGGAGGATGTGGAGGTCCAGGGGAGGGGAGCCCCTGCTTGTGTGAGGCACCTCTGTCTCTGGACTTCCACCTGGGGGTCCACCTGAGGAGGGGAAGGAGGGGCCCCGGGGGTGGAAGGGCCTCCTTGTCTGAGCAGTGGACCCAATGCCAAGGGCTGGGCAGGGGCTGGGCCTCCCTCAGGTCGGGCCTGGGATCCGGCTCTGCCCCTCAGCTGCCGTGTGCCATTGCTGCCCGAGTTACCAGACCCTGCCCCCAGTCTCAGGTGGCTCAGTGCCAACGCAGGCGGGTGGGATGAGGGGACCATGCCCAGCTCAGGGGAAGAAGGGACATTCACTGGCAGTCAGGGTGTCCTGGATGGGCATTTGCTTTCTCACTCAGCTGAGCTCTGCTCACAGCCACGATGAAGGCCCACCCACTGCAGGGCTGTGTGCTCATGGGCAGGCGCCCAGAGCCCTCCTCCCTGTGGGAGGCTGTCCCCCTCCCCCGACCCTCCCCCTGACCCTCCTGCCGTCCCTCATCCTGCTGCCTGAACATCGTCCTTCCTGGTCCCCCCAGATCCTCCTCCACCCCAGGCTCTCCCCGTGTCCTGGTCTGCGAGACCCTCCCACTCCCGCCTCTATGGTCTTTGTCTTCATCCCTGAGGGTGACACCCTGTCCTTGTGCAGTCCTGAGAATACGGTAGGCCATGGAGAGTGGAGGCTCTGAGCCTCCTCGCAGGTGGGGCCTCCTCAGGACCCCAGCCTCATTACCATGACAGCCAGGGCCAGACCCTGCCTCCAACTCCAGAGCCTGGGTAGCCATGCTGTCCCACCTCTCAATGGGCTGAGGCCCCTTGGGGATAGGGAACAGGTGTCTGACCCCGCAGGACCCCAGCACAGTTCCACCCCACCTCCCTACTCCCAGCTCTGACCTCTATTCAGGAGCTCCAGACACTGGAGCCCAAAGCCCACAGCCCCAGAGTCACTTCGACCTGCCCCAGAAACAACGGTACAGCCACACGTCAGGGCCACACGTGTGCAGAGCCTGTAGCAGACATGCTGGCCTCACTCCCGGCCAGGCATGCTTGAACTTGGCCACTCGGCAGTGAGGAGTCGGGCTGGGGACAGAGCCAGGAGCAGCCGTGGATGACCCCAGCCCCTGATGCCCCCGGAGCACCTGCTCACCAGCCTCCACCCAGGCTGCCCGCCCGCCCCATCTCACCCACCTGGGCATGCTTTAGGGCCCAGTTCTGCTCCCTCCCGTGCGGCCTCTCATGCATGGGACCCCAGGCTGAGAACTCCACGTGCACAGGAGATGGTCTGTGCTGTCCTCCCAGCGGTGTCCTGGGAAGAGGGGGGGGGGGGCTTGGAAGAAACCTGTGGAGTGGTGGAGAAGAGCGAGGGACAGAGGGAGGCTTTTCTTGACCCTGGGCATGTGAGCACAAGCAGGGACACTTCGCAGAGGCACCTCCTGCAGAGGCCACACTCAGGCCCAGAGTCACAGGTGGCTCCATGGGTGATGAGGACCCTCCCCTCTGGTCTGTCCACCCCGCGTCAGCATTGCTGGGCTCGGTCAGATGCTCGGGGCAGCCAGGGCAAGGCCAGGCTGGGGAGCCTCAGTCCACAGGGAGGTGCCCTGGGCTTTGCTCCTGTCCATGGAGAGGCAGGGCAGGGAGTGAGCCCCCTCTATCCATCCTGGCAGCCCTTTCCGGGTGGCAGGAGACTAGATAGGGGTGTGCAGCTCCCAGCGGGTGGCTTCATAAGTGACTGGCAACAGGCGGAGATGCCAAAGCAAAATGTCTCCAAATTAGCGGTAATTGCAGGAGAAATAAAGAGCAAACAGGGTGAACTGAAGGAGGTATTCTATAAATATTATGTTTTTTAAAGTTTGCCCTGGAGTAATAGAAGCTGTTTAAACGCTAATGTCCTGTCTGTGCATTTAAAAAGCCTGGTAATGAGGATTTAGTGTCTGTTTCCTGGGCCAGAGGTGCTGGGGCCCTGCATTTCCAGCCTCCTCTCCGGGGCTTCCCAGAGGGCCACCCCCAAGGATCAGAAAGAGCCCTTCGTGGGTCCAGACTCAGCTCACCCCTGCCTGGGGGCCTGGGCCCTCCCCGCACCAGCAGCCCCTTCCTGCTCCCTCCGACCCCAGCCATCTCCCCTGCCCAGCGTCTGCATGGCCTCTCTTCCCCTGTCCCTTGCACCTCCTTCTGGGCCACCAGAGCTGGACAGCAGAATTCTCTTGGTCACATAGATCCAAAAGGGTGGCCCACCTCCCTGGTCACCTGGACCTGCAGACTACCCTCTACCTGACAAGGAGGGGGCACGTCCAGTGAGCCAGGGGACTGGCTCTGCTATGTGACCATTCTGTGCCATCTGGTTGGTTTTATTAGAAGTTACTAAGCAAAGTGCTCGCTCCAGCTGGTGACAAGGTGTTGCCACTTTGTGTCATGAATGAGCAGTTGCGATGCCTTCACCTCATGGCAGAGGAGGGACCTCAGGGCCAGAGACCCCCACTCGGGAAGTTCTGGAGGAGTGGGTCCCTGGGGGCTGCGTCGTCAGTCATCAAGGGAGCAATGACCTCTGCGGGATTCTGTCCTCCTAAGCCCCCGTGTGCCGGGCTGGGCAGGGCCACACAGGTGGCCGTGGGATGGTTGGTAGAAGTGCAGGGGGTGTACTCGGCTGGGCACTTCGTGTGCGCACAGTGTCTTGATTCCTCCACGCCCACAGCCCCCAAACCCAGCAACACCCCACAAAAAATGGCTGGGGAGCCCCTGTGGGCTGTGCATAGGACACTGCCGTCCCCAAAGCCAGGCTTCCTGTGCCATGTGCCGTGACGTGTGCTTGGGGCACAAGAGTTCCCAGTGTTAAATCTGAAGAGGGGTCGTGGACAGGACAAATTGTGTCCATCATCTCATTGGTCACCTGAGTTGACACACCGTCTTGGGTGCTAGGTGGCCCTGGGGGTTAGTGGCCCTGTGAAGGCTCAGAGCATCACAATGGAAGGACTTAGAAAGCTTGCGGCCAGCATGCTCAGGAATGAGTGAGGAGGGAGGGCAGCAGGAGCCTCTGAGTGGGCAGGGCCCGGGAGGAATCAGGCTCATGGTGGCAGTTGCCTGGGGCAGGTCCCTGGAAGGAGCTGGGAGGTGGACATTTGGGGATTTGTTGCCGCTGGGCCGGGGGGAGGATGGCTGGCCAGCAAGCCCCACATCCTTCACAGTTCCCGCAAGGAGCCGGAGAGGAGAGAGGCCCCTCTGCCCCCGCTACCCTGACCTGGTCACACAGAAACAGGACATTTCATCCTTTCTCCATGACTTCTAAGTGCTCCTGTCCAGAATGTGGCTGAGGTGACAGCCATTTCCAGGTCCCCCCAGGGAGGCAGCCACTCCTGAGGGCGGGGAGGGACTTTCTCCTGCTTCAGCCTGTGGCTTTGCTACCCCCATAGCCTCCTCCTCTTCCTTTTCTCATTCTCTAAAGACTGAGGAGAAAACCCTGAATTTGGGCACAGTTGGGGACATTTTGATTCCAAAGGAGCAGAGAAAGTCGGGGCTGTAGTTGTGGCTGACGCCCTCAGGGCTGGGGAAAGACTGAGGTTCTGGAATTTTCTGATACAAGAAGCAAGTCACTCTGGAGTCCAGTCTTTGGGGCTGATGATGATTGGGGGGAGTGGGCAAGCGTGGGCAGGAGTCACAGAGCAGGGCCAGGAAGCCAGACCTGACCCCTGGAAGCAGGCTACCTACAGGGGTCCCACAGGAGGGGGAGACTGGGGACGGGCGCCAGGGGAGCCAGAGTGCAGGGGGAGGGGCAGCTGCATGGTGGAGAGGCAGACAGAGTGGGGTGCAGGCCAGCTCCTGGCTCAGGCCCAGTTCCCGAGAGCCTGAAGTGTTTCCAGCGAAGAGCCGAGAAGCTTTGGCCCTTCACCCAGGGCCATTTGTCTTGTCCCTGGCATGGTCCTGGATCCTGAGATGGGGCCACGCTCCTGGTGTTGGTCAGCTCCCCAGATGCAAACGTGGCAGTGCTGGAGGAGGGAGGGGCTCTGGCAGAATAGCTTAGCTTCTGAGGCCCCAGAGGACCGGAGCTGGCAGGAACTGGCCTGTCCAGACCGTCCGGGTCCAGTGGGGGCTCCCTGAGGGCAGGGCCTCGTCTGCCTTGCTCCCCACTGTAGCCCTGGCCACAGGGCCCTGGCACAACGTGGGTGCCCTGCAGATGTGCACCAGGGCCAAGTGTTAGAGTGTGCTCCAGGGAGGCTGCCCGAGGTCCTGTGGGTATTTGGAGACCCGAGCCAGAGAGGGAGGCACTCCTGGAAAGAGGGATGGCCAGGGCCTCCGTCCTGCCGGACAGGCCTTGCAGCTGCACCCCAGGATCTGACCCTAGGAAGGAGGTGGCCCTAGCTGGGTGGTGGGCAGGGGCTCTGCCGAGCTCTTAGGAGGACAGGCATGTCCTCTGCCCCTGGGGCCGAATGCCAGCAACCACCTAGAGCCACCCCCAGGTGCTCTGCTGAAACCAGGGTTCAGCTCACTGTGATTCAAACTTAATTATGGAGAAAGCCCGGATTAAGGACCCTCCATTCATCTCCTGCCGGCTGCAGCTTGTCAGCAGCTTGGGTTTGGAGCGTCCTGCTCATGGTTCCGGAGGACAAGTCTCAAGACAAGACGGGCCTTGGCAGGGGCAGAGGTGGGGCTGCACCTCGTGGGAGCTGATTCAGGCCCTGTGTCTCCCCCACGATGGAGGCCACCACCCCCACCAGGACACAGCACACCCCGTCCCACACCAGCCTGTCTGGGCGCCCTGCCCACCAGGAAGCCTGTGTCCTGCTGTCCACCAGCAGCCCTGGGCATGGGGAGTACACTGAGCCACAGGACCAGGAGCAGGGCGGGGAAGCCCCGGCCTGTGCTGGGAAGTCCCAGTGGTGACTGTGCCCTTCCCTGTGCCTGCACACATCCCCCCACCCAGGCACAAGACCTGCATGTAACTCCCACGTCGCCTGCCCCTGCCCTGCCTGGAAGGACAAGCTGGCCACCCGCCCCCAACTCCACATCCCGCTCCTTGGCCTGGAGCCAGGGAACAATGGGGGGTGGGGGGGGAGCAGAATAAATGCTGCGGGCAGCCCCCACCCACCCACCCCCCGGCAGGAAAGAGTTAAGGGAGTCGTGCCGATGGGCAGTACGCAGCCTTCAGCCCTGGTACCACAGAGGGTGTCTTTGGAATTCAGGGGACAAGTAAGTGAGCTGATCACAGCTGAGTGAAACTACCTTCACACAGAGCTGGGGACCGGACGAGGCTGCCGAGGAAAGGAGAGGGAGGTGCTGGGGGGACGAGGCGGGGTCTCAATGTACAGGAACCTCGTGAGAGGGGGTCTGGGCCCACTGCCCTCCACACAGCTGGCCCTGCACCAAGCCTTCAGGCCGAGGTGAGCCACGCACCCTCTGCCTCTCGCTGGCTCCACCGGCAGCTTCCCTCCGTCTCTTTTTGTTGTGCAAACACTATGTGCAGAGACCTGGCTGGGCACCACCTGAGGCAAGAGGAAGGGAGTCCTCCGCGGGCAGCGGGGCAGCCGCACCAGCAGGGAGCTGGCGTGTCATTCTGGGGCGTTTGGAATGCCACGTTGGGGGCTGAGTTTGAGTCTGGAGCATCTCTGTTGTACTTCATGCTCAGCCCTGGAGACGTGACAGTGAGGAAGGCCCCCTCTGCCCCCTCGGAGGTCCCCCAGCAGGAGAACCACCAGTCGTCACAGGGTGATGGGCAAACCCAGCACGGGGGCCGCACACTGTGGGCGCCCAGGGGAACTGCTCCTGGGCTGGGAGCTCATCTCAAGTGATTCCTGCCGGAGGGATGCCTGAGCGGCACCAGGAGCCATGGCGAGATGAGAGGCCTGGGGAGAGGGCAGTGGAGCGCCCTGGGCAGAGATGGTGAGGTCCTGGGCCTGCTGTAAGGGAGAAGCAGGGTCAGAGGAATGTGAGACCCCCTGGCTGGAGAGATTCTGGCTCAGGGGCCGTCACCCTCCAAGAGTGCCCGCTCACCTTGGCTGCGGAAGGGGCATCTGCCAGCCAGGCAGGCACCTGTGCCCATGGCCTCCCAGTGCTCCTGCATTTCCCCGAGAAGGCCCGAAGCTCGCCGTTGGAACACATCGCCCAGGAAACCAGCTGCAGCAGGAAGCTGCGGAGAGACAGAGAGAGGACGCATCTGAGGTGGGAGACTCCAGCAAGGGCCCCCTTTCCCTGGCTCACCTTCCCCAGCCCCTGCACTCTGCCCGCAGACCACCAGGGAGCCTGGGAGGCAGCCAGAGAGGCAGCCAAGGGGGGCTTCCAGGTGGTCAGGGCCTCTGGGCTAGTGGCGTGCACTGGTGCGTGAGGCAGAGACAGTCCAGCCCCGCAGGAAAGACCAAGAGCCTTGGTCCCATGCCTGTGTCATGTCTTGAGGGTCACAGAGTGGGGCAGGTGACTGGAGAGCTGCTGCTGGGCAGTGATTGGCTGTGCCTAGCCACGTCACAATCACCCAAACAGGGACTTCAGGGTGTTTCTGCAGTGACTGCAACTAAGGCTTTCCTGGAGCAGCAGGAAGAAGAGGGGAGTCAGGTGAGACCCTGAGACCTGGCCAGGGAAGGGCCACCTACCCCAGCCCAGCCAGGCCTGCACAGCCGGGGCCTTGGAGCCTGCAGTGTTCTAAAAGGAAGAACCAGGACACTGATGGATTATGTAACCAAGCAGATGACCACTCCTGCTCTGGGGCAGGACTGGCGCTCGGAAGGAGCTGAGGGAGAACACGACGTGGAAAGGATGAGTGGGAGCACAGGGAGCAGGTGCTGTGGCACACACTCGAGTCTCCCAGTGGTCAGGGGGATGTCCCATGAGGCTCCCTCTGGGACCAGGCAGATGCTCCCCTGAAGGAGGTACCTGGCTCAAGGGCTGGGGCTAGAGGGAAGGGCACCCAGGTCATGACAGCAGGGCTTCTTCCAGAGTGTTCTTTTGTCCAGTGGAAGGATCTCATAGTCCATTGGCCGAGCGATCCAACTCACCTGGTTGGGGGCGTGGCCTGGGAAGCATCCCGTTGGACTTGCAAGGGGCTCTGGTTCCACTCAGGAGCACTCCAGGCCTCCCTAGAGAGGGGCACCCTGTCCTGGACGAGTGTAGGGCAAGGCCAGCACCCACAGGTCCAACCAAGCCCCGCCCCCGACTCTGGCCTCTGGCTGTCGAGCAGAGGGAATGAATGAGGGGACACTGGATCTGACCCTAGGAAGGAGGTGGCCCTAGCTGGGTGGTGGGCAGGGGCTCTGCCAAGCTCTTGGGAGGACAGGCATGTCCTCTGCCCCTGGGGCCGAATGCCAGCAACCACCTAGAGCCACCCCCAGGTGCTCTGCTGAGCCTTGGCAGCGAGCCTTGGCAACTGCGAGAAAGGTCTTCACTCTGTACCGGCTGCTGTGACGGGAGAAAGGAGCACTTGGTCCGTTGGCCGAGAACCCTCGAGTCCAGCAGGGTGGTGGAGCTGGCTGTGCCTCATGTGCTCTGCTCTCCACATGGAAACGCACCTGTCAGTCATGGCGCTGAGCAGGAGCACCCTTACCCAGCAAGCACTCGAGAGCGGCTCCTATCCTCGGGGAGACAGGCGAGGAGAGGGAGCTGTGGGCTCCTTCCTCTTGGAGTGGGAAATTTCAGATATCAGGACTCCACTGCCTTAGTCTAGAATTTCCCCCCAAGGCAGAGCTTGAGATGAGGGCTTGCCTACAGGAGGTTCACTGTGGGGACATCAGGATGAAGTGGGGTGGGAGGAAAGCCAATCAGGCATGTGACTGAGCTGCTTGATGAGCCCGGGGCCACGGGCCTGCAGGGACCCTGTGAGGGGTCGTGGGGAATGTGCCCCCAGCCGCCCAGCTGAGGATGGAAGGTGAATGCAGACCGCTGGGCAGGGTCGGGCCAGGACTCGCAGCACACCCAGGCTTGCAGCTTATCCGGCCTGCTCCACAGGCCGTGGCCCAGGGGAGGCAGGGCTCAATGGCTCAAGAGGACAGTTGCTCTCAGCCTAAGAGGCCACAGGCCACAGGCTGCAGCAAGGCCTGGAGAGGGAGGTGGGGCGGGACCCAGGCGGTGTCTGAGGCGGCCCACCCTGGCACCCCCACACTGTCCCATCCGTGACAGAGATGTCAAGGCAGCAGCCACCCCAGAGTCAGCCCTGCGTCTCTCTTACTAAGAGGTGCCACCACTGCTCCCCACCTCCGACTCACCATGACGTCCTTATAGCACCATTAGGCAATGTTCACTGCATCCTGCAGCCCTGTCTTGCTCTGGGACCTACTCAAAACGGGTAGCCGGTGGCAACAGCAGGACGGAGAAGCACACCCAATGTCAATGTCCACTACTTCCACCTTCTGAAGGGCCATGAGTTCTGTGCCCTTTCCTGGTGGAACGGCAGGTTATTGCTGGCCTTTACATAACCTTCACGGGAATCTCCCAGGAAGCCCCAGACTCATCCATGTAGCAAGCCGTGGGTCCCCCTGAGGTTCATCTGTCTTGGTCATTGTCATGGCACACAGATGAGTCTTCCCAGGCAGGCAGCAAACTCACCTACTCCTCACGTCTGGTCCCACGAGCCTCGTGGCCTCAGGATGGCGAATGCGCTTGCTTTTCTCTGGATGTACAGTGACCAAAGTCTTCAAGACTGGCTTGTGACAAAGAGCGAGAGATCCATCCCAGCCTGCGGTGAGGTAGTGAGCAGGCATGGCTGTCCTTCCCGTGTAGGGGCACGGCCCTCTGCACGGTCCTCCCTGGCAGGGATCGGCAAGAGTGCATTTCCACATCAGTCACCACCTAGGAGCAGCAGAGGCTCTGTGGTCTGCGCCACTAAATTAAATGCTGTGGCCAGTGTTGAGGCTACAGGAGGTCAAGTCCACAGAAATCCACTGTTGTCCACCGTGATTCGTCCGACTCTCACAGGGGCCTCGAGGTGATGAGCAGGCACACAGTGAGGGCCGCCCTCCCTGCTCCCGCCGAGTGTTTGATGGTCGATACACTGTGGCAATTTGCAGGATGAGCTCTTTTCCTGATTTGCGCGCTCACCAGGGCCTGGGGGAGTCCCCTGTGCCTCCCCTTGGCCCACCTCGGTCAGGGCACCCATAGGTGGGTTATGTCAGGTGCTAAGTATATTCGTCTGAACTGCATACTCAGTCCACAGAGCAAACCACAGATGGGCCCCTGAGGCCACCAGGGGGACTTGGGTCAGGAGGTCGCGACTCTGGCTTCCCATGGACCCCACTCTACCTGATGGCTATGGAGTGTCCCAGCTTACTCGTGTCCTACTGCCTTCAAAATGTTGGGTGTTTCCTTTCCCCAGTGCATAGGTTCTCTGGACAATGTCGCAGGCCCCTCTGGGGAGGGAGAGGGGCCTGTCCTCAAGTACACTGCAGTGACTCTGCAGGCTTCCCTGGTGCCCCTTCAACCCAGAGGCTCTGGTCTGAGGATGACCTGAGCCTGGCCAGCCTCTGCAGTCTGCCACAGTGCTGACAGATGGACCCCCTGGCTCTTGAATTTCTTCTGACTGCAATTCAGATAGCACCCTCCTTGGCCACCGGTCATCTCGTCCCCAGGAGCACCAGGGTCTATTAGCGCAGACCCTGCACCCCAGGGCTCCCTGGCCATCACCCAAGCCTTGCTGACCATGATGGTATTATGTTGACCTTGCCGGTGGAGGTTAAATGGGACTATCCAGTCTCTGCTTCTCGGGAATCTTCCAACCCTTGTTGACACCAAGGAGCTGGTGATGGATGTCTCTCCTGACGACTGGCCTGGCCTGCAGAAAGCACTCACCTCAGCCTTCCAGCCAGGCATGTCTTGCTGCCCAAGTGAAGGCAGCAACCCTGGCCCTCCTGGGGGTGGCCATTGCTGGGTTCTCTGCCTACACCACCCTAGGCCTTCAGACCCACTGCCTCACCGACTGAAGGCCAGGGACGTGTCTCTGCCCCCAGGGAGCTGTTCACTGCACTGCCTCAGGTGTCCCTGAGCCATGGACACTCCTCCCACCCAGGTCACTACCTTCTCCCTGTCTGAGGACTTCCATTCTCCTTCTGGTCCCTCCCCCACTGTCCCCCCTCCCTCCTGCTCCCTGGCTGGTCTTGCAGCTCTGTGGGAGTGTGGCTAATCTCCTGGAGCTGTCCCCTCTTGGCCTGGGCTCACTGTGACCAGCCCCTGCTCTGCGGTGATGAGGGAGGGTGCGGCAGCTGCAATGTGGATGAGCCTTGTCCAGTAGAGAGCTTCTCTGTCCAGGTCCTTGCTGGTCCTCCCAGTGAGAAGAGCCAGTTTTCTTCTAGAAAGGGGGAAGGGCTGCTCCTGCCAGCCCCAAGGGCTCAGAGGAGCCAGGAGTGCAGGATTCTTGGGCCATCCACCAGATGTCCTTATCTGGGGTCACGCTCTTCCTTGTTGGGCTGACTTTGGTGGACGTGCTCTGTGTGCGCGTCCAGGCTCTGTTGTATCTGCTGCCCTTACAGTTGATCCCCAGGGTTTTAGGAGATGAGGTCTGCTGACATGCGTGGAGGTCCGTCCCTTGAGTTGATAGCCCACTAACCTAAGGCTGTCATCTTCCTCCAGACTTCTAGATCCATTAACAAAAACGCCAGCCCACCCCACGGTCCTTACCATCGCCCTTGCCCAAAGCTACCGCATAGCTGCCGCACATCCAAGCCCCTCATGTCCCCCTGCCCCCTTCTCCACCCTCCGCCATCCAGCGTCTGCATGATGGTGATGCTCTGACATGTCAGCTGGTGTCACTCTCTATTGGCCCCCAGAAATGGGGTCCTTAACCCTGTCTGACCAGCAACTTTTCCAGGTTCAGAAGCCCATCCCCAGGGGCCACTTTCGAAGCCACCTTAGGAGCAAACTGCCTTAGCTTGGGTTCTCCCCAGAAAGCAGCCCGAAGGAGTCCTTGCAGGCAGGCGTGTGCTTCGGGAGTGCCCAGGAGGAAGGGGTCAGGGAGACCAATCAGGGAGTGAGGGCACCTCATCGAGGGCGCGTTGCAGAGGTGCACCACTGTGGGCAGTGGGGCCTCAGGCCCAGGAAGGACCCAGTGAGGGATCAGCCTGTCCACCTGAGGGATGGAAAGGGTGCCCTCCACCAGGTCCCCTCTCCATCTGGCCGAGGATTGCTGCCCCTCCAGGTCAGCCAGTTTGTCAGCTTGGCTGAGTGGGCTCCAGCAGGTGTCCCATGTGGCAGTAACAGAAAAGCCCCAGACAGAAGGTGAGAGATGAGCTTGTGCAGGCTGTCAGCCTGCAGCTGTGCGCGCTGATGGCTGGCGTGGAAAGAGGGTGTGGGTGGGGCCTGGGAGGTGCGTGATGTGTGGGATCTTGGGTGGTCTGGGCAGCACCCTGCCTGCACCCCACTCTTCCTGTGTCAGCACTGGAGAATTGCCAGCCGCCCCACAAGGGCATTGTGGGAGTTGTGAGCGATGGTGTTGGTGGGATCTTTGTGAGCTGTGAAGCTCTACCCTCGTGGAAGGAATTGGCAATTGTGTGTGAGGGTGGCAGTCTGGGCACACCCCAGCGTTGTCCTGGGGCTACCTCTCCTGCCAAGTGCACCCTGATCCCCAGGATCCTCCCCTCTGCCTGGCCACCAAAGGCCCCTGTAGACCACATAGCCACAGGGAGCGTCCCGTCTCGAGTGCAGGGTGGCGGGACACCCGGGCTGTGAGCTTCTTCCCCAGAGTCCTCCCAGGTCTGAGCCCTGCCCCACTCCACCCCCGTGCCAGGGAAGCCTTGTCATTGCCTCGGAGAGCACCCGGGGGACTGAGGGCATTCTCCCCATCATGACTGCTAATGTTCCAGAGATGTGTGTCATCACCCAGAGACGGTGACAGCTCGAGTGAAGTGGCAGGAGGAGGAGGAGACGCCACTGCAGTTTGGAGGTGGTGTCGGTTTCAAGTCAAGCACTGGCTGGCTGCTGCAGGGAGGGGGTGCGGGGAGGTCTGAACGTCGGAGGCAACTTTTTGCAAACTTTGCTGAATCTGCCCCAGGCTCTGTGCTAGTCTCCCTCAGCCTCCAGTGGAGTCTGGAGAGTGTGGTGGAGAGGAGGCAGGTGGGAGGAGGGGGTGAAGAGACAGACAGGGAGGCTTGTGCAAGCTCAGCACTAAGGCAGCCCACGTCCAGTAGCACCCACTGCGGGAGGGGCTTGCAGTAATAATAAAATCACAGTAATTACAAAAGTAATGGACACATCAGAAGAATTTTTGCATGTTCTAGAAAATATGGGGGAGATGAAGATAGAGAAATTGTGAACAGTTCCCTCTTGAGAGGGAACAGAAGTCACAAGCTCTTCGGGGTCAGGCAGGCGGGTTCAGGACCAGGGACAGCAGCCAGGCAGCCTGGCGGGCTCTCCACCCTGGGAACCCCACTGGTGGGTAGCTGGACTTCCTAACGTCCTGCAGGGTGGCCACCACTGGGCTTCATGGAGGCACAAGCTTCTCGGGGTTCCCCACTCCTGCTCTGCCACCCAGGCCTTGCCCCACCATCCCTGTTAAAAGCACCAGAATCCTCTCTCTTGGTCCATGGCCTCTGGAGCCAAGAGGGGCAGAGCTAGTCCAGCCTGGGCACAGAGTGAGCGGGGTGAGGGCTGGCTGGTTTGGGAAGTACCCAGCCTCTGCTGCCCTCCGTACTGCTCAGTCAGATCAGGATGGTTTTACACATTGTGTTCTGCGTTTGCACGTCTGCGGGGTGGGGGGTGGGGGGCGGGAGAGAATCAGGCTTTAAACACACGTGGAGAGATGGGCTGGGCTGGGCTCAGAGGTAGAGCGCTCGCCTGGCAAGCATGAGGCACCGGGTTCCATCCTCAGCACCACAGAGAAATAAGATAAAGATCTTGTGTCCACTAAAACTAAAGAATAAATATTTAAAAAAACACACACGGAGAGGATGAGAAGAGGGGTCTGAGGAAGAACAGGGGAGCGTGGGAAAGGATGCGAGGACGAGGACCACGAAGAGCTGGGAGGGATGCACGAGGTCTCAAGGGAACGGGGACATGGCCTGCCCAGCCTGCCACCTCACTCGGGATGGCCCTTGGAAGGAGGGGCCAGGTGGATTTCTCTTGCCCTGGCCTGCCCAGCACCCGGGGAAGGGGACCTTGTGACTTTTCTCTGCTTCTGTGGGGAGTCAGGGGTCCATAGCCGGTCGCCAGGTCAGCTTTCCGGTCTCGTTCCTTCCCCGGCAGGGACTGGCGCTGTGCACAAAGTGCCTTTGTTTCTCTGAGTCTACGTGTGGGTTTCTGCCAGCCCAGCCCAGCTCTCCTGGCTTCAGGCTCCCCAGGGACACGGTCTGTGAAACCTCGGGGTGTGGCCTGCCAAGGCCTCCCCGCAGCCCTGTCTGGACCTGCAAGGAGCTGGGTGGTGTGGAGCCCGGGCTCGACCTGGCCACCGTCCCTGCAGGGTGCCCCCCTCGGCTCTGAGCTGAGGTGGCCCCTCTTTCAGCTCTGCCCATGGTACCTGTCCCTTCTCACATTAGCGCCCAGGGCAGGGAGGGCTTGTGAGTGACACTGCCGATGCCCAACTCACCCGAAGTCCTGTCTTCTGACACTCCAGGGTTGGACCCAGCAAAGAGGGCTGTCTGGGAGGCTCCCTGCTCCCCCGGGGGCTTCGAAGCTCTCTCGGTTCCCAACAGGCTGACAGCTTTGGAGACCTCAAGGCCATTGCTTTGCTTTTATCTGCCCACTCTCTTTGGCCATCTGTCATTTCATTGAGCCTTGGACAGCAATTTGGGATGTTTTTCGTGTTATAGAGACAGAAACCTGGGAAGCTTCAGGGCAGGACTGTCCACTGGAGCTTTCTGCAGCAATGGGAATGTTTTCCATCTGTGTCAAGACACCGGTCACAGCCACATGTACCATTGGGCGTTGGAAATGAGGCTGGTACAACTGAGGGACAGAAGCTCTGCTTTCATTTCTGCTTAATTAAAGATTTAGAGGATTGTTTAGGAGATCTAATTACTTCCTGTTCAAGGTCACCTGTTCCCACCCCAGAGGTCATTGGCATCTCTTGGTGGATCACTGGCTTCAGACCATCCAGATGGCTGGCGGTGTCCTCTTCCTCGAATTCCACCTGGGCTAGTTCTCCTCCCGGAAGAGAAGGCTGAGGCCTGCAGCTCACCAGAGGGGCCGTGGGCAGAGCGCTCAGGGGCACCCAGGTGTGCACTCCCCCATGTCTGGTTCTCCAAGGGAGGAGGGGGTCAGGATGAGTGAGAAATGGGGAGGAAGGGGTCCCAGGGGCAGCATGGGAATGAGCACAGGCATGAACTCCCTGAAGGAGTGTGGCCAGTAGCAGCAGCTGGAGGGCAGTGTCTCTCTGTGGTCCCCAGAGTGACTGAGGCTCACTTGCAGCGGGGAGAGAAGTAGCTGGCCAGTCTTCCAGCCCCCACTCACCCCGGTTTGCCCTTCTGCACGGCGTCTTCTCTGCGAGGCCAGCCCCCAGCTGTTCTCCAGATGTCCCTCTCTTCCTCCAGACCAGCGCAGTCCACAGTCCACACCCGAGCTGCAGACTGCTTTCTGCTTCGTGTTCTCAGCGTCTCCACGGGAGAGAATGTGACTCTTACCACTGGGAAGCAGCAGGATGTTAGGCATCAGGAAGCTCAGAGATCCAGAGGCTTCTCACATTCCCCAGAATCATGAGAGAGAGAGAGAGAGAGAGAGAGAGAGAGAGAGAGCGCTCAGAGGCCTGGGCAATTAGTTCTGAAAAATTCTTAATTTCCCCAGGCCTCTGTCTCCCCGGGGGACACATCTGTCTCATGGGGTGTGTGAGGCGTGCTGGGGTGACTATGTAAAGGTACCCCATGAGCTGGGTACTCAGGCCCTGCGTCTGTGAGTGCTAGAAGGTGCTCCCCAAGTGCCCTCCCTCTGCACCTGGGCCTGGGGCTTTGCCTCGTGGGCAGCAAGGAGAGAACATTTTCCAGAAGCAGTGGTCACTCAGAGTTTGTTTCTTGGTCTGGTCCAGCACAGAGAATGACCAAGCGTCTTACCCACAGCACTCTCAGGAGGCAGCCCACCACCTAGACCACCTGACAGAGCAAAGCCTTCACGGCCAACGTCCCGAGCATGCTCGGATCTCAGAGGTGCAGGCCCACGCTGGGGCAGAAGTGACCTTGGTTGCCTGGTGTCAGGGCAGGGCTCCCTCCCGTGCCTGGAGATCCCCGTGGGTTGCAGCTGCCCTGGGGGTCCAGTGGGGGAGGTCAGCCCCTGGTGTTTTCTCCTTCCCTCCCTGCTCTGCCACGGGAAATGAGTGGCCCTAGAGGAGTGGCCCAGCTAGACACAGGCCCCCAGCCACCAAAATCCACCATTCTGGAAAAGAGTGCATGGAAAATAGATCAGTTGAAAGAAATATCTACTTCCTGGTTCTCTCCTGGAGGAGTGCAGAGACTCACAGACGGGTGCAGAGAGGACGGAGAGCAGAGACTCACAGACGGGCAGCCCGAAGGGAGCAGCCCATCTCTGCTGCTGCAGACCCCACCACTGCCTGCTCTTGGGCTCCTGTGTTCTCCTCTGCCATGGCCACCCACGACCCACCCCACACCAGGGCAGAGCATCGAGGCAACACAAAGTAGCCACCATCTTTCCTCCTGGCTAGATACCAAGAAGCCCCAGTGTCCACTGTTCCACGTGCACCTGTGTCAGCGCCCTCCAGGTGGGGTAGGGTGTGCAGAGGTGGTCTGTGGCTGGTTTCCAGCCGGCAGATCCCAGCACGCTTCTGGGGCACACCCCTCACCGCCTACCATTGGATTCTGAGAATGCAAACAAGTTTGAGCATGAGCCAGAACAAACAGTAATTAGGAAGGTAAATCCAACGCAAAAATAAGCATAACGCATTCCAAATTCAAATAAGAATTATTTGTGGACTCTCTGCTCTTTCTGAATTATCAGTGGAACGTTCCACTCCATTTGCATAGATAATTGAGAGTTAACTGTACTTTCTGTACCAAGGCCTGGGAGACAAACAGGCCAATTCAGTCCACCTGGGTGGAGGGAGAGGGGGCTCCCCTGGCTGTCTCACGTGGCCACTGCGGAGAGGAGGGACCCAGAACAAAGCCGGGCACTTGGGGGCACTCAATAAATATTTGTTGAATTAATTAACATGAGTTATTGATCATTACCGTGTGCTAGCTCCTTTGTCTATGAAATGGGGATTCAATACAAAGGGAGGTATCACCATCCTGTTCTTGCAGAGCAGAAATGAAAGTTCAAGATGTTGACTAGCTCGCCCAGAGCCACACGACGAGGGTCAGGGGCAGAGAGAGGCCCGGCTCCAGGCTGAGGAAGGACCCTTCCCACTGGTGGAGGGCTCAGGAGAGAGGCGGGGCCAGGTGACTGTGGCCTTAGGAGCCCAAGGCTCTCCAGGCTCCACGTCCTGAGTCCCACTTTCCATTCTGGATGCTCCCCCGCCCTTCCTCCAGGACCTGGCAAGGGTGACAGCTACCCTCCACCTCCTGCTCTGCCTGCAGAGGGACCTATGGCAACGATAAGTGCTCCAAGGGAGGGAGAGGTGGCAGGTGTCCTGGGTACCTGCTGTCCCACCTGTCCAAAGCTTTATCACTGGGACACTTATTGCCATGTCCTGTAGCACTGAACTGAAGTCTCTGAGGCCTCTTGCTCCACCTGGGGAGCAATGTCAACAAGCTCAGCCTGGAGCCCAGGCACATGGGCACTGGTGCTGGGGCATGGCCAGGGTCTGCCCGTGCTGGACTCCTGGCATGTCCTGGGGAGGAGGGGCAAGCACAGAAAGAAGCCACACTCCACTCTCTGTGCCTCCACTGCTGTCCCAGCAGGACACAGGGACAAAATAGCAGGACAGAGCAAACAGGAACCAAGCCAGAGAGGGACCTCAATGGAGCAAGCCCTGTTACCGAGAGTCAGTTCTGGGAAAGGGGATCAGTGTGCCTTCTGCCAACACAGACCTCACCGTAGGAAGAAACTCAAGGGTGGCCCTTGGCAACGGTTCTGACAATGGGAAGGTAGTGACCCGGTGAATGGGAAGTGTCCTGTCCCTGCTCCTGCCCAGCACTGTGGGTCAGTTTGTACTTTCCATTGACACATTTAAACAGAATGGGTACAACTATTTTTATTAATGCACTTAACGCAACCTCACGCACCAGAAGCATCGTCATTTCCACACGCAACTGACACACACGTTGAGTGTCACTGTTCCAGCACTGAGCGGCCACGGGGAACCAGTGCCTCCCATATTGGACAGCACCAGGTCTATCTGACACTCTTGAACCAGGCAGCAAATGTGCTCCTAGATCCCCAGCAAAACACCCTTTCCCCAAGTCTGAGTCCCTTCTTGTGGTCCTGCCATCGCGGTCCCAGCCACTGTGATCCTAGAGGGAGGAGCAGGCAGCAGCGCCCACCATGAACTACCACAGTGGGTGCAGCGGGTGGCCCCGTGGGAAGTGTGGACAATGTCCACCCCACTTTCATAAATGGTCTCTCTTTCTCACCCAATTTTTTAATAGAATTGCCCACAGGGTGGGGAGAGTCGGACTTCTCCTGGTGTCTGTCCCGCGTCCTCTGCCCTGCCGTGACTCGTTTCTCTCTGCCCTCCCCTTCCTCTCCAGATGGGGCTGGGTGACCTCAGGGCTGCTCCTCTAGCCCCCAACCTGCCAACGCTAGGCCTCCCAGAGCCTCATCCCTCTGTGCCAGTTAAGTGATTCGCCTTCTAAATCGCCTCCCCTCCATAGGGGGCTGGCCACTCTTTCCTCTGGAGAAGAACTTGGCCAGCTCAAGGGTCCATTGACCCTCTCCACAGCATTTACACTCGAAAAACACAACCCCAGTGCCATAAAGATCCCGGTCTCCCAGTGTGGATTTCCAATGACCCACACTCGCCAAGTGGCGGCCACTCCATTATAATTCTGTAATTGCCACATAGAATTCCTATAAATTTGCTGTTAATTTTTAACCACTGCATCCTTCTCTTAGAAAGTGTAGCAATAATTTGAAAATCTATAGATGATATTTTAAGTGGAAGGAGGCCGAGGGGGAGGGGTAACTCCAATGGGGCTTGTGGAGAGAAAAATCCTAACACAATAGCAGTAGTGTTTGGGCCAGGGAGGGCGCATCTGGGGCTGCCCCAACTTCTATGCGAACGTTTCTTCCTAATCCGTGGTGTAGGGTGGCAGCAAAGATTGATCAGACTCTGGCCCACGAAGGTCCTGCTCTTAAATGGGAACGGCTTTGTGCACCAGGTTGTCTGTTCACGGCGCCTTCCCTGCCCCCACTGGGAGGTCAGTTTCAAGCCGGGCCTCCGAGTGCAATCTCCCTGTGTTGTGCTGCTCAGCAGTACAGTGAGGACCAGGTCTATAACAGATGCTTCAGAGGAAATGGCAGCCTTGCAGACAGTTCTGCCCCTCTTCCCCACCCCGTAGGGGGACACCAGGTGCCAGGTAGACAAATCAGCCTGCTAACGAGCGAGGCAAGTGGAAAGAGAGGGGGGTGAGCCAAAAAGGAGATGGTGGGGTCCCCAGAAGCCCTGGGCACCCAGGGCTATCAGAGAGGCAGCCAGGTGTCCTAACTGAGAGCAGCCTGCTTCTCTTTTGGGAGAGCTCTCAGGAGGATCAGAGAATGAGAAAGTGGATTAGAGAAAGCCTAAGGGAGACTAAGCCTTTATGGGAGGGTGCAGGGCCCCAAAGGGGAGCAGGAGACGGATTTGGCTGGGAAGGGATTTGGAGTGAGGTGGCCCTCAGCAGGGCTGGCCACTGGCCACCTCCTGCAAACCAGAGAGACCCATTGACAGCCTCCTTGTAGGGCCCAGGAAGGCCGAGTTCAGGCAGCACTGGAACCCCAGGGTCTGCCGGGAGCTGTCCCTGGTGCTGACGGGTCACTCTTGCAGGACTGAAGCGCTGAGTCCTGCCAGCTCCTGTTCTAGCTGCCAGCAGGGTTTCAGCCGTGGACATACACATCCAGTCCCTGAGCCCACCCCCAGAAAAGGGGGAGACTGGCTCCAGGCTGGGAGGGTTATCAGGCAGCAGCAGTGATGAGAAATTGGGCCACAGAGCGATTTGAAGGTCCCAGTGTTTGATCTATCGCGGGGCTGGCTCCTCACAGCGTTGCTGCTTCGAGTTTGGTGACCTGAGAGAATTAAAGCTGCCTTAAATACAGTGTCTGTTGGCTGTATATTAATCAAGCAGGAATCAAAAGTCACGGCATCCCAGGGAAGTAAGAAACGGAACAGACGCCCCCCCCCCACCCTAATGCAGAGCTCTCGGTGGGAGGAGATGCCGGGAGCTGCTCAGAGCAGCGCAGGTCCTCAGCTGGCCGCCAGCTTCCCCAGTCTCCTTGCCAGTGAGTTCTCAGAAACCCCATGCCTTGGAACCGGAGAGTCGTCGTGGTGCCAAAACGTCACTGGACCCCAGTGCTAGAGTAGATGAGGAAGAGAAGGGCTCTCCCCAGGAGGAAGAGGGAGCAGGGGGCAGGGGCTAGGAGGGGCTGTGGCCCTAGAATGGACCTGCACCCGAGTCAAAGCCTGCACCCACGCCCACCAACAATGTGCTACTCCTGCTCTCTGGAGAGCTTTGGAGACTCTGAAGGACAACAGTATCCTCTGCGCCTTCTCTGCTCTTGTCGCACCCATACCTGCCGCAGTTCTAACAACCTCCTTGGGGTCAGGGGCAGCCAGACAGGGCTGCTGCTGGCCAGGGTCCTACCTAGCAGCTCCTCTGCAGACCACCACTGCTCCCTCTCCTGAAGGCTGGAGAAAGGGGCTCGTATTTGGTCCCTGTCACGCTGGAGGTGTAAGGACATGAGCAGCAGGTTAGCATTGGTATCTGCTCCTTTGCTTCCTGCCAGCCAGAACCGTCCCCATCCTCTGAGTCCTGGGACAAGCTCAGCACCTGTGGTTGCTCTGGAAGAGGCTCCTGCCCACCACCTGCCACTGGCCACCTTGCTGTCCTGTGGCCAGCTCCTATCTGCAGCTTGGCACTGGCTGCCTGACACTGTGCACTGACCTCCCCGGGGCCACATGCCTTGCCAGGACAGGACCACCTCACTGGGCCTTTGTGAGTCTTGGTTCTTAATGAGCCTTTAATGAGCTGGTGCTTTGACTTTAGGGGCACGAAGAGGAGGAGTGCAGAGCAGCCCCCTCATATTCTGTGTCCTGAGGCTTTGAGGGTGCTTTTTACCTATCTGGGTGCTGGGCAGGGACACAGAGCTTCTCAGGTGGGCCCAGTGTGGAGTACCTAATACCCACAGAGCTTGGCCCAGGGCACCCTGGCCATCACTCCTTCTCTGTGGTGCTGATTGGGTCTATCTTCTTGGGGCTGAAGGAAGGGGCACTGGTGTCTCTCTCAAGCAACAGTTTTCAAAACCAATGGCAAAGTGGAGAGCCCAGTGACTCTCATTGCCCCCTCTACGGAGAGGCAGATAACACAGGGCACCTGTGCCACCTCCACCAGGGGTGGTTCAGACCTCTTTTCTGGTGGGAGAAAAACCTTGACCTCTTCCACGGGGCTCTGCTCAGGAACCCTGAATGCCTTGTTTCCTCCCGTCAATTCTAACTGAACTGGACACAGATCCATGCTGGGCACAGAGATGGCGGCCGCCCACCCTGCAGCCCGCGTGCATGAGGTCTTCCCTGTTGCAGACTCCCGTCGCCCAGCCAGTACGGCAAGCACTGGATTCGTTTGGCTTCTTTCTTTGACACACAGCTTTGCTCTACAAGCTCTGGAGGGTGACCCCAGGTCTCTCCTGGGAGCTAGAAGAGGTGACAGTGGTTTCAGCTTCTGGCGCAAGCTCCCCCTTGTCACTGCTTCAAGGCCTTCACCCTTCGAGTGAAATTAAGATGGAAAAGGTCTGTGTGAGACATAAGGCAGACTTTCTTGACAGCCAGGGTGATAAAAACCCAAATGGGCTCCCCAGAGAGACGTCAGGGTCTCCCTCAGTGGAGCGCTTCAAGGAAACAAAGAGAACAGACAGCGCCTGCCCCACAGGCTGCAGCGACTTCCAGCTGGAAGGCAGGGGTGCCCTGCAGCCGGCCCCTCTGTGCCTCCGAGTTCTCTTCCCCTCTCTAGAGTCTGTTTTACTGGGGGAAGGAGAGGTGAGCCCTGGGAAGAGCGGGGCTGTCCCTGGTGCTGAAGTTGCCCCTGCAGCAATTGGGCGGCCAGGGTAATTTTAGTGCTGTGTGCCACAGGCTGGGCTGCGTGGAGAAGTGAGTTATGCCAGCCTTCTCTGGCAGTGTCCTGGGAGCCTGGAGGATGGTAAACCTGTAACCGGAGGACTGCCCTGGTGTGAGCAAGGGCTGTGCTCAGCCATGTCCAAGGGCATTTCATTAGAGACAAAATCAGAGCTGGAGATCCATCTCCAAGCAGAAGGGCAACTTCCCGAGCCTCTGAGAACTCTTTTTTCCTGTGGCTAGCTGTGGTCTTGGCACAAGGGCACCAAGAGATCATGCACAGGCTGAGATGGGATAGGAGGGTCCAGGGGGTGGGTCAGGCTCAGAGCGTGGAGTGAGGATTCAGGAAACTGAGCACCGCATGGCAGGTCGGCTGGGGCCCTGCAGAAGGACTTGCTTGGTCCAACCACAGCTTCTCTCCTTGGCTCCATCATAGAGTTCAGCAACCCACTGAGTTCTCACGACCTCCAGCCTAATGAGAAAGAAGAAATTCAAGATAATTGCCGCGCAGACCAAGCAGTGGTGTGATTAGTAAATGCCCAAGCTATTGCAAATGACTATTCCATTAACAGATTTGGTTTGGGGGGTGATCCTGTTAGGAGAGAGAGCCAAGGGCTAATGATGAGGATATTCACAGAAGGGCATGTGCCAGGCACAGGAAGCAAGAGGCTCCCATGTATCTGAGTCAGGAACCTTGTTTTCCAGCCCAGGCTCTGCCTCTAACTAGTTGCATGACCTTGGGCCACCTCTGTAATCTTAAAAGTGTCATCATGTAGCAAATGGGCCTCATTATACCTTCCCTACCTAACTTGCAATGATCAAGTGAGAAGAGATATGGTAAGCCACTTTGAAAAGGTTAGGACAGAACTGAGAAAATGCAAGGTACTGTTACAGTTAGCAATCAATAATGACAATAAATCACCATTGCCCCCCTCTGTGTGCTCATATTCTGGGGAAGTTAAAGTGGTCAGACTCCTGAGCCTTCAGATTGGAGAAACAGAAGGCTGCCCCTCGCCCTTTGCCCCCCCCCTGGTTTCTGTGGGATTCTGGGACCAGTCGCTTAGTGGTGGCTTGGCCACAGCTGGCACTGAAGGCCAAAGATCTGTTTCTCCCAGGCTCCTCCGCCCAGCCCAGGCCGCTGCCCGCAGAGCGCAGGGCGGGTGCAGGCAGAAAGCAAGGAGCTGTCCAAGGAGCTGCCTCGGGGGCTCTCCCCTTCCAGCCCCGAGGTGAAACATCACAGAGCTCCCTGGTCTCGGCCTCTCCTTGGCTCTGCTAGCTCTCTCCCCTTCCACAGGAGAGAAGAGGAAGTCCTGGGGGCTCATTTAAAATAAATAAAGCTTGGCAGCAGCGCAGAGTGGAAAGAGCAGAGGAGTCGAACGGCACCCACAGCCCCCTTTCTGAGAGCAGTCCTCTGGCTCCCGGGCCCCGAGGGGAGAGAAACTTGCGAAAGAAAGATGTGCTTATATCTGCAACCCTGTGCAACTTCTGGCTTTGCCCATATATCTCGAGTGTGCCCTTTGCTTTCAGTCTCCCTGTATTTATTATGTTTAATTTTGCCGGGACATGGTTGTAAGTGAGACGGATGGACCCGAATGGGGCTGGCAAACGCCTCTTAATTAAACAGATAAATAAGCTTCCTTCGCACGCCGATTTCCACTTCTGCTGCAGTCTCTGCTGGGGCCAGGGGGACGGCGTCAATGGGTGGGGGACCCCCACAGAGCTGAAGGTGGGTGCCATGGCGGCCCGGTCCGTGCTTGCATGCTCCAAGACTCCCTAGAAGAGCGAGGCAGGGCTCCAGGGTGGGGAGCCCCCAGAGGCCCCTCCTCCAGCCCTGCTCGGAAGGGGAACCTCCTGCAAGTGTGAGTGGGCCCCCTGCTGGACGCCTCCAGCAGCGCCTGGTCAGCCAGGGCTACACTTGACAGCTCAGGTTTGCTGTCCCTGCTCTCTTGCAGAGCTCCTCTGCCAACTCTTCTGCCCTTTTGGGAGAATTGAACATGTCAGGACAAAGCGCAGGCAGACACCTATCCCCAAGAGAAGAATTCCCCCACTGAGGGGAATCTGAGGGATTTCTGTTAAAAAAAAAAAAAAAAGGCTCAGGACTTCGCCTACCCCAATCCTGACACTCCCGTGGTGTCTCTGGGGCAGCCCTGAGCTTGGTGCTTGCTCCAACTCTAACCCCATTATCTTGGCTACCAAACAGAGACATCAATTCCCCTGGGAGAGTATTCAGCTGGTGATGTAGGACTTCAGTTGCGTCACACCACACCCCGTTACACCCACCCTAAGCTGTGCCACACTAGCCTGTCTCACTGGAGAGGTCTGATTCTGCTACTTGGCCTCCTTTGTCCCCAGTGTTCATGCCCAAGACAGGAAGGTCTGGCTCTGCAGAAAGCATGAGAAGCACAGTGTATCTGCAGATTACGGCTCTCGGCTTGGTGCAACTGCGACTGGAGACTGTGAGCTTGCCCCTCATCCTGGGGTGCCCTGCCAGGCTCTCCTCATCTCCCTGCGCTGCCTGAGGACAGTCAGCCTGACCACTGAGAAGGAGAGGAGGCAGGGTGAGGAGCAGCTGGACCCCCACCCAGCCCACCTTCAGGGACTGCAGGGCTTGCTCTTTCCTGCGGGGAGGTGCCCATGGACTGCCTTGGGACTTCCCAAAGGAAGGAGCAGGTAGGAGCTGTTGGCCTAGGCAACACGCCCTGAATCACTTGGCCACAGATCTCATGGAGCTCTTTTGTTATAAGCACAGGCTATTTTGAGGTGCTGGTACCCCACTGGACACTTTTGGGCAAATGCTGTCCCATGACACAGAGATAAATACCAAAGAGCCAGAGAGTATCTGGCAAGGTGATGTGGGCCTGGGGAAGTTGGGACAGGCAGGCCCCGCCCAATTGCAAGAAGAGTAGTACCTGCCCCAGCAGGGCCCCTGCCAGGAAAGGTGACACAGGACAGGGGCAGGAAGGCGCTCCAAAGCCTTGGAACCCTCCGAAACTTTTTGAGGTGCCTCCCTTGCCTGATATTTATAGTGGTGCCCAGGAGCGCAGAAATAATTACAGCTCAGTTCCTGCCTCCCTAACAAGGCCCTTCTCAGATTCAGGGCGTATGGGATATTTTTTACTTGGCTCATTTTTTTAAGTAGTGAATATTCACACTGGATTGACAGCTCTTCCCAGTGCACAGTCTCTCTTCAATTCAGGAGCGGGGTGGGGGTGGGGGGCAGCAGGCGCATAGGCTTCCCCTGCCCCTGCTCAGGGCCACCCTCCCTAGTCTATGTGGCACTTAGAGTTCAGGAGAATGGCCAGGGGTCTCTAGGACCTGGAGAACTTTGCACCCCACAGTCTGATGCCCCCCGTCCCAGTGCCTGGCATGGGAGGTGCAAGGTGAAGAAGGCAGGGCTCCTGCCAGCAAGGTCTGCACAGTCAGGCCTGCATGACAGACTCAGACAATCACAGTAGAACGAGGTTCATGGCATTCAGTAATTGGCTCATATTAGAAGTCACAGGTCCAGAGCACGGCCCAGGAGGCAGCAGGCACACAGCCCCTGTCCTGAGAAATAAGCCAGACACTCATTGGGCAAGCCCTGTGCTGGAGGTTTTCTCTTAATTCTGTTTGGGAGCGCCAGGTCTCCACTCTGGAGCCTGGGTGTGACGAGCTGGCTGGTGGAGGCAGGCGTCTAGACACATCCCTCAGCTGATGCTCTCAGCATATTAGGCTGCAGTCTTGGTTTATTGGCTTGGTTTCCCCACCAGTCAGTGTGCTCACTCCGGGGCAGAGAACTTCATTACTACAGCTTCAGCATATAGTACTGCGTCCACATATAATGGGTTCTCAATAGGAAAAGCAGGAGAGTCAACTCCAAGAGTGACCTGTGATGGGCACTGCTTGGGATACACCCCAAGTTCTCTTTGGGAGGCCTTGATCTCACAGTCCATGCTTGGTATCAATGGCGAATTAATGAGAGAATGAGTCACAGTCAGGGCAGATTTGGAGCCCTGGCTTAGGCAAGTGCTATGTGGCTGCCCCAAATTCCCGAGCATCCTCCAGGGAAGCGGCAGTGGGGGCAATGATGATTGACAGACTCTCAGAGAGGACAGGTTTGTGAAACAGGGAGGTGGGAAGGAGGAGGTGGGAAGGACTACCATACTCTTTCAGCCAGACCCACTCCACGCCATGCCCATAGGGAAGCTCTCCTGCAAGGCCCCAGTTCATAAACACTGTGCCCAGCCTCATGCTCCTGCCCTGGATGTACCATGCCTTGGCACTGGGCCACCCCACCACTGTCTGAGGCTGGGACACCAACTAAATAACCTGTCTCTACCCAAAGGCAGGGGTGGCCTCCAGGAGTCCAAAGCCAAGACTCTGCAGAACTCTCTGAGCCAACACTACACGTATGGGGAATCCCAGAGCAGAATTCCAGATCAGGTGAGCGTGGACCACCGGACAAGGTGGCTTAGCTCTCCCACCTCCAGGCTGTCCCTTGACCCTTGGCCCTTCCCTTTTGCCTTCCTCCAACTTCACTCCCCTTCCTTCCAAAAGGGAGATGAACTGCAGGCTGTTTTGTTGCAGGGACATGGTGCCTGAGAGGGGCTGCCCTGGGTGTACTTGTCCATCTGCCTCCTGCTGGTGGTGCTGGGAGGACGCCACGCTCAGCCCTCCTCCTGTCCTCACTACAATGGGAGCATCCAAACAACCCCTCAGCTTGGGTGTAGAAACCAAGGCCCCAGAGGGGAGGAGTGACTTTCCTGAATCGCACAGCAAGAGAGGGGACTCCACACTAAACTGTCGGGCCAGCTGCCTTCCCATGCCGGGTGGTCCCAGCCCTGCCTCCTTGGAATAGAGCTTGTGAAAGGAGGGGAACTGCAGGTGCCTTGAGGCAGGATGGCCGAGCGCAGAACGGTATGGGATGCCTTCCTGGAGGCTGTGTAGGCAGGTGTGAGGTTAGGTGTGTGCCCTGCTGGCTCTACCTCTGATGGGAGCAGCTGGCAGACTGTCCCACTCACAGCCAGACTCACCTGTGGCTTGTCCTAGTAAGCCAAGACTGACCTGGGGGACGGGGCGAGTATGCACTCAGGGCAGGCTGGTGTGTTGTGTGGCTGGGGAAGCGGCAGATGTCTCCAAGCACTTCATAGTGGTAGTACAAGGAGCCTTACCAAGCACTACGGGGTCAGGAGGTGGGTACCTGTGCAGGCCTCAGGGTTACCCTGTGCACACCAACTCCAGTGCCTGTGGGTGTGGGGAGGGGAGGATGTACGGTGGCCAGTGTTCCTTGTCGCCCATCCCCATATCAAGTATCCACAAAACCATGTGCCTGCGACAGACTGCCGAGGTGTCTTATGGGGTCTGGGCACCAGCAGGAGGGCAGGTGAGACTCCTGGGGGCTCTGGCTGGTTTCCAAGCCCAGGGCAGTGGCGAAGCCTTCCCAGCGCGGAAGCCTCTGCGTAGGTGCCCTCATTACATCACCGATATCCCCGCCACCGAGCCGGCCTCCCTGAGGAGAGGCGCTTCTCTCAACGCCAGGCAGGACCAAGCGCCTTCCGGTCGGTCGGGCCGCAGAGCCGCTCCTCCTCTCTGCAGAGGCTGGGGAGAGATCCGGGGCCAAGGGAGGTCCCAGACCCCACCACGGGAAGCAGGGACTGCACTGCACGCGGGCGGAGGAGGGGAGCCCAAGGCCCGCGGGAGTGTGCGAGAGCTGGCAGCGCGGCGCAGGCCGGCGGGCGAGGGGTTAAGTGTGGGATCAGCTGTGGTGCCGTCGTCCGGGTTCTCTGCCCTCCGCGCGGGGCTGTTTGATGTTGGAGTACGCCAGGGACTCCCCCTCCCACCGCTACACACGCGCGCACACGCGCACACTCACACGCACACGCACCACTCTTTGCAGACCGGGCTCCGGTGGCTCCAAAGTGACGGATTCCCCCTCGCTCCCTCGCATCCATCCTCTCGCGCATATATTCTCTTGCCATATTCTCGCGCGCGCTCTCTCCAGCCTCCCCGCCCGGGCAGGGGGAGCACCGGGCAGAGGCGCGCCGCTCGCCTTTCGATGCCTCCCTCCTAAAGAGCGCCACGAGGGGGAGGGGAGGCCCAGAGAGGAAGAGGAGGAGGAGGAGGAGGAGAGACCGGGAGGGCGCCCGGGAGGCAGGGCGCGCGCACACACCGAGGGACGCAGCGAGCGCAGAGCTGCCTCCGGACGCCGGGCGCCCCCCTGCCGCCCCATGCTGTGCTCCATGGCGAACTCGGGCTGCCTCCTGCTGTCCAACTCCGGCACCATGCTCCCGCACTCCGTGCCCTGTCCGCCCGCCTTCCTCTACCTCCAACAGGTAAGCGGGCCCCCGGCCGGACCCGGCCAAGGCCCCCGGCCCCGCGCACGTGCGCCCAGCGCCGCCGCCCACGCCCCGCACTTGGCCGCCTCCGCGTCGCCGTTGGTGGCCCCGCTGCGCTCCCCGCGTCATGGCGCCCGGCTGGGGTGGGGGAACTGCGCCCCTGAGCGGCGGCGGAGCGCGGGGGCCCAGTGGCGCGGGGCGGGGGGCGGGAGTTTGGGGCGTCGCTCGCAACTTTTCCGAAGGCGCGGGAGGGGGCGGCGGGCGGAGTCTCGGGGGAAGTCCGAGGGGAGGGGGCGGGGGTTCCCGGCGCCCGGGTCACTTTGGGGAACTTCGCACCGGGCGGCGGGGGACTCGGGCGGGGAGCCGGGACCCCTCCCCGACCGCGTCGGGAATTCCGAGGGGCCTCGCAGAGGCGGCGATGGGGACGCGGGGTTCTACTGCAGCGCGGACAGCGCGTTGGGCCTCCGGGGGGCGGGCCACCCGCCTGGTGGGACTGACAGGGAGGCCCCAGAGCTCTGGCCTGGGAGGGAGCTGGGGCCAGACTTTTTCAATCCGCGGGGCTGCGCAGGAAGCTCGGGCTGGCGAGGAGGCAGGAAACCAAGGGACTCTGAGCCCCCAGATCCCCAGGATGCCCCACGGGGAGGCGCGCGCAGAGCATCAGTGTCCGCCTGCCCGCCGGCTGGGTCACGAGGGGTGGGGGTCCTGCGATCCCACCCAATGCGGAATCAGTGCGGTCCCAGGCCTGCATTGGGGACGGAGGGGGGACTCCTTCACCTCCCCGAGGCCCTCTGGGCTGCGATTCCCGGCACTAGCTTGGCCAGAGCTGGCCTGGGGCTGCAGTACCCTGGCCTCACCCACCCTGACTGCCCACATCTCTGGGTCTGCCCTCCCTCCGAGTGCTCCCGCAGCTAGCTCCCTTCTCTGTTCACGCCCTCGCCCTCTGCTTGGGCCTGCAGGGGCGGGGGCGGCTGCTGAGGGAGGCCTGTTGGGACTGAGAGCTTGGGGCTTCAGTCCTGGGGCCTGCTCAGCCCAGGGAGCAGGCTCCTGTAGGATCCCCTCTGCACCCTGGGGTGGAGTGGAGATGGATAGAGTGTACAGGGTGCCCACCCCAAGGCAGGTCAAAGTCAGGCAGGGCAAAGCCACTAGATGAAGGCACTCCCTGGCCCACCCCCATGCACACCTGAAAGCAGGATGGGAAAGTGTGTTTCTTGGATTCAGTTAGTGCCCAGGTGGGGCTGGCCTTTGAGTGGTGGGTTCTTGTCTGTGTCCCTTGAACTCTCCAGAGAGCCATGGAAGGTGGTTCAGGAGGAGCCATGGACATGGTAAAGATGGGTCCCCAGAACTGGATCAAGGCAGCTGCCCCTGGGACGCAGGACACTTGAATTGGCCCCTTACCAGGGTCCCAGTGGTGGGGATTGCCAAACATATTGGCTACTGCAGAAGAAGGGACCAAAAGCTGTGCAGTGTGAGGAGCAGATGGTGCCCAGAAGTGGCTTGTGACCCCGAGCCTTTGGCCCTTGGTCTCACCTTCCTGGAACTGCCTGTGCCTTTTGGGGATTTCTGGACACAACTCAAGCTGTTGGGCCCCCCAGACCCATAAGTAGGAGGGTGTTCCAGCCTAGATCATGACCAGCTCCCCAAATTTCCGGTGTCGTTGAATCATGGGCAGTCGGGATGAGCCTCACAGATGATCTTTCCAGTCCTCTGAAATTTGCATGAGCATAGGAATTGCTTGGGGATCACCGGCACCAGGACCCAGAACATGCATTTCTAACAAGCTCCCAGGTACAGCCACTTGAAGTGGCTGCCACACCCAGCCAAACAGGCAGGAATGTCCTGGTCAGCTGGAAGCAAGGTTCTAGCATCTGTAGCAGAGCTTAGGATTTGGAGTAAAGTCCTGGTAGGAGGCTAATCCATAGCATATTGGTTGTGTCGTCTTAGGCAAGTCACGTCCTCACTCCGAACTTGAGTGTCTTCCTTGGATACCTAGTCCTGCCAGGCTGAACACAGGGCCGAACTGAGATCAAGTGAGGCCACATCAGTGCTGTCCTGATGGAGTCGGATCAGTGTTCATAGCGGGGTGAATCCACCAGCAGTATCCGTGGAGCAGACTCCCTGATTGCTCCAGGGTTAGGTGAATGCCTTCCTGGCTGGTGACATTTGGAGCTTTCTGTAGGGAACAGTATGAAGGCAGAAGGGCTTTGAACGAGCTGGACCCATCCTGAATGGGTGTCAGCCCAGAGCTGGCTGCCTCTGGGAAAACCCCAGTGCCCCCGATGCATCAAGCTTTGAAGTACCTAGTTTCCTTTGCTTGGCTGCAGCTGTTCTGCAGGGTGGCCGGCCGTGTGCCTCAGCACGGGTCTAGAATGCAGCCATTTCCTGGCTATTTGTGGGTGCACATTTTTATGGGTGCACACACAGCTCTGGTAGTCTAGGGCCTGTATGAATCAAATAATGACATTTCGTTTGGGACCCTGCTTGTCCCAAAATGCCTTCGGAGTGAGAGTCTACCGTGTGGCCCAAAGGGTATTCTCCTGGGGAGGGACCTGGGGCTGCACCTGGCCAGACCTCCAGTTGTGAGAACCGACCCGTCCTCTGCCCCTCTGGGGGCTGTAGGTCCTGTGCTGCGTGAGTGCCTGGCCCTAAGCTGGCTGTGTATTCTGTCTGAATAGTACATCTGATATTAGGAGCAGAAGACGTGAAATCAAGCAAGACGAGAGGCGTCGTTGGAGGCGCATTGAGACGCAGCACTCCAACAGGCAAGCTCGCTAAACCTATAGTCTTTGGAACTGCAAATTAAAAAATGAGAGCTCAACCAGTGGAATTCCAGTCTTTCTGTTAAAGCATCACTAGCCTTTTCCTGCAGGGGAGGCTGGACCCAGGTAGGCTGGGGACCGGGCGGTGTCCTCTGAGACACACGGCTCTGTAATTAATTACAAGTGCCTATTGACGTGTCTCATGGCCTTCTCTGGGCAGCGGTGGTGGTAGTTTCCAGTTCTGACCATCAGGACAACTTCGGGTTACCAAACACCGGGGTAAATCCAGGTTGATAGGGCTCTGGCACTTAGTAAGAGCCCATGGGAGGTGGTCCTGGCCTGGATCACTCTGCAGCCTGCATTGAGGCCTGCCCTGGCTTTCCCACCTGCCCACTCAACCACCAGGAGCCCCATGCACTTGGGGACCTCCACAAGTGCTCGTTGGCTCCCTGCTGGGCTGCCCCAGTCCATGGTTTCCCAAGGGTCCAGGCCCCCCTTGGGGATCCTTACATTATTGTCCCTGGTGCATTGCGGCCAGCAGGAGATAGGGCTGACACTGGTCACCATTCAGGGCAGGGAGGACCCCATCAGAAACTCCGAAACCTGAGCAAGGCCCCCAGGAAGGCCCCATCTGGACTCTAGTGGTGGCAAGATTCAGAGAATTAGAGGAAAGCGCTCCTACAAGATGGGATTGCGTCGGGGTATCACTTTATTATTAAACTGCAGTGTCTTGTAAAAGAATCTTATTGCTCCATCCGATGGCGAAGCTGGTAGGTGGCTCTGGGGGAGACATGCAAGTGCCTTAAGTAGAGAGGCGCATCCAGGGGCGAGGGACTGCTGGAGGGCTGCAGGTTGGCGGGAGGGCCCCTGGCCCTGGAGAGCTGGAGGACCCCGCCTCCCCCAGGGAGGCCACGTGAGTCCTGCTGACCTTACTGCCTCTGTATAGCTCAGGTGGAGTCACCACAAGCCAACCCCGGAAGCCTCCGCGGAGGATGCAGCGTTCCCTTCCCCCTCGCGGCTTCTCAGAGTCACGGATAACTGTGTCCCCTCGGGGCTCCACCACGGAGGGGCCGGGGGACTCTGGGGTCCCCGGAAGCTCTGTGCTTATTAATAATCCTCCCCTCTTTGCTCTGCGGTGGGAACACTGCCCATCACAGCAGTTTTTAATAGGGATTAATTACCGTAGCAAACGCAACACCACTTTTACACCTTGTGCACCCTGGTGTTGTCTCCTCCCTGGGCTGTTGGCGCGTCATGTGTAGACTTGGTGTGATGCCGGGAGCCCCAGCAGAGACATGCTGGCTCATGGTGACACTACTGGGTTGGTGGAGAGGACCCCATAGCTGGCGGGAGGGAGACACAGCGGCCACTTGTCCACCGTGACTTCAGGAGGTCATCACCATCCAGATATGCCCGCTGGCCAGAATCTCATCCCCCAAATCATCCTGTGCCCTGGAGAATGCAACCAGACAAGTAGCTGCAGTGGCTCTGAACTAACCTACCTGGCGGCCCCGTGCCCTTCTCCCCTGGAGCCTTTAGGGACAAAGGATAGCACTTCCTCTTGGCCGCCTGGCCTTGAGACACCCATTCCTACTGTGAAACCCCTTTACCGATGCCTCTGATGGTAGCTCAGTCTGGCCTGTGGGTTCTTCCCAGTTTCTAACCTTGCAGGGACACGAGTGTTCCTGAGTCTGCAGGGCTAATACCGGGCACACATGTGCATGTTTCACAGCTAGGGAAACTGAGGCACCAGAGTTGGCAAGCACGCAGTCAGAAAGCTACCAAGGACCAGAGCTCGGGTTCCTGGCAGCCAGACTCCAGAACTGAGGCCCAGTCAGCCTCACATTCTAATGAGTAATACAGGTTCCGTTCACTAGAATTCCTTCCGCTCCTGACCACTTTCTCGTGGCTTGAACTCTGGCTTTCCTGTGGATCTTTAGCCTGGGCACCCCAGCCCCAACACTGGGTGATGTCTGGGAGATTCCTCGGGGTGGAGGAAGTGGGGGTGGCCTGTCTTGGAGCCTTGATTCTGTGGGGTGGGTGGCACTCTGGGTGTGGCACAGAGCATATTGTCTGGCTGGACTAGGATGAACATGGCCTGTGGACGTGGCAGGTGGGAGGGACCTGTCAGAGCTGGAACGGCCTCGAGTCCTGGACCCAGATGGAGGTGGCATGGCGCTCGGGCTCAAACTCTGCAGAGCCTGGAGGCCACCCTGAGCCCAGGACCTCCAGAGGCCCCAGAGGTGTCTTCGCCCAGAGACAGGGACCACGTTCTGCCAGGGCACCTCACCTTCTGAGCTCACATCACCACAGCCTGTGTGGACAGGGCTGGAGAGGGCCAGGGCCAGGGCCGGGATGGCCGTGAGCGGTCATGGGGCCTGGCAGTCGGTGAGGTGCAGGGTGTGCAGGACTTTCAGATTCTGTGCAAGAGGCCCTCAAAGCCTCGTGGTCATGACTTAGTAGACTAAGGCTTGAACCGTGGCTGGAAATGTCACCTCCATCAGCACAGGCAGGTCCCTGTCCTAGAGCTGTGGAATGGAGCAACAAAGAAGGCTGGCCTGTCCCACAGTGGGACCCAGCTTTGGTGGGTGGCCGGGGCAGCAGTCCCCTGGCTGTCCAGCTGGTATGGGCCTGAGAAGCAGGTCTGGCCAGAGAGGGCCGAGTCGACAGCCAGTCGGCATGCTGGGAGGTCACCAGGAGGCAGAGAGCGGCTTGTGGCCAGGCCCAGAAGACTCCTGTGCCTCTCCTCTCCACCCTGGTGAGGTGGGGTGCCCGCTGCCCTCTGCTGCCAGACCTTCAGGGTAGACGCTGAGCCACACAACTTGGGAAGCGCACACAGCCACTGTCCTTGGAGGAGGCCCAAGTGCCCTCGTGTCTCCTGTCCTCTGGCCCTGGGGACAGGAACCTGAAGTTGGCTTGAAGTACCATCTCTGTTTCCTGGGGAGGGGGGCAGGGGACGTGGCAAGAGCAGGAGGCTGGCCGTGGCCTGGGGCCAGCTGAGTAGAGGAGCCTCCAGCCCTGGCACCCAGCTCAGCTCTGGTCAGGCTGTGGCAGCAGGGTCCCCTGGGCAGGGTGTCCAGGAGTCTGAGGCTTTGGTGGTGTGGGCCTGGGGGCCCGTGTGTTCTGAGGGGGCTGGCGGACTGCAGCCTTGTCCCACTGGGCAGGGCTGGGGCACCCAGTAGAGGAGATGTCTGTCCCTGCCTCCTCTCCAAGACCTGACCAGTCCCCACGCCTGCCATCCTCCCTGGTGTCCCCTGGCTTCTGAGCCCCTCCCTCCTCCTCCGTCCCCCCCACCTCATTTCTCTCCTCCCTTCCACATTCACTCACTCTCTGCTTCTTCCTTCAATCCCTGCTCCTCTTGGAAGATTCCAGTCCTGCCTGGTGCCCTGGGCTCTGGCCAGCCCCTCCGTGCCTGGCTGACTTTTCCACTCCCCACCATGGCTGCTGGGGCTGCGTGGCTGCGTGTGTGTCCTGGGCCCATGACAGAGGCCTGTGGCACCGACTCTCACTTCCCTGTTGCTGGTGTGGCTGGGATGGGGTGCTTGGCAACTGCACACCCTCCAGGGGAGGGAGTCCAGTCCTGGAAGGGGACCCAGGTGGGGCTGGGTCTTGGACAGGAGCCTGCACTGCTCAGATGAACCCTGGATCCTGGGTGGCTCTGGGGAAGCCAGGCCCAGTCCACCTGGAGACCATGTGTCCCACTGGCCACCACAGAGCAGAGCCATCAAGAGGGAGCCAGGCAGTCTCCCAGCCCAGGAGCTCCTGGCACAGGGAGGGGTCTTTGTACCTCACCACCCTGCGGTCTCTGAACAGCTCAGGGACAGTCAGAAGAGAAGGGGAAGAGGTGGCAGTGGTCACCGTCACTAGAGGGGGCAGAGTGTTCCATGAGTCACTCATGGAGCTGCAGTTCAGCCAGGCGCTACAGGAGACCCCGGGTCTAGAACTGGGGTAAAAAGAAGCCCTATCCTGACTTTTCTGGGTTCATGGATGCAATTTGTCTATAGAAACTGGCCCCAAGGGCAACAAGTATGTCTTTGTGCCCCCAGGGCTGCAAGGGCATTGGAAGCCCACCCGGGCAGGGAGAGGAGAACTCAGCCAACCAGTCCCCTTTCCCCTGGACACAGGGGCTTCTGTGTCCAGCCCTCGGAGGCTGGATTTGACATCTCCTTTCCAGAGAGCACTACCCACCAGGGACACCCTCCCCTCCAGCCCCAATGCTGTGGGACACCACCCACAGGTGGCAGCTCAGAGATGACCAGCCTCTGGGTTGTGGTGACCCCACTGTCAGCGTCCAGCCATAGGAAGCTGGGCCCAGGAGCAGCAGGGGCCAGAGCAGGCAGGCAGGAGCCGGTGGGCCCAGGAGCAAGTCTGCAGGTCCCTGGACCTCGCGAGACGGGAAGAGGCAGCCTCATCACGCTGCTGCAGCAGGAGCACCGTGGAGAGGACCCCCTGGGCCCAGCCTCCCCACGAGTCGGTCACCACGGGTCCTTAGAGAGCCTCATCCCCGCAGCCTGGGGATGGCCACACTCTGCAGTGTCCTTGCATGTCATGAGTGTGGAGCCCTTGGGTGCTGGTGGGTGGAGGCAGCGGCTGTCCCCAGCTCTCCAGGACCAGCTCAGTGGCCTAGAGCACAATCCTGGTCCCTTGGAGCCTTTGTCTCCTCATCTGAAGAGGAAAGACTCCAACTGGTGGCAGGTGCTCAGGGTTAGGTGGCATGTCCCTTCAACAAGGCCAGCCCTGAGGAGCCCGGGGTAGGTGTCGTCCCTCCTCTCACACTGCCCTGGAGGGAGACACAGAAAGTCACCATCAGGCAAACAGATTTGCCAGGTGTGGCTGGGAGGCCTAAGGGCAGGAGCGGGAGCGGAGCCTCCGGGGGAGGCCGAGGCCTGGATCAGGCGGCAGAGGAGCAGGTGTGGTCAGGGTGCCTTGCTGGGGCTCCTGGACTGAGCCCTGCAGGAGGATGCGGGGGTCTGTTGTCCCAGGATGCAATTTCATGTAGACAAATGCCCCGGGCGAGGGGGTGAGCGTGTCGAGAGCAGGTACTGCGGCGTGGCCGTGGGCGCGGGCGCGGGCACTCTTGGTCTTCCTGAGTGCCCTGCAGTGGGTGAGTGGGGTGGCACTGCAGAAGGCACTGGAGCATAGGGCAGGGAACTGGAAGGACACTAGTGAGGGGAACACAGGAGCGAGGAGTCAGGGTCCACGTGGCTGAGCTGTCACTGCAGTGGGTCCCCTCCATCTGCGGGAACCTCCAGGGGCTCTGCTTCCACACTTGGTGTGTGCACAGCTCCGTGCTCAGTACGGGTGGTCCCAGGATGACACTCCCAGAGTGTCACAGGGTAGGAAGGTCAGCGCTGACCGGCACTGCACAGGAGGCCCAGGATGATAGGAGAAGCCGAGCTCTGCTCCTGGCCATTCTCCTGCCCTCCTTCTCTGTCACCAAGTGACCTAAGGGGACGGGGTCACTGCCACCCATGCCTGCCATCACAGCACGTTGAAGGGTGACAAAGAAGGTCAGCCAGAGGCATGGGGCATTGATCTGGGATCTCAGTTGGCCATCTTCAGAAGTGGCATGTCAGAGGACAGGCCCTTCTACCTGGCCACCCAGGGCAGGGCAGGCCCCGAGAGTGGGAGTGGGGTTCAAATAATGACCTCAAAGGACGTTTTAATGGTGGTCCCCTTTAGCACCGGCTGCCTGTGAGGTGGTAAGCTGCCCGTCACCAAGGGGGTTCCACAGAGGCTAGCCCTGTCCGAGGCTCCGGGAGAGCAGTGCCGGCCAATAGAAATGTCGTGCTGGCCAATGGGAAAACTTAATTTCTAACACCTGCGTTCAAAGGTGGGAGGCGGGTGAGGTGAATTCCAGTCCTGCGTTTTATTAGCCCACCCGCCCCGGACCCCCCTGACCCCATCAAGAACCTGCAGATGAGAGATTCCTTTCTCAGGTCTGTGCTCAGCCTTTGAAACCTGGTGTTGATTGACAGCAGCATTTCCACTGGGGCTGGCCACATGTCCAGGGCCCACTCTTCATGTGGGACTCACGTGGAGCTTATCCACGGGGTGGATCTAGAATCTTCTGTTGGGCGATGTAGCTCTGGAGCCAGACTCAAAGTCTGGTCCGTTGGCAGAGAAAGCCAGTGAGACTTGCAGACCTGAGGGGCCAAGCCTTCTGTGTGGGGGTCACCTGCTGTGGGTGCCCAGTGAGCCACGCTGCTCTGGGCGGCCTCTGAGATCTCTCGGTGGCCTCTAAGATCCACCCGTTGGCCACAGGTCTCAGACCAGACGGGGCTGGTCTTGCAGACAGCTCCCTACCCCAATCTGTGGTGGCCTGTGACAAGGTTGCCCCTTGGCCCTGGCATCCCGGGGAGGTAAGAATAACATTGTCAGCCTTCCCTCGGGCAGAGGAGCAGTCACCTTTTGTGCTGGAGTGCCCGCAGGTCAGTGCGGGCCATACCTGTTCGTGGATTTATATGCGCACTCCCTAAAACACAAGGCTGGCAGTTCTAATTGGTTTCTCGCCCCACCCCTTTTTAAATTCACTACTTAGCACTACTCAGGAGTCTGGAAACCGGTGACAGAGCTGGGTCCAAGGGCCAGCTGCAGCTCCTGGTACACCTTCTCCTGGAACAGGGCCGCGTGCGTTCCTTCACACCTCGGCTCTGGTCTTCGGGGGGCAGCGGCAGGACAGAGCAGCTGCCGCAGAGACCATATGGTGGCAAAACCCAAAATATCTGCTCTCTGGCCCTTGATAGGAAAGGGTTGCCGACCCCTGGCCTGGCCAGCGCTGCCCAGAGGACAGAGCCATGCCTGGCGCTGGCGTTTCCTAATCGCGTATCTACAAAAGCAACGAGAACAGATGAAATGCATTTTAATGATATATTTTATTTAACCCGATGCTGAGTATTGCCACTGCAGCGTCCAATCAATATAAACACGATTGAGACATTTGGCGTTCTCTTTCCATGCTAAACCTTCCAAAGCCACCCTGTGCTTGTCACTCACAGCCCGTTTCTAATCTGTCCGGCCACGTTTCAAATGCTCCAGCGGCCACATGGGGCTGGCGCCTGCCGCAGCAGATAGCTCAGTCGCAGAGAAAAGAGGAGGGGAAGCTCCCAGGGGGTCTGGGAAGGGCCTCTGGGAGTAGCCAGGCCCTGCCCGGGTGATGCAGGCCTGCCACAGGATTTTGTGACCAGGACGGTCCCAAATGAAAGTAACAGTTTCCTTGGAAAGACTGAATGGAGGTGCAGGGTGGGTCCTGGGCACCTGGAGTCCAGTGCTCGGGGAGCAGGTGACCACTCTGTTCTTTCAGGGTTTAGGCTGAGAAAGGCCTTTGTGCAGGGAGTGACTGGATCAGATCTGTAAGTGTGGAAGCAGAGGAGAGGAGGGCAGGAGGGCCGCAGTCCAGGGAACAGCGGGACACAGGCTCAGGAGAGGCCGCGAGCCGACCCGGCCGGCAGTGTGGATGAAGAGGGCCGGAGGGGAGAGAGCAGGACAGCGTGCCCCGACCAGGAGGGAGGGTCAGTGTGGAATCGGTGGTTTCTGCCTGCAGCATGGTGCTGATGCTCTGCTTGGCACTGCCCCAGGCCTGGCCCACTTGGCCCTTGTGTGCCCCCAGCCTGGCTCCTGGGTGAAGAAAGCCTTCCCTCCACACCCCTGGTGGTGACCCAGGGGTCCTGCCCCTTCCTTTGCTCTCCTCCCTGGCCAGTGCCCTGGCCAGCTGTGAACACCTGGCTCTGCCCTTGTGGGAACCACATGCCTTCGCCGTTGCCCATGATGAGCCTCTGCCCGAGCCTGTGGCAGCCCTTGAGGACCCTGCCGCCCTTCCTTGTCCCCTTCCCGCCAGGCCTGAAGCAGACTTGCTGCCAAGCTCCTTTGTGAGGTGGCTGGACAGGGAAGTGGGCTCTCAACTCCCTGCTCCGAGGGAGGCAGTGGCCACACTCGCCCAGCCCATGGTCCGGTCACTCACAAGCACCTGCCAGGAAGGAGCCCAGGCCAGTAGCAGGTGGCCCCCGCATCAGTGCCTCCTGGGTGGAAAGGGACCAGGTGAGGTCCCAGGGAGAGACGGCCAGCTCACCCTGCCTCACCTGGAAGGCAGGGTCCTCGTGACCAGATGGGGAAAATGCTCAGGGAATGATGGGGGCAGCGGGTGCCCCTGCCGACCTGCCCCCCCAGAAACCCACCTGGCGTGACGCTTGACACCTTCCAACCACTGGTCCCTTTCTCAGGAGGCCTTTCCTGAGCCATTTGGCAGTGCAGCTGCCCGGCTCGCTCCCCGCCCTGCCCACCCTGCTCCACCTGTCTTCCTGGCCTGTGGATACTGGGCGTATGAAGCACTTCACTGACTGGCCTGTCCGGCCCCTCTCTACAGGAGGGAGGGACTTTTTGTCTGTTTTGCTCCCGGCTGTTTTCCCAGGGACAAGGATGGCACCTGGTACATGGTGGATACTAAGTTAGCAGCTACCCAGTGGTTAGGACCCTGTCCTCTGTCCACCGGTGCCTCCCGAGTGGATGCTGTGCTTTCTGTCTTGACCTGCTGTCCGTTTTGGCTCCCCGGCAGGACACTCCCTCCACAGGCCACAGAGGGCCTGGGCCAGTCCTGGGAGCTGGGGCAGGCCGGATGGCCATGTTGCAGCAGCCTGGGGAGCGTGGGTCTCTGCACGGCACCTGTCTGGGGGGCACTGAGTATCATGGCTGCATGTCCGGAGCCACCGCCCGTGCCTGAGAGTCTGAGCCTCGAGTACCTCAGAAAGTAGCTGTGTGGCCACAGGTGACACAGATCAGGACGGGCTCCTCCGACGCAGTCCCTGGGGGACTTCGAGACAGGAGGGACAGGGGTGCTCTGCAGCAGCAAGCCTGGCGTCCTCTCTTCCTTTCCTCTTGACAGTGTGTACCTGTGGGGTTTCTTGGGATACAGTTCAGCGTCAGACTCTCCTGGGCTCCCCAGAATCCCCTGGGCTTAGTATGTGCAGAGGTGTGTGACAGCCCCGTCCTGGCCCTGCAGGTTCCCTTCCCCAGCCCCTCAGCTCTAGCCCTGCAGACCCAGACCGTGCCACCCCCTGACCTGCCTCTGCCTATTCTGAACAGTTTGTAAACAGGGAGTCACGCACTTCGGGCTCTGACTTTGGACCTGTGTCCTGTCCCCAGAGCACCGCCACGTGTGGCTCCCCTAGCAGGACACCAGCCCTGTGCGTTCAGAGGGCTTGCCGACCCAGGGGCTGGTGGGTTTCTTGGTCCAAGAGTCTGACTGTACCACGTCGGGTCTCAGGCTGCCATACCTGCCCACCAGGTGTGTGCCATCACTGCTGTGACCAGGCGAGGCCACCAGGCTCAGGCCAACCAGCAAATGAGCTGTCTTCCCAGGCAGGTGGCTGGGGGCTCAGGATCTGCCGCCCACCTCCCTGACCCAGTCCCCAGGGCTGGAGCAGGGCAGAGCCTCCCAAAGAGCAGCCAGAACTCTCGGTTGGGTTGTCGGGTAGTCGGGCCCCTGCACGGGACTGTCCCCAGCCCTCCCACCTGGATGCGCTCCCCGGGTGGGCAGGTGGAAAGAGCACGGTCTCAGGAGCAGGCCCGCCCACCCCACCCCTGCTCAGTGATTCAACCCTGCACCTCGGTGTCCTTGTGGTGGGTGGGGACAAGGTGGTCCCTTGCTGGGAAGACAAGGACAGAGCAGGTAGAGAGCAGTAGGGCTGGAGTGGAGTCAGGCCCCAACGTTGCTGGCCCCTCCTGTTGTCTCACACTCCAGATCTGTTAAATCAAGAGAAGAAATTGCTAAAATAAGGTCACAAAATATGTAGTTTGTCTTAAATATTTCCATTTGGCAAATTAACAATTTCAACCCACACTCAAGCAAAAGCAAGGAAGCTACTGTTCACCAGTCGAGCTCAGGCTGTCTGTTCTGGCTCCCCGGCAGGGCACTCCCTCCGAAGGCCACAGAGGGCCTGGGCCAGTCCTGGGAGCTGGGGCAGGACCTGGGCCTGAGGGTGTGACATGGGGGCCCTACCTGTGCAGCTCCTGCCCCCAGAGAGCCCACCTCCCCAGGAGGGAGGTGTCAGCAGCGTGGTCAGTGCCCTGCAGGGCTGGGCACCCAGAGCCCCACGGGTCCTGGGCTCTGCTGGCTCTGCTGTGTCCAGCTCAAGCTGACCACCTGCCCCAGCACCCCACCCCTCACTCCCCTGTGGCTGGGGTCTGGCCAGGACTCGAACCCTCCTGTGGTTGAGGGGAAGGGAGGGACCTTCATCTGGGCAGGAAAAGGCCCATCTCTTCCTCCTTTCTCCTGGGAAAGCACTAGAGACTTCGTGTGGCCCTGCCCTGACCCTTGGTGGGGCCCAGACAATCCAGGAGGATGCAGCCGTCCAGCGGGGCCACGTCCCAAGACCCCTCACACCTCCCTGCCTGGCCTCTGGCTCCAGGGCGGGCTGGACCCCAGATGGGGCTAGGGTTGAAGGGGCCCCAGAGCTGATGGGGTCGGCTAGCCCAAGAAATCCAGGCAAGAGATGGTGAGACTGCAGGGGGCGGAGGTGCCTGCCAGGGGACCCTGCCTCTGGGAAAGCAGGCAGACCCCGGTCCCGCTGCAAGCAGGTAGAGGTGAGGGCCAAGTCTGGGGGCTGGAAGACTCAGAATCAAGTGCCCGTGCACTTCACCACCGATTGGGGCTCAGAGTCGGTGCTGCAGCTGAGTTGGTCATGAAGGGCCCCTGTCTCCTGGGGGGGGCCACACATCATCAGCAGAGTCAAGGGGCCGGTTGGAGGGTGCCTGCCTGAGGAGCAGGACTGCAGAGCCTGACAGGGACCCCAGAGAGAGGGGAGGGAGACCTGGGCTTCCCACGCCTGGACTTCTCTGGTAAGGACCTCCTACAAGTTCAGGGTGCGATCATCTCCCCATTTTACAGAAGAGGAAAACCAGAGAGAGGCCAAGAAGGCTGCCTGGTGGCACATCCAGGGTGGGGGTGGCCCGACTAGGAGCCCACGCCGGGCAAAAAGCTGCCCTGGGCAGCTGGCAGAGGAGGCCGACTCTGGCCTGTCCGCTGTTATTTGTTAAGGGCTTTGTGGGGATCTAATTCACCCACTGGGAGGTGACAGCTCGGTGACCTTCAGCAGCACCTAGCTAGCTGGACCACCGTCCCCGCCGACCTGTGGGAAGCTTCCCCTCCCCAAAGTGTCTCTTGGTGACCTCCCTTTGCCTTGACTGTCCCCCCGAGCCCAGTGTGATACTCATGCACACCCCTGGCTTGGGGCAGCCCTGGCAGGACGGTGGGGGGGGCTCTGAGTGGCTCAGGCTACCCTGGCTTGGGTGGTGGGCGGTGAGGGCTGAGCCCTGACCTGCCCCTGGCACACTTGTGGGCTCTGGGTCTCCTCCCCCGGACCTCAGTGCAGGGTGTTCAGCCTTCCCCAGGCTTTGCCCTCCCTGGGGGCCTTCCTGACGCCCCCTCACTCCCTGCACCAGCAGGCTCCCTGTGGGTGGCTCTTGGACCCCTCATCCGTGGCTCAGAGCTAAGCCTACTTAATTCTTTTGATCTCAGTTCAGAAACGGGCCCTCCAGCCATCCCTGCTGCTGCTCAGCTGGGGTGCGCCTGCCTGAGTCTGAGCTGGGGACTGCGGCGGCCCCTGGCGGGTTCCCCTGGCACCTGCCCTGGCCTCCTTTCCTAAGCGCTGCCCCCGCTGTGGGCCTGCCTGCACGCAACCCCAGGGGAGGCCCTGCCTGGGGGTGGGGGGGAGCCCCAGCAATGCAGAAGGGAGGACCGTCCCCCGGGTCTGCTTGGGGCTGCATGCTTTGGGTCCTGTCGGGGCCGCGGTTGGCCTGTGCCTGCCTGTGAGAGGGGGTGGGCGGCCAGCAGAGCCCAGCTGCGGAACAATCTGACCTACCGGGGTTCTCTTCCCTCCACCTCGCTGGGCCTCAGTTTCTCCGTCTGCAAATCCAGGTCTGGATCACATTTCTCTCCTGCCAGCATGAGGGGACAACCGTTAGGGAGCCTGGCGCACAGTGGTCCTCAGCAACCAGCCTCACTGCAGGAAAGACCCCTCCACCCTGGGGCCTGCTGCACCTGGGGGCACCTGGGGCTGCCACAGCTGGAGGCGAAGGTCCCACCCTGAGCAAGACAAGCAGGGCAGCCGGCGGCCTCACCCCAGCGTCTGGCCAGGAGCGTGGCAGGGCCATTGGTGAGCTGGTGGCAACTGCGCTGCCTGGAGGAATCCATTCGTCCACCTCTGCCCTCCCCACTTCTGTCCCCCTGGACACGCAGCAGGCGGAGTCGAGGGAACCCACAGACGGTCAGGGCTCTTCCCCCAGCTGCCATCATCTCCCATGGGAGTGACCAGACAGCCCAGGGCTCCAGGTGGCCTTGGACCCCCGAGGACCTTCTGACCCCACCTGACGACTTCTGGAAGACTGTGGAGTGACTGGGGGAGAGGGCACAGCCCGACGCTGGCCTCGAGCTGTCGAACAGGGTCTGGACAGTCTGTGTGCCTGGGCTGCGGAGGCAGGGACCCCACTGCAAAGCCACCCTCCCTCCAGGGTCCTGGAGACAGGAAGCAGAACCAGGTGGAGAAGGATGCAGAGTGCTTCCCAGGGAGGCCTGGAAGGGGGCCGCGGAGGGGCGGGAATCTGCACCTCACCTGCTCTGCCTCGGTGGGCCCTCTGCCCGCTGCCCCCGGGGGCTCCCAGTGCCCACCCTGCTGCACCCCAGCTCCCTACCCAGGCTTTCCTCCCGCTCAGTCTAAAAGGAGAATGAAAGGAAATGAGGAGACCGGCAATTCATTTGTGAGCTGCATTGTGTGGGGGGCTCTTAATTAGACCTAATTAGACTAATTAACTTTCCAATGAGAAGCTCGGATTTTCTCTCCTGGCTCCTCTCTTCGTATTGCTTTCTCTTCATTCCCCTTTTGGAAAATGAAACAAGGATAAATATTTGAATGGCTCGCGGCGGCCTGCGAGGTGGAAGGCGGCCCAGGCGACGGAGGTGGGGCTCCAGGGCAGAGGGCGCCAGCGACCCGCGGCCCTCCCCTCCCCTCCCCTCCCCTACGGCGCCTGGCCGCTGCCCCTCCTCCTGGCTCTGGGGTGCGGGGTGTGGCCTGTCCGTCATTCAGGAGATGACGCTCTGAGGGTTCACTTTGTTCCTGGCACCAGGGGTGGAAAGATGAGTGGATGTCGGGTCCCTTGGGTGATTCTGCCACGGGGACAGGAGGGCTGAGCCTGCCCCCATTCGCTCTGCCGCCCTCAGGTCTGGGCCTCCCGAGTTCACTCCCTGGGTCTCGGCTTCTCTGTCTGCAAATCCAGGCCTGGTCATATTCCTCCCCTGCCAGCAGGAGGGGGCGACTGGTGTACGGCGGCGGTCCTTGGGAGCCCCCCTCCACCCCCTGGAGCAGGGGGTCCTCCCCGCCAGCAACGCAGGCTCTCAGAGGACTAGCTGATGAGTGGCGGCAGGGCTCCCTGTTCCTGGGAGGGTCTGGAGGAGGCCCCCTGCTCCCCTGCCCCTGCACACTCCCCGGCCCCTGCAGGCCTGGCCTCCCACGGAGAGCCTGTGAGGCCATTTTTGTCAAGGGTGTTGGCCACTGTGTAGGTGTTCAGGGACCTGATCCTACAGCACCTCCCACCAAGACTGCCGGGGAGAGATGCCGCCCGCCCAATTGTCCCCCACCTGAGCTGCGGACCCTGCTGCCTCTGTAGGTCCAGGACTCTCCAGCAACTGCCTTAGGGTGCTTCGGGGTTCACAGGAAGAAACCCCAGAGTCAGCGTGGTGCCCCTGGACACAGGAAATCCTGGTTTGCCCTGGGCTCCTGCCTCCCCTGGCCCGCTGCTGTTCCCTGACCGCTGGCTTCTGCAGCCTGGCCCTGTAGGGAGGCTGAGGGTGCAGCCACCCGCTCCCAGAGGGCACCTGGGGTCTTCCTGGCCCGTTCTTTCCCCAGCCCCATCCCAAACCTCAAGCCCCCGTCTCCCTCTTCCCAGAACCTGACGGGAAGGATTCCTGACGCCAACACCTGCCACTTCCTTATTGATTTCCCCGCTGTCTCAACCGGAGCTGCTGGGGTGGAGCCGGTCCTGGCAGCCAAGGGGAGCAGGAAGGGCTTCTGCTGACATTCTAGAATGTGCCGTGCGCTCAGGCCTCAGGGCAGGGGCCATGATTTGCCCTCCTCAGAGCCAGCCCCCTTCTGTTTGCACGGCTCAGCACAAGGGTCCAGGAGGCCCTGGAGGGTGGGATCCAGCAGCCATGTCTGGACGCCATCTGGCCCGGAGACACCCACAGCACCCGGGCAAGCACAGCTCAGCACCCAGGGCCTGTCCTGCATCTGGCAGCCCCTATGTGGGCCCTGGGATGTGTGCCACCCTGTCTGGGTCAGGCAGGAAGCAGGTGGCCATGGGCCTGGCCTCCCCCACCCAGGCAGCTTTGACCAGGCCCAGGTGGGCTGCGGCAGCCGGCCTCTTCCCTGTTCAAAGCCTGCCCTGCAGCTCTTGGCCTCCAGTGGCTCTTTATTGGGCCGGGTCTTCTGAGCAGGACGTCCCTGGGAAGGAAGCAAATGGAGGACCCGCCTCGCGGTCAGGAGGAAGCTTCCAGGAGGCCCTGCCTCTCTCCTCCCCTGCCAGGGCCCCCTCCCTCCCCCGCCACGGAGTATCTCTGGAGCCTGTTTTCTGGAATTCCTCTTCCTGCAGAGGCTCAGTGTCCACACTGGACCTGGACCTTGGACCGGTCACTCCTGTGCTCTTGGAGTGGCTGTCCTGAGAAGGACATGGCCCAGTGGTCTGGACAGAAGTGGCCTCCCTGTCCCCCAGCTGAGCCTCTGTGTTTTGGGGTTGGAGGAGCAGGGGGGACTGAAATTTTGGTCCCCACTGTCACCCTCTCTTCCCCAGATGCCCCCCTCTGTGCCTGTGCTCAGGAGAGCCAAGAGCGCTTAAGCTCCGATGCTGGTCTCCTTGGTGACATTGTCCCTCTCCAGGTGGCACCAGGGGATGCTACAAAAATTGCCGTTTGAGGACAGCCCCATGTGAGCAGCCTGCGCTTGGCTTTTTCCACTCCAGCCACCTGCCTGTCCCCTCCTCCTCCTCCTTCACCTGCGGCCTGGGCCCTCTGGCCCCACCTGCAGCCAACTCGACCTCCCACCCCACCCTCCGCCGTACCTGGGGGCTTTGTTAGCACAACTGGGTTCAAATGTCTGATTAGTCTTTAGGAGATCGCGGGGTCAATTTTCCACAGCTCCTTCCTCTCCATTTAACTAATTTAACTGCACGATTGTTACAAATTTCATTTTATTATAGCCCCGCTTCTCAGTCCAATTGAATTACTAAAATCTCATTTTCTCAGAAGTGCTGAATATGTAATTAGAGGAAAAATTATGCTCCCGCCTGCCTATTAGGACAGTTCACGCATGTGTGCGCCGTGTGCCATGTGACGGACATACCGCTGGCCTCCGTGTGGTGGGCTTGGCTGGAGGCGGGGCTGGCGTCGGGACACTCGGGGACAGGGAGGTCAGTGCCCTACAGGGCATGCAGAGCCGTGTGGATACCAATGTGCATGTGTGGCTGCGGGCAGCCTCAGGGACGGCGAGAGGGGAGCCCACATTAACTCCAGAGTACAAATTAAACAGTATCCGTGGGCCACTGTAATTAAGGGGAAATTCGATTTTGTCCTAATGCCCCATTATGTCTGGCTCTGCGAGGTGCAGCTGGGGCTGTGTAGCTGGCTCAGGGGGACCAGAGGTTTCAGGGAGCCTGAACGTCAGCCCCGTGCCTCTTGCGGCTCCCTGTTCTCAGCAGGGCAGCCAGGGAGGAGGCCGTGTGCTATTTCTGATGGGTCCAGCTCTGAGGCTCCTTCCCATTTCTATGCTGAAGGTCCGCTGTGCTCCCGCAGCCTCCTCTGCAGTTGTGGGTTTGGTGTTGCAGGTGCCAGACCCCAGTGTGGCTGTGGCTTGGGAGGGGGCCTCAACGGGAAGAGTAGAGATGCAGCACCTAGCTGCAGGAGCTGGCAGGCAGCTTGGGGGCCCCGGGGACCCAGGGGACTGCTGGGCTGTAGGAGAGCACCCTGTGTCCACAAGGCAGGGTCACCTCAGGTTTTCAGTGGCCGTGGGCGTGTGGCAGACCCAGGGGCGCCTCCAGGCCTCCTTCAGGGCTTCCTGAGGGACTTGGTGGCAGCAAAGGATGGGCCTCTTGGGGCCCCTCTGCCCCCTCCAACCTGGCCTGTTCCCTGGGCTCTGGGCACACTGAGGCGTCCTGCCTCTGTGACTGACTTCTGCCAGCCCCTGTCCCACCTCTCCCTGCTCACTCCTGCTCACTCTCCAGGGATCCCCTGTCAGGGTGACCCATAGCTGGGCTGGGTTCTCTGTCATGCCACAGCTTCAGATCACCACAGAAGACCTGTAGATTCCCTGGGGGACCAGGACCAGGCCTCTGCACCGAGCACCACGTGGGCGGCCCAGAGGGTTGGTGGAAAGGGCCCGCGGGAGAGCGGCAAACCCAGCCCATCCCCGCTGGGTGCTCCCCTGGTCCAAGCAGACTCCCTGAGAGCCGAGCCAGGTGCCCCAGGGCCATTTTGTCGTCTCTACAGAGAGGGTGGGGGCTTCCTGGGATGCACACAGGGGGACACACGCGTGTGGATGTACGTTCATTCCCTGCTCGGCTTTGTGGGGGGGGGGGGAGTGCAGTCTGCACTGGCCGCACAGCAGTGGTGGGTGGGAATGGGAGTGGGGGGCCGTGGGTGTGTGCGAGTGATGTGCGTGTGCGGTGCGTGTGACTGGCATTGCCCGGGGGTGCATGCGTGTGTGTGTGTGTGTGTGCCCCACTGTGGAGAGTGATGGTGTGAGCTCTGCACCATCTCCGTGCGTCTCTGTGGGCCCAGGTGAACTCCAAGTGTGTGCAGGCAGCAAGTGTCTGTGTTGCTTTGTCCCACACGAGTCTCAAGGGTGGCACTGCATGCGGCAGGGCCTGGGGACCTGGGGGAGCTTACAAGGTGCCCTCTGACCCATGGAGGCAGACACGCGTGGGTATGGGCCCCTGTGCTGAGGCAGGACCTTTGGTGACAGCAGACCCCAGCGCTGTCTGTCCCTGCCCTTATTAATTTCCTGGACTCCTTGGCGGTTCCCTGGCCACACCCACCATGACCACGCAGGCTGAGGAACAAGGGACCCTTGGGCAGCTTTGCCCCGACCTCCTCTACCTGCTGGTCTTTCCTGAGCAACACCCTTGGCATCTGCAGGTCAGGTCTTCGGCCCCCACCCCCACCTCCACAGAGAGCCCTCTCTGCTCCCTGTGCCGGGCAGCTGCGGCGCCTGACTGTGTGGGGCCTTCAGACTCGCCGTTAGCATGTGAGAGCACACAGCAGGCGCTCAAGCAGTGTACACCCCACACGGTCCTTTCCTCTGCCTCTGAAGGATCTCTTGCCATCTGTACATGTGCCTGGGCCAGCTGGGTTCTGAGTGAGGAAGCCCAGGCATCATCTCAGCAGCCTGCGGAGACAGTCACGGGCCCCTCAGAGGACACAGGCTGGGTGCTGGACGACTTTTCCTGCTCCTGGTGTCGGCCGTCAGCCCAACACTTGAGAAAGGGGAGCCGGCGGGGCATGGGCTCCCTGCTGGGTGGGGCCAAGGGTGGGACCCTGGATCCGTGGCTTGCCTTCAGCAACGCTGGCTGGTGCTGGACAGGGACTTCCGCTGTCCCCTCTCCAAGCCAGCTCCGCTGGGCCACCACTGGCTCCTGTGTGCCTACTCTCCCTGCGTGTCCCAGGGGAAGTGCTTCTCCACAAGTGCCCCGTGGGCCACCCAGGGCCACTGCTGTGGGTGTGTGGAGACGTCCACAAAGTGTCTACCTCAGACGCCATGGTGCCCATCGCAGGAGCCCTGGAGAGGCCCTATGGCCATCAGTGACGTGGCACAGCTAGGCCAGGACCCACAGTGGTCACATAAACGGTGCCCTGCCCGAGCGGGACTCCTGTTCAGTCCTGGAGTGTTGTATTCATCTGCTTCATTCCTCCTGCCAGAAAGCTGTGGCCCTGGGCTTCGCCTGCTCACCGCCATGGCTGGACAGGCTTCCCAGGGCCCTCTTCTCCCCCTCTTCTGGGCTGCTTGAGCTGGGGCTCTGGTTAGGGACACTTGGGTGCGGCTGAAAGCAGTGACCGTGAGCTGGGAGGAGCTCTGCTGGCCTTGGCAGTGAGGGAGTACACGGACGGTACACAGACGGGGGGAAGCCGTGTGCGGAGCCCGGGACCAGCCTGCCTGGGCCCTCGGGTCTTTCCACTCTCTCGTCCCCGCTGCAGCCCGTGAGGTGGGTGCATGGTTATCTGATTTTACAGGGGAGGAAACGGGTGTGGAGGGCACGGGTCCATGGACTGGTCTGCCACAGGCAGGGCGGGCGGCTCCAACGTCAGGAATTCATTCCCCCCCAGTCCTGGAGGCTGGGAGCAGGTGTGGGTCGGGCAGGTTCCTCCTAGGCCTCCCTCCTTGGCTTGCAGACGGGCATCTCTTCCCTGGGTCATCACGTGGTTGTCCGTCTGTGTCCGTATCCTGAACGCCCTTCTCATAAGAGCACCGGTCAGACTGGACCAAGGCCACCCTAGTGATCTCAGTGTGCCCCAGTAGCCTCGGTGAAGACCCATCTCCAAGCACAGCTGCATCCTGAGGTGCTGCACATTCGGGGCACAGCCGACCACATGGCAGAGGCCGCACTCCTGCTGTCCAGCCCATCTGAGCCTGGACCGGCCTCTCCAGGCGTAGGAGTTTCACAAGAGCACATCTGTTGGTCGCCTGGTCGCCGTGCTGCAGTGTGCCGCCCTGGGCAGAAGGCAGCTGCCTCCGCCTCCAGGACCGTGGGAGTGGACGGTGGGCCTGGGCCGCCTCCGTGTCTGCCTCCTGTGTGGTGGTCTTCCACAGAGCCTCTCCTGGGCTGGGAGCTCAGCTGGCCCCTCTCAGCCTCCCTCACCCACCCAGTCCTCAAGCCACTGCGCCAAACCCCTCAGGGATGACATGGCCAGTTCTCGCTCTCAGAGTGGCCCAGGTGGGGCCAGAGCCCTCGGTGCCCACCCAGAGGCCCTGATGCGCTTCCTCAGGGAGGAAGGTCACAGTTATGTGCATGGGAGAGGTGGGTGGAGGATAGGCAGGCCCAGTGGCCTCTCAGAGCCTGGAGAAGGGGCAGGCTTATGGCAGAGCTCCAGCCAGAAGGCTGCCAGCCAGGAGTCGGTCAGTGCGCACGCTGCAGGGGCCAGCTGCAGACTGGACAGTGCCCAGGTGCTGATGGTGCTGGGGCACGCAAGCCCGGGGAGGACACGGAAAGCGAGGACAGACTGGGGCAAGGGGCAGAGGAGAGCCTGAGACCCAGGCTGGAGGAGTGGGGGAGCAGAGGAGGCGTCCGTGCGCCATGCAGGGTCTCTCAGGTACCTGGGACACTCCAAGGGGCACCTGCCCTTGGGTCCCTGCCCCCCTCCCTGGCCCACGCTGGCAGAGGGAGAGGAGGACACCACCCTTGGCAGGGAGGCTGCAGACCAGACAGTGTGGCTCTGTGGTTTGCCAGGGATGAAACTCATTCTCGCCCAGTGACCACAGCACAGGCTGCACCGCCAGCCAAGGGCACGGAGTCCCTGCTCCCTCCACATGCCCCGTTTTCTCTCAGTCTCCTGTAGCAGGGCCAGCTCCCGTGGCAGAAGCCGTGATGGCTTCAGCAAGCCCACATGCCCCGCTGCCTAGCTCAGGGGCCGGCACCCCCGGGCCCTAAGGGGGACAGCCTCTAGCCCAGCTCCTCCAGCCCAGCTGTGGCGGCAGACGCAGCCGGGCAGTGTGTCTTGAGCATGTCCAGGATCCTGCAAAACTTTCCTCAGCCCAGCAAGCCAGGGGGCGGGTTTTCCCCACGGACCCTAGTTGACCTACTCCAGGTGGAGCTGACCGTGGGGACCCTAGGCCTGCCCAGCTATAGAGGGTGGAGTGTGCTGTGGACACCCGGGCACCAGCCCTCGCAGCACAGGGTGGCGCTCCCCCGCTTCCAGCAGCACCAGGTGGGGCTGCCAGGCCTGGGGGACACTGTGCTCGGGAGGGGGAGTCCCCAGCCAGGGGTGCTTCCTCTGCTGTGGGACCCAGAGAGGCTGCTCCAGAAAAGCCAGGGTTGAGGTCTTCTTGGTGGACCAAGAATTGAGGACTGGGTGACCATAGTGGAGCCCCCAAACCTGAGCCCTGGCCCAGTAGATAGACCCCTGGGTGTCAGAGGCTGAGGAACACATTCTCCCACTGGTGGCCTCTCCCGCACCTGAGCCCCCCGGGAGATGGCCCAGAGGCCCGCAGATGGGCCAGCGGGACTCCTGGGAGGTCTCACTGCAGCCCCCAACTGCCCCAGGGGCCAGAGGAGAACTCCTCCTGGTTGGACAGTGACCCTCCTGCAAACTCGGGCCCTGATGCCCTGCGCCTGCAGCCTCCTCGCAGGACGCGGCTGGAAATGCCCCAGAGGCCCCGGCATCTGCTGAATCAGCACCTGGCCTTGGCCTGAAACCCGAGCCCTGTGGCCCTTAGAGAGGAGCAGGTGGGCAGGCGGGTGGGCAGGCGGGTGGGCAGGCGACGCAGCTCTGCCCCTCCACTGCGGAAAGCAGGACCCTCTGCCCCGGGGAAGAGCGCCAGGCTGCGTCTGGCCTGGTCCCCTCACCACCTGCCAGCCCTCACAGCCCCCCAGGGGCTGGCCGCGCCCCGCTCAGCATGCCCACTCTGCCTGAGAGCCCGCCGTCCTGCCTCAGTCTGAGGGAGAGGGCCCCCTCCCCACTGCCTCCGTCTTCACCCGAGGTTCCCGGCCCGGCCCGCTGTCTCGTCGTCTCTGTGGCACACATCATCATTTCATAATACTCTGAAATATACATGAAGCTGGCTGAACGCAGACAAAACTGCACCATTTACTGCATGAATATTTCATGCTGGCTTCGCTCAGGCTTCGGTCGGAGGGAGTGCAGCCCACTGCCCTGGCCGTCCCTGCCCACTGGCTTCCTGCCCGACAGAGGGCAGTGCCCGGCGCTGCTGCTGGGCTGGGGCTGCCTGAGGAAGCGGGAGGAGACGGGTATTGAGAGACATGAGCAGTCTTCGGGGCGCCATCGAGGTCGGGGCGGGATGGCCTCTGAGCCGCTCCCCGGCAGCCACACCCGACCTTGTGGGCTGGGAATTCAGTGGGTCCAAGGCAGAGAGCCCGGGTGGGCGGGGGCAAGGCCCGGCTGGCTGCTTTCCCATAATGCCTGAGAGCGGCTGCAACTGGCTGGGGGTCTCCAGGACGGAGCTCAGGTGCCCTGACAGGGAGGCTGCCGTGTCACCTCGGCCCGCTGCCACCTGCCTGTCTGGCCCTTGGGATGTCGGACAGGCCACTGCATGCCTCCTCAGACCATGAGGCAGGCCACGGCCACTGAGGGCTGAGTCCTGGAAGAGGAGGACCCTGGGGCCTGTAGGGGGCAGGAAGGGCAGATGGGGAGGCACTGCCCACTGCACGTCTGTGCCAAGGTGCACCGGATGTGAGTGCCACTGAAGGGCTCTTGCTTCTCAGAGGGCCTGATACTGGGCCACCGCACAGTGTGAAGCCCTCACTCCCGAGGGTGGCCCCTGCCACGGCCTCCCCTGCCTCATCAAAGCAAGAATAGGTGGACGGGACGTGTGCCAGCAGTTAGGTGCCCAGGCCCTCGGCGTGGCCATCTGACCCCATCCCCGTCTCCCGGCATGTGGCAGCCCGGTCACGGGGCTCACTCTGGGAGAGGCACGGGCCTCTGCCCTGCAGCAGCTGAGGCCCACCTCCAGGGTCAGATCCTGCACCCTTGATGCAGGCACTTGGCTTCCTCCGTCCACTCTGCCTCCCGCTGCCTGGCCATTGCCCACCCACTCGCTTGTTGAGCACCCACTTCGTGCCAGGCGTCCCGAAGCAGTGGAGGACAAGAGAGGCACACTGCCTGCCCTGGTGCACGCTGTCACCCAGGGCACAGAGACTGGTAAACTAAGGAAATACGAGTTGGTCTCAGTGCTGTGGAAACCGGACCTTGAGATGGCAGTGAAGGATGAGCCCGAGTCCAGGCAGGGTGACTGAGAAGGACATCTCTGATTTAAGCAGAAGGACTGGACGGACCTGGGCAGAAAGACGGAGGGGAACAGCGTTGCAGGCTCAAGGAATGGCATGCGTGAAGGCCCTGAGGCAAATGAGCTTGGTGTGTTAAGGACTTGAAAGCAGCTGGTGGCCAGGCCAGGCCAGGCGAGCTGGATGGTGTCAGAGAACAAGACAAGGGCATGACCAGCAGCAAGAGGCCTTGCAGACCAGGAGCAAGAGGGTGCTTGTTCTTCAACGATTGAGGCTTTAGGACGAGAAGGCCCAAGCCATCTCCCTGGCTGCTGTAGGAGCCAGGGCCAGGTCCGTCACCGGAGGCAGGAATTGACCCTGGGGCCCGGAGGCCAGCAGCCTGGGGTCAGGCTGGGCAGGGACATCGCAGGAGAGGGCTGGGCTGCCTCTGCAGGTGCAGAATGCCACCACGTCATCCCAGCAGGTGAAGTGCATAGGTCGTGGCAGGGTGGGGGGGTGGGAACAGGTGCCGAGTGGAGGCTGTGGGATGGTGGGAGCTTGTTTTCCCCTGTGTGTGACGTCTGTGACCAGGAAGGACACTGAGAAAGACCAGGGCGGGGACTGGGCAGTGTGGTGCTCCCAGTGCTGTGTGCCCTGGGGCATGGCCTTTGCCTTTCTCAGACATGTGACTCACGGGGGCTGTCGGCTTCAGCTACAGCTGTTCCTCTGAAGCCCCCAGTGGGCCCTGGGGCTTGGCTGGTCTCTTCCCGCCGCCGTCCCACCAGCTCCCAAACTGGGCTTGTCCTGGAGCCACGCCACCACCCAATGGAGAGAGCTTGGAATTTCCTTCAATTAGGCCTGAAGGTCCTTCAACATGTTCCAGAAGGCCAGCTGCCCCTGGCCAAACTCTGTGCACACGTCCATCAGAAATGGGCTCAGGAAAGTGGAGTGACCATGGCGTCCAGCCCTCTGCTTGCCCCTGTGCCCAACACCCACCTCGCCAGGGACCTGGGGTTGACACCTGGGGAGGGACCACAGGGCTGGGCAGGGCCAGACCCAGCCGGCCAGGGCGAGCAGGAGAGTGAGCTGTTCAGAGCCATCAGGGGCGAGGCGGGGACAGGAGGGAAGGTCTGGGTGATGGGCACCGTGCTTTGTACACTTCTGGGAGCAAGGCGGGTGGGTGTGTGGACAGTTGTGCTCCAACCCCAGACACCAGAGGCCACCCGCCCCCTCTGCAGGAGCTGCAGGGTAGAAAGCCACATGCCCGCTCCATTGGGAAGGGACCTGATGTCCAGAAGGGGTCTGCCTCATGCTGCGGGGACAGTGGGAGCCCCAGGTGGGCCCACTCTCCTCCCCCCTGTGTCCTCTGTCCTGCCCCCGCATGATGCAGATCCTGTCCTCTGCGGGGCCCCTGTTCTGTCCTGTGCGAGGCCAGCACGCTTCCCCCATTCCCTGCCCATGGGGTCCCTCTGCTGCGTCAGGCCCTGTCCCTCCCGTGTAGCCTGCAGACTGGTCAGTAGGGGACCCAGGGTCCTAATGGGGCATAAACTGGGTGGGTGGGGGTGCTCACAGAATGAGCACCTTGGTGCCCCCTTTGGGGTGGTCCCTGGCCACACTGGGAAGTGCAGCCCGCCATGCCTCCCCCACGAAGGGGCTCCCACCCCCACTGTTGGGCCGGCCACTCCTGCTGCTGCCTCAGCCCTGGCTGCTCTCACTGGCCAGCCGCTGGTCCAGCAGCAGTTGATTTATCTGGACGGCCGCGTCCACGTTTGCTGAGCCCAATCAGCCACTTCTTAGTGCCACTGGGACCGACTTTGACATGGCTTCCGTCCCTGCAGGGACGGAGCTCTCTGGGGCGCTCCCACCTCCTGCCCCTCTGCATGCTCCAGACTCTGGGCCCAGCGTGGCTCTCGTCCATCAGGTATCCACAGTGGCTGCCCTGAATCCAGTCCTCCCGTCGCTGTGGTCCCCTGCAGGGTGGTGCCGTTGGAGCCCCTCCCAAACGGGCGCCTCATCTCTTTCCAGGCCCAAGTCCTGTCTGCACGGGCCTCTGTCCAGAGCCTTCCACCCTGCTCCACCACTCTTGGAGGACACTCCTTGCCCTTCTCTCATATCCCCAGCCCCTCCCGGCATGTGGCTGAGTGGCAGCTGGGATCAGGTTACTTGGGGCCGGGGCAGTGTAAGAATCAAGTAGCATCCATACCAAGGGTCCAGGTGCCCAGCTGGGCAAGGGACCCGTATACACTGAATATGCCCACTGTGGCCTAGGTGACCCTGCCCTGGGGAGAGCCCTGCAGTCCTGGGGGCCACTCTGACTGCTCAGCACCGGGCAGCGTAAGGGCCACTGTTCTCCCCACTGCGCAGATGGGAGCACTGATCCTGGGCTGGAATCGCGCCTGCTCTGGAGGTGGCCAGGTGCCCCCCACCCAGTGACAGCCTTGATGGCCCTGGGCCTCCCACTCCCTGCCCAGTGCTTAGGCGAGCTGACCTGCCCACCGGGGGGACGGTTCAGGGATTGGAGCTATGAAGCCACCAGCAGGCTGCCCACGTGGGCTGGGGCTGGCCGTGGGGAGGGGTGCAGAGGACCTGAGCTGGGGCTGGCCATGCAGGGAGCCAGTGGAGACAGGGAGGCTGGAACCACCCGTCCTCCGCCCCTCGTCCTCCTCCTCCTCTGGGCCTCCCTCCCTCCTGGGCCTCTCTCCACTCTGCCCTGGGCTACAGCCTGCACCCATGGTGCCCAGTTGTGGGGAGGCTGCATGCCCTGCCCTGGGCACCAGCCAGAGCCTCCAGACCTCATGCCTCGGAGGCAGGTGTGGCCACCACTCCACACTGGCCAGCAGCCAGCCAGCAGGCCTCACCCGGGCAGTGGACTCTTATCCTGACCACACAGGCCACCTGGCTACCCCTCTCCCCAGGGACCTGTGCCCCTAAGACCCCTGCTTGACTCCCCCACTAAGCGCAGCCCACCCCATGCCCAGCTGACACAGCTCGACTCCTAACATGGCACTGTCTACCCCTCCTGTCCCCACTCCCCAGGGAGGAGGGGACCGCCACCCACCTTGTTCCTCTCACCCTCGGTGCACCCTGACAGATGGCTGCCATCCTCCCCGTTGTCCAGGAGCCACAGACCCAGGGTAGGGGCTGGGTCAGGGTCAGGGTCGGCAGGGTGGGAGAAGGCTGAGTAGCCTAGGGTGAGTTCAGGCCACGGGCTGCTCGGGTGGGTGAGCCCTCCTGGCCTGAGGGGGGAATTTTCCACAGACACCCCCAAGGCACGCTTCCCAGTGTCTCACAGCCTCGCTGCCCAGAGCGCCTCCAGGTAGCCAGCCCAAGTCTCTCCTGCTGCAGCCCCAGGCCCAGACCCAGCACCCAGACCCTCCTCCCGGGACAAGGAGAGCCTCCAAGACCAGGGAGGGTCGCAGCAGGGCATGGGCTGGGCCTGGGTCCCCTCCCTGCCCTTCCCTCCCTGCCCCTCCCTCCCCCTCCCCCAGCCAAGCATCCCGGCTCTGCAGCTGCGCGGTGCCAGGGAGGGGTCACGAGACGCTGCCTCCCACGCTCTACTAATCCCCAGATGGATGCCCGCGCCTTCCCCAGCGTGTGCTAATTTGGAAACACCATCCCGATGTAACCACAGCAGTAATAACACAGCCGCACATCTCCCTGCAGCCGCAGGGCTCTGTCCCCAGGGGCTGAGGAAGCCCCCCAGCCCTGAAGGGGGTCTTAAGCTCTTAAGGGTGCCCTGTCCTTGCCAGAGGATGGGTGTCTGGATCCCACCAGTCCACGCCCGGCTCAGCCTGGGTTCACTGTTGGAGTTTCTGCAATGACTGCTTCCCTGGCCCAAGAGGAGCCTCGGACTTCCCTGCCCACCCCGGGGCCTGCAGCTCAGGAGCTGTCCGCACACCCACAGGCTCCCAGGCCTTTCCCGTCATCTGGGGAACTTGGCCTGCACTGGACCCCAGCCAGGCCGGCAGAGGCCTTCAGAGGCTGCCGGGAGCATGGGAGGGGTGGGCTTCCTCTCTGAGACTCAGTCCCCAAGGACTGTACCCCCAGTAGTCTGCTGGACTCTCCCTTCCAGATGGTAAACCTCATTCTCAGAATCATGACCAGATCTCGTCCTTCACCCTTGGCAACCCTGCAGGACTCTGATACCAGCCTTGTTTTGGGCCCAGGAAGCAGAAACCCAGGGAGGTCCAGTAGCCTGTTGGGGTGGGGGCTTCCAGCAGGCTGGACTGGGCAGGATCTGGACCTGGGCTGTGGTGTTTGTGGCGTCTGCACTGCCTCCCCCGCCCCTCCCCTGGGCCACCACAGTGGGGAGGGGGCAGCATGAGCTTCCAGGGCCACCTCGACTTGCACCCACCCAAGATCAGGAGGGCTTGAGTGAGACTGCAGGAGGGAGCTGGGGGATCTGGAGGGACCTGGGTGGGGAACAGGACTCCACCGAGTCCCTCTGGAAGTTTGGAAGGTGCCAGATGGCGCGTCCAGGGAGGTCAGCCAGCACCATCCCAAGACCTAGAGTGCTCCCTGGACGCGTGTGCCCTCTGTGGGTGCCTGTCTCTAGGGCCCAGCCCGGGTTCCCACGTGGGGGAAGCAGGCCGGTCCACAGCCTGCAGGACTGAGGGAGGTGCAGGCAGGCCAGCCTCAGGAGTGCATTCGCTGGCCACGTCACCCCCCGGTGGCCCAGGTCCCCAGCTGTACGTGCCTCACCTGCCCTGCACCTGCGGGCCCTCTGCGTCCACCCTGCTCCCGGCCGTGCGGCTGAGGCTGCTTGGTATGGATGGTGCGGCATTTTGGGTAATGAAATATTCACAGGTCAGTGATTCCCTGAGAAATGATGGGATCAGTCAATTCCTTCTCAGGGAGTGATTTTCTCCCCTTCACAGCCTCTGTTTCATGTTGACAGCCATTAGCATGAGAGAGGCTGGATCAAAGGTGCTCGTCAGGGCCCCCACGAGCAGCCGCCTTCTCACAGGCGGCCCTGGCCAGGCCTGGGCACATGGGGCATGGACACCTGTGAGTGGCAGGCCCAGACCCAGGCGCGTGGACAGCCCCCAGTTGGCCCCGGTGCCCTGCCCTCCTGGGTTTGCCGGCCACCTGCTCAGGGCCTTGCTGAGGCCCCAGGAGCCTCTCCTGAAAGGTGCGTCCCACCCTCTTCGGGTGAGCTCTGCCAGGTCTCAGGGCAGTAGGGACTCCCCAGGCTCTCCTGGGCAGGGCACAGAGGAGGCTCTGAGGGTCAGCGGGTGGGCCGGGGCAGCCTCTCTGCCTCCACAGCCTCTCCCAGGCCTTGGGCTCAAACCCCAGCTGACGTTCCCGCCTATTTATCGTCTTTGCACCTCGGTCCTGGGCTTCACAGGCGGGCATGGGTTGTGTGTGCACCCGAGGCATCTGCAGAGGGACACTGAGGTGACGGAAGGCCACGTGCCACCCTTCCCTGCAGCCAGACTCCAGTACAGGTGCAGCCAGCCACTTCCCATGACCACAGCATCCCGCTGACTCGGGATGTACTATCCCCAGGGGGAATGTAGACAGGACAGGAAGAGGCCAGCTTAGGGTTGTGTCCAGATGGAGCAGAGTGGGCTGGGGACCAGGAGCGGCCAGTCCCAGAGGCATATACACGTGAGTTTTCTGTCTCGGTAAGATCAGAAGCCAGGGGTCTGGCTCCTGTGCCCACAAACCTGTGGAGGTTGACTGCTTTGCTACAGCTGGAGGGACCCCTGCCCAGTGGTTACCCACCCACCCCACCCCTGCCATCTACTGGCACGGCCTTTGTGGGGTCTCCCAGCACGTGGCCTACCTGGCCAGCAAGTGCAGGTGCAGACCTGCTGTGGACAGCTTTCTTGGACACCAGGGCTGCTCTGGAGGCTGGGGATGCAACTCACCTCCAGGTCGAGCTGAGACTCAGGGACAGCCGTGGCCCTTGGTCCTGCCCATGCGCTGTGCCAGACACACTCCACACAAACCAGCCCCTCAGCTACCCCCAGCTGTGACACACGGCCCCGTCGGCTGCCCTGCAAGCCCCTGGGAACTGACTGGCTGTGCGTCTTCTAGCCCGTGATGTCGAACCAGAGGGTTCACAGTCAGGAGGAGCGGAGGCCAAGCCCCCAGCCCAAGTCCTAAAGTGCCTGTTGAGGCCCTGGCCGCTCACCCTCCCCACTCACTCAGCAGGCCTGACGGGGCCTGGGGACCTGCTCTCACTGAGTGGCTTGCCCGTGGCCAGCAGGGAGCAGACGCAGCGTGAACCACCCAGCCTCCATACAGGTCAACGAGTCCACACGGTAGGGCCTGAGCGACAGCGGGCGCTCAGCTGGGCGATTGTGCCCCAGGGCACGGTGTGGGTTGTCACAGCTGGAAGTCAAGGGTGCCACTGCACCCTCTGTAGCACCCAAGCCAGTCCCACCACAGAGAATGGCCCCGCACCCCAGCCTGTACGCAGAGCCCCAGGGGAGGGCAGAGCTTCCCGGAAGGTGGGATGCCCCAGCCACAGGGCCCAGCAGGCTTCCAGGGACCAGGAGCATCCAAGAGAAGCTGGGGAGGGGCAGGCAGAGCCTCCTGAGCCCCCAAGAGGACCTGGCCCAGAGCCTGGACGCACCAGGGATGCAGGGCGGGGCAGGGTGCCTCCTCCAGCAGCCGCTGGGCCCTGCTTAGTTCAGAATCACCTGGGCCCTGGCTTTTCCCCCAGACCAAGGACGTCAGTCCCTCTGGGGAGGATCCAGGCACCAGGAGCTTTTGAATCTTCCCAGGAGACTTCAGTGTGGTCACACTTGAGAGCCATCGTCATGGAGGGGTCCCTGGGAGCCTGTTTGAATGCAGACACCCAGCCGGCCAGGCAGCTGGATCAGAATCTCCTCCAGGTGGGGGTGCACAGGCTCCTGCTGCAGCCCATGGGAGCCCACACCCAGGACAGGGTCTGCCCCACAGGTTGGGGCTCCAGGCCCCCGACAGCGTCCTCCACCCTGCTGTTTCCTGGGCTGTGGTGTTGACGGTGCCCACTGAGGGCGCCAGAGGCCGTTAGCGCAGGTCCTCAGCACCTGGCCTCAGCTGGGCGGGCACTGCTCCAGGAGATGCGGATGGCTCTGCTCTTCTGACCTGGGGCCCGGTGACAACTGGGACGTGGGTGGACCGCGCTCGCCTGCCCAGACTCACCGGTCCTGGAGCCAGCCTTAGGCTCCCAGGCTCTGCCTTCCAAAGACAGGTAGTAGGGACCTTGGGGGCTCCAGGGCCTGCAAAGGCAGCTCCACCCGCCCACCCGCCCTGCCTTCCTGTAATAGCTGCTGTTTTAAAGAAGGGGCAGGGACAGAGGGGCCATTCTCAGGCCGCCGAGGGCCTGTCCTAAGGGCAGGCCGTTCTCTACGCACTGACCTGACTGGGCTGGGCCGGTCAACAGGCAGGGGAGGGTGGGCTGCAGTCTACTGCCGGCTCGGTGTCCCTCCACCACGCGCGCCAGTGTCACCCCAGGGAGACCTCTGGGCCCCTTGCAGCCAGCACCTGGCCCACTCTTAGGTTGCTCCTCTGCAGGGGTGAGACTGGCAGACCTGGCTGCAGAGCCCCTGCTGAGTGGCCAGCGTCCCCTTGGGGCCATCCTTGAGCTGTGGGTGGTGGACAGTTAATAGGAATGGTGGGCCAAGAGGAGCCCCCTGGGTCAGGGTCCTCACAGTAAAGGTGGGGTCTTCGTAGGTTAGTGCTTCCTGTCCTGTTAGTGCTGTCCGCCTTCACTGAAAACAAGCCCAGCCCTCGGATGCACAGTGGCATCCCCAGGAGACTGTGTGGATGGGCACCCACCCTGGCGAGACCCCCTGAGTGGTGTTGAGCCAGTGTTTGCGCCAAGAGAGTCCCCTGTGGCCACAGCAGAGGGTCCTGCTGGGAAGGAGCCCTAGCTCCTGTGGCCAAGGCCCTGCCTGCATGGGGCCAGGGCTCTGCATGGTGGAGAGTGGCCTTGAACCTATGGAGAGCCCCCGCTGTAGGGGGCCAGCCCAGGAGCTGGCCGCAGTGGGCAGTGGAGAGAACAGACCAGACATGGAGGCCTGGGAGTGGGCAGAGTCACACGAGACCGACCTGTGATTTGTAGGATTGGCCTCTGGCCACAGCACAGCTGCCTCACCACCCGCCCACACCCTGAGTTACCCAGGAAGGGGCTTGGAGCTCCCAGGAGGCCTGTGCAGGGAGGAGGCCTGGTGAGCAGAGAGGTGGGGCTGCCCAGCAGACACCCAGGGCGCCTCACCCCCAGATGTGCTGTCAGGATGGCACAGGGACCCACAGGTGGGAGCCGGCCTCGCGGGGAGGTGCTCCCCTGAGGAGATGGAGAGTGAAGGGTTCCATGCCTGCCGTCAGCCCAGGCCCAGGACACGCTGGACTCACTTCCTGGGGACAGGGCTGCGGGCACCAGGAGACGAGGCCAGCTCCTCTTCCCTCTGCAGCCCTGGATCCAGGAGCCCCTCCCCAGGGACCCTTCCCCTTAGTCTTCTAGGAGGGGCCACATGCAGAGATGGCAGGGAGTGGGTAGCTCAGCCATGCCAACCCATCCAACGACCGGGCCAGTGCATGCTGGGAAGCCGGCTGTCCGCCAGCCCGTCCCTTGCCCACCTGCACACTGACGGGTGGTCTCCAGCCTTCTTGCCCCATAGCCCACCACTGGGTTCTGTGGCAGCCTCAGGAGGAAGTGATCAGCCACGTGGTCAGTGCTGCTGGGGTCAGCAGGGTAGGGAGGGTCCTGCAGGAGCAGGGGTAGCTCAGGATGGAAATTCCATTAGTGTTCAGCCATGGGCAGCGGGGGCTGTTCAGGGAGAACATCCAATTAAAAATTGATTTTTCAGTTTTATCTCAACCATAATGAGCCACATTCAGACCCCGTCTGCCTCCCTGGACAGTGCCACGCTGGCCCACTGGCCAGCCCTGTGCCACCCGGCCAGCTCCCCGCCCTGGGAGGGGAGGGATGATGTAGTGAGGGGCGGTGGCCCCTCCCTCACCGGGTTTGGGAGTAATTACAAATGAGCCACACAGGGAGTTTTGTTAAATGAAAGTGTCACCGTGGTAAATCGTATTTTTATTTACTGCGAGGGTGCGTTTTCGGTGTAGCTCTGGTTAAAAGCTGCAGTATTTAATTTCCCTTGATCCAGACGGTATTTCAAAACATCACCCAGTGAGATGGGCTCGCACGTCACCCTCCCTCGCCCACAGACTCCAAGGCTTCTGGAGGCGCCCGGCTGGGCCCCTCAGCTTGGCCCTGGCTCCCAGGGGCTCTGTGCCCCTCTCCCTCTCCCTGTGAGGTCTCTGAGCCACCTGGGGTGTCTGGGCCTCGGGATCATTACAAACATGCCCATTCCCAGCATTGCTCACAGTTTGAGGTGTTGTGGACCGGCCCTGGGCCCTCTGCTCACCTGTGTCCACTCCTCCAGTCCTCGCCAAGCCCAGGTGGACTGTTACGACCCTGCTTCACAGATGAGAAGACCACTCCGGGAGGTAAGGGTCTCACCAAGGGACCCCCGACTACTCAAGACTCAGACTCAGGCCAGCCTGACTCAGGCACAGAGGCTGTAGCTATTTGTGACAATCTGAACATCAGAATGTTCAACCCCATCCCAACCACCTGACCCTTACCTGCTGATTTTCTGTGTGGCCTCAGGCCCTCTACTCACCCTCTCTGATCATCTGTAGAAAGAGAGCTCTAACCCTGGCTTCTCTGTGATATAACTTCTCATGCTTTAACTTCAGGATCAGATGCACAGGAGAGACCCCCTCCCAGACCCCAGGTGGGTCCTCTGCCTTCTGCCCTTGCCGCTCCACAGCCCCTCCTGTCCTTCTGGTAAGCCTGGGGGCTCTGGCAGGCCTCCAACAGCGGCACCTGCGTGTTCAGGCCCACTGCGGCTTCCTGGTTTCACCTGACTGTGGTTGCAGGAGTAATAGACTCCTCCTTCCTGCTCACTAGAGGAGGTCTGGACTGAGGCCCCTCCCCGGGCCGCTCGGCCTGCAGTGGCCGCCTCTCTGGGGGCTCTCAGATGCACCCTCTGGCCTCAAGCCTGCACCTCCGCCTGAGTGGGTGGCGCCATGAGCTGCGGTGTGTCCTATTTGCCTGGCCCCTGCTGTACACACCCTCCAAGTACAGAGCTTTGTCCCCAGCGGGTCCTCGGGACATGGTCGCTGCATTCGGTGCTCAGGACCCACCTAGGGAGCCAGCACCCACCGAGGCCCCTTCTCTGGCTTCATCCCCTCCTGTGCCCCTGAGCTTCTGGGGGAGGCACCCCCAAGGCCAGCCTTTCTTCATCTGGCAGAGGCCCTCAGTTGCCTGGGAGGGGCGGGGTGCGCGTCTGTGCACTTGCGTGTGAGCAGTGGAGGGGGGGCTGCGGTGTGGGTTGTGCACGTCACCAGCTGAGAGCAGTGGCCAGTGGTTGTTCAAGGAATCAGCCCTAATCTAGCTCTTTCCCAGAGACCTCCGTGTCTCAGGGCCTTTGGCAAAACTCCACTTCCTGGCCAGAGCCGGGTGCGAGAAGCAGACTGGGCGCCGTTAGGCCCAGCTCTTGATGGCAGTACTTCTAGGGCCTTTTCTAGGGACACCAGGTGGCAACTCCCCGGGAAGTGTGTCCATGGGTAATCTTCTAGAACATTCCAGACGGGCGGAGCTCCGTGGCACACACTTTGGGAAGCGCCGGTCCAGGGGAAAGCTGGAATGGACTGCGCCTCCCTCGCCATGTCCTTGAGGGTGGGGCCGTGTCACAGTCCCTTCCCTTTCTTTGAGTCTGTTTCCCTGTCTGCAAAACTGAGGAGTGTCCTCCTCCCTGACCTATGGTGCACTCTGCAGCTCGGGCAGGCGACAGTGCTGCATGCAGTAGGCGCTCAGCACTTGTTGATTGTGTCGGATTCACACATGGCACCTGGAGACACAGGTGCCCGGCAGGCAGGTGGCCGCCTGGCCCGAGGCTACCTGGAGCTGCCCTGGCAGGGCTCAGCGTGGCATTACTTGGGCTCAGAGAAGGAAAATAGCCTGGGCCCAGAGTCAGGCTCCGATCTGCCCCGTGAGCTGCAGGCGAGCGCCTTGGCCTCCGTGTCCCTCCTGTACGGTGCAGCCGGAGCAGGTGCCTGTCAGGTATGCCGAGGAGTCTGTGACCACGCTGGGCCCAGGCTCTGTAAGTGACGTGTGGCCCTGAGGAGGCCCAGGTGGAGCAGCCTGGTGGGAGGTGGAGTGAGGCGCGAGGGCTGGGGGGCAGCAGGGCTGTGCTCAGAGGCTGGCCTCGCCACTTGCAGCTTGCCATGGACTGGGGATGGCGATGCCCCCTGGCCCGATGGGCGTGTGAGAAGGCAGGACGGCCTCTCGGAGGCCCCGCTGCTCTCCTGGTGCACATTGTGGGCACACCCACTTGCTGCCATCTTCCTGGCCGACTTCTGCAGTCAGGGCCCATGTTGGCCTTGTGGGCCCCACTGCCGTCCCTGATCCTAAAGAGTTGTCCTGTCCCGTCCACCCCCGCCGTCCAGCACAGTGTGTGCCCCTGCTTCAGAGTTGCCCTCCCTGGCCTCATGGTGGTAGCGGCCTTGATCGCCAAGCTCTGGCCAGCCCCGTGGGGAGGGACCCCAGATCCTCATCAGCCAGAGAAGATGAACGCTTTTAATTCAGGGAGCTCTTTGCCACCAACCAAGGAGTACGCCATCCCTCCAGACTGGAGCCCAGAGCTGCCCCTGAGGGGCAGCCCTGTGGACAACAGTGGGCCTGGCACTATGGTCACCTGGTGTGTTGAATGTCCACAGTGAGCTCTGCTTCCACTGGGCGTGGGGGCTGCCCTGCCTAATTGGGTCATTTGTGTCCTCCGGGCTTGGGGTGGTGCTGTGTCCGGGTGTGGGGTGCCTGTCTGTTGGTGTGTGAGCTGCATGTGGGCGTGCAACAGGTGTGAGCACACCAGGCAGGACTGAGCCTGTGCTCTGTGCCAATGCCAGGTGTGGGGGTGCATGTGACTGGACACAGGTGCAGTGTGGTGTGCGTGTCTGTGTGCACTTGCATGAGCAGCGTGTGTGTGTGTGTGGATGCAGAGTGGAGGTGCACATGTCACCGGCACATGGTAGGGCATGGTGTGCGTGTGCATGAGCTCCGGGGTGAGCGTGAGCACTGACGGCGTGCACTGTGTGTGTGGATGACATGGGCACGTGGGTAGGCACACCAGGAGTGAATGTGCGTCGTGTGAGTGTGAGTGTGTGTGGTGCGCATGCACACGGGCAGTGCAGGGCGTGTCTGCTTGCGTGGCCTGAGGGTGACGCATTGCACATGTGTGCTGGGTGCAAATGTGCCTGGGTGTTGCACACACATACATGCTGCAAGAGAGTGTGCAGGTGCCCACCCGTGTGCTCCATCAGGAGCAAGCCTCACACACTAGCGAGAGCAGGCGCTCGGCATGTCCCTGTCCGGGTGAGTGTGAGCGTGCGTGTGACCCAGGCAGTGCACGTGTGGGGTGCCTGGGACCCAGCCCCCTGGTGTGTGCAAGCACGCATGTGCGCATGGCTTCTGGAGAAGAAAATGTTTAAAAATGGAGTTGTCAGCCCCGGGTTGACAGGCGCAATCGGCAAAGTGCAGCGTCGGCAGGATCGCCGCGGCTCCTCAATTACCAGGGAGGAAATGGCCCCGCTTTGTGCTGAGGAGGCAGTGTGGCTGGAATGAAGCAAGTGGAGCAGACCCAAAACTTCATTAATTAAAGAAACTCATTAATGAGGGACATTTAATCAGCTGAAGATTGGATCCACACTCGCCTCTTCCCGAGCCAGGCGCCTAGCTGGAGAGAAGGGCGCCTCCCCCATGCCTCGCCCGCAGCCAGGCATGGCCTCGCTGGGGGAGGGAGGAGCTGCGTGGCGGGCCCTCAGGGTGGGCGGGAAACCAGTGTGCAGGTGTGTGGGTGACAGGTGCCTGGCCAGGAGGCATGTCTGCAAAGGGTGTGGGGGGCACCCAGGTTGGCGGTTCCTGGGACCACCCGTCCCCATCTGGGACAATCAGCAGTGTGTGCAGACACTCCTGAGTTGTCACAGTGTCAGGGCGGGGGCAGGGCTACTAGCATCTAGTGTGTGCATGAGGAATGCCCATGTGTGAGCCCGTGTGTGCGTCTGTGATAAATGCACCCTGGGCCCTTGTTCAGGACACAGCTCAGGGTGCCTGTGGTGAGCTGAGCAAAAGGGCCTCCAAGGGGCACGAGAACTGGAGGCCCACAGACCTGGGCTGGCCAGGATCACAGGGTCAGAGGCATGTGGTGAGTGTGCAGAGCCCCAGGCCACACAGGTGTCCCTGAGTCCCTGGGAAGACCTTGTTTCGCGGTGTGTGTGTGAGTTTTCTCTCACTATGACAAAATGCCTGAGGTCAACATCTCAGAAGGAAGGAGGGTTTATTTTGGCTCTGTTCCAGAGGTTTGGCGGTGGCCGCTTGGCTCTGTTGTGTTGGGCTGTGGTGAGGCAGCAGGGGCGTGTGATGGAGCAGAGCCCTTACCTCACTGTGGCAGGAAGCAGAGAGGGAGAGGGGCGGGTCCCAGCACCCCCTCTGAGGGCTGCCCCCAACAACCTAACTTCCTCCCTCAGGCCCCACTTCCTGGAGGCTCCACCGTCTCGGGCAGCACCACAGGCTGGGCCAAGCCCCTGGGGGACATCCAGGCCTAAACCATAGCAGAGTGTGGAGAACTGGCCACTCGGGTTTAAGGCTGTGAGCTGCAGCCCTCCCCAGCTGTCTCCTGGGAAATGTCCAACCTAGGAAGAGCTGGTTCCTGATTCACAGGGCTGCCACAAGTCTCTGGGATAGGCTGTTTGGGGACACAGTCATGGGGTGGCAGCCACCAGCACATCTGCGGGGGCCAGCTGACAGCGCCTTTCCCAGACAGGCGTGGGGTTTCCCTGTGCTTGTTTGTCCTTCTGTCTCCCACCACCCAGGGCACTGAGCCCTGGAACAGAACACAGCAAGAGGGGCCCAGGGCCCACGTGCCTGGACAGGTCAGCAGCATGGCAGGGGGGCCGCCATCTCTGCCCGACAGGTGGTCCTGCTTGGGCCCAGGGCATCTTCTTGACAGGGGCCCAGTCCCTGCCCACATCAGGCCCCAGTGTTCCAGCCATGGCCACTCCTTGCACCAGATGGACAGCCGGCAGGGCCAACCCCTGGGTCCACCTCCCAGGCCCGCCTCCAGCAACCTCCCAGCCTGGGCATGGGCTGGCCAGTGACCCTCCTCCCACTGCAGGAGACCCTCCTTCCTAGTAGGAGGGGCCCTGGGGGAGGGCAGCCCTGCCGGGGGAGGGCTGGGGAGGGAGGGTGGCAGTGTGTATGCTGCAGGGACCACCAGGTCCCAGCTGGGGAGAACCAGGTCCCAGTAGGGGCTCTGGGGAGGGTGGACCTGCAGGTGTCCCTGGAGGTGGGCGGCCCTGGCTCTAGACCCTCTGGGTGGCAGGAGGAAGGCCCAAGCCTCCACCTTGGGGCAAGAGGAAAGGGCTCCGCCCACAGCAGCAGGGGCTTGGTTTTGACATGGGGAACTGTGGCCCCACCAGCACGAGGCCACGGCTGTGTGCAATCTGCAGGCCGACAGCCCTGGGTGGGCCATGGTGCCGTCCCCTCTGGAGGCAGAGGACGGGCTGCCACGTGGTGGGTTCCAGCCCAGGTGCCTCCATCTCTAAGGCTTCTGCTTGGTCATGGGAGGGCAGTGGGAACTCTGGGACGTCAAGCCACTCAAGGTGGTGGGGACATGGGAAGACCAAGCCTTGGGGAAAGGGTGGCAAGTATGGCCAATGGCAGATCTGGACAGGAGAGGGATATAACATGGACCCTCCCCAACTCCCACCGCCGTGGGGACTGCTCCTGCTGTTGGGAAGGGACCCTTTGTAAGTGTGGGGGCTCGGGCCTCCCAGGAGCTTCCCGTGTGCCCAGACTGACCGCCTCCCTCCAAAAGAGAGCCCTGGAACTCATGGGGACTGCTTGAGGCAGGGCGTCCCTGCTGGAGGAAAGGTGGCCTGAGACAGTGCTCACATGGCCTGGTCCTTGCCCAGGGGTCCCACCACCACCTTCCTGCCTTCTCATAATCTCCACCCTCTGCCTGTCCCTGCTCCAAGATGGACACCCCTGTGCACCACCTCTGAGCCGGCTCAGTCTCCCCTGTGGCATTCAGGTACAAACAGGTCAAGGAACAGAACCCGCAGCCCCCTGCCAGGGGCCTGGATCCTAGGTCAGGTGGCACTACAAGGCATGCCCAGTGCCCCAAACCTCACTGCCTACAGCATCAGATGGGCCACCTCTGTTATTCCCTGAGGAAGTGACTTAGAGTCCCTCCAGCATCAGGGACATTCAGGGACCTTCAAGCTCTTCCTGACACTGGGGGTGCCCAGGATTCCTTTGCAGACTCAGAAGCAGTCTGTGTTCTTCCCCTGGACCCCTCTTCGAGGCCCACCCTCTTCTCTGGCACTGCTGATGGAAATGCTGTGCCCACTGTCACCTGGTGCTCCTGATCGAGTGTCCCCAGCCCAGGCCCTGGTCCTGTGCATGAGCTCCTGCCTGCCCCGCAGTTGTTGGTTCATAGCACAGTGGCCTCAGCTGGGTCTGGGGTCCCCAGGGTCCAGGCCCTGCCCTCTGGGCATCTGTGATGTGTGAGCCTAGTTGTTGGGGGCCACAGGCTGTGTTGGCAGGTCAGGTTGTGGTTGGAGAATCGTGGTTTTGACAGTTTGGGGGGATGTGACGCTGTTGGTCCTGGGGCTGTACTCAGGAGCTGAGCTCACCGCGTGATAGGACCTTCCTGTGTCCCAGCCTGAATACTGCTGTGGAGATACTTGTGACAGGGCGTGAAGGCTCCTCCCAGAGACACCGCGTGGACCACCAACTCCAGCAGGTCCCTGTGAGAAAAGGGACCTTCAGGGCTTTGTCCCAAACGGTCCCGGAGCCCAACTCCAGCAGTGGTGGCTGCTGGCATGGGAGGCCTTATGTAACCTTTGCTGCCAGGAAATTTACCTTCCTAATCGCATTTTGCAATTCTCATGTGAGGGTGTCTTCCCAGAGCTCACGGTCACCAGGAGGTGGCTGCGGGAAGCCTGAGGGCACCACGGAGGGAGAGGGAACTGTCTGGGCCTTTGGGGCTGCGGGGCGCAAACCGTGGGCTACACCAGGACTGGTCCTGCCTGCCCTGGTCACCCCACCCACCCGCCAGGGCCACCCGCTCGCCCACCTCATGTCCTGGGCACCGTGCTTAATATCCTGTTCCATTTGCTAAATGAAGAGCACAGGCCATTAATAATGCTAATATTGCTTAATGCGTGTGCAGGAGCAGCTGGGATGCCACCGTGGCTGGCAGAGGGCTCATCCTGGGGTGCAGAATAAAAGAGGGGCCCAGGGGCCAAGTGGGTTCTCTGAGTGGGCCACCTTGACAGCTGACCCTCAGCCTTGTGCTCACAAGGCCACCCTGAAGGGAGTTGTGGCCCAGATGACATTCTCCCTGTCCCTCAGTAGACCAGGTGTCTGCTGGTCATCCACCCCAGACCCGTGTATGCACAAGCCAGCTGCCCTATGGGTCAGTGGTGGCACCTCGAAGGAGGAGGGAGAGGACAAAGTGGAGATCACAGCTGGGGCGAGACGGCTTGGGGCTCCAGCGGGGGAGGAGGAGGGAGGCCTGGGTCACTGCGGGGGACCTGCAGAGCCTGACCAGGACATGGCCCCGCAGCGGGGGTTTCACCATGGTGTGGGGCTGCAGGCAGTTCTCACAGCGCGAGCAGACGTGGGACAGCATGTGTCACGCGGAGCTGCGGGGGTGCCAGTGGCTGGTTGGTTGAGACTGGGCCTGGGGCTGGGCCCTCGTTGGGGACCCTGCCCTCTGGCTTCTCGTCCCTCTCCTCAAATGCTACTGCCACCTCTGGCTTCTCTCACCGCCCTACCACTGGTGGCCCACAGGTGCCAGAACACTGACTCGCAGTCCCTGGCCTGGCACAGGGCGCGGCTTCCAGTTGCTGGTGGAGGAGCCCCACCCGTCCCTGGAGGCAGAGGGCCCCGGGGGTGGGAGGCCTTTGGTTACCCATGCACTGGGGTCTGTGGACCCCCGAGCCTGGGCTGCCCACCCTCCCAGCATGGCTCAGGCCAGGTGTTGGGCCCGGAGCTTCCCTGGGCAGGGGGGCAGGCCCCGTCATGAGAGCCACCATGGCCGGCCCCACGTCCACCGTGGTGAAGAGGGCCGTGCCCAGGCACTTCCTGGTGCTGGGGGTCCTCCCTTCCATGTCCCCAGGCCCCTTCCTTCCCTCCTGTGTCACCTCTTTGCAAGCTTTGTGTGCCCCCAGAGAGAAGGACAGTGAGCAGCCACGGTGCTGGCACTGCCTGGGGAAGGGTGGACACAACCCTCACCCCCAATTCTGCCCCCAACAGCTCTGACGTTCCTGGCCATCTCACCAGTCAGACCAGCAATGGGCACCGTGTCTGCTGACCAGGCCCCACCTGTCCCCAGAGGGGAGTGACCCGTGCCTGGAACTGACTGCATGTGGTGCCTGCACATGTACAGAGCCTCAGATTCAGACCTGGGCCGAGCCCAAGGGACAGGCATGGAATAGGGTCACAGGGGCCAGGGACTGGCCCAGCTCTCTTGCCACCCTCGCTGACCCCAGATGCAGCATCTGTCGGCCCCCTTCAGGGACCCCACCCGTGCTCGTGCCTGTGCTGGCCCCAGTCCTAGCTGGCCCAGCCCAGCCCAGCAGCCCATGTCATGTGGGTGTGGTCAGGTGGGACCTGCCAATGGCGTTCCATCAGCTTGGTTGACAGTGGGGGTGAACCCCATTCCCAGGAGGTGACGGCTCCTTGCTCGCTTCCCCAGTGGAATGGAGCGTTGGGGTAGAGGTGAGGCTGGTGGAAGACGGTTTATGGAACCCCGTTATTTATGACTGGTCTGCAGTGAGCTTAGAGGGAATTACTGCTTAATCGTGTGAAAATCCGCCGGCTCGCCTGGGGCTTTCCAGCTGAGAGCTGAGCCCGGCCTGAGCAGGACCGGGCTGAGTCTGGGCTAAGGGCTGGGGTGGGCTGTGGACGGGTGGCAGGCTCCATTCCAGGTGTCTTTCAGTCACTAGAAGGGGGAGGTTCCTGGGGGTCTGTGGGTCCAGTTTGCACCTGGACTTGTGCCTTGAACCCCTAGCCGCTGGTGAAGCACAGGACCCTTTCTCTGAATAACAGTCTTAAAAGCACAAGATAAAGTACCTGGGATGTGAAGGAAACCAGCGATATCGAAACTCAGTAACCAAGAGAATTAACCCCACAGCTGTGTGACGTCACAGGCTGCAGTGCTCAACTAATTCAACTAGTGCAGGAGTCTCCAGGCCTGGGGCTGGTCTGGCGGTGTCCAGGCTTGGTGGTGGGTGATGTGAAAGTTGGTGGGAAACGCAGTGGCAGAGTGGCTGCGGCAAGCTGGGAAGACGCTGAGGTCTCTGCTGCGGGTCGGGTCCTGCTCTCTCACCCAGGGCTTGCAGCCACACGTGGGTGCAGAGGGAGGCACGGTCATCCTGAGTTCTCCCCAAGAGTCCACAGAGCACAGCATACAAAGTGCATGGACACCCTGTGCTCCTTTGGGCCACCTCGTCGTTCTGGCGGGGTGGCCGACCTGGGTCGTGGCTATCGGCCTTCACCCTGCAGGTGAGCAAACTGAACCAGGAGCCAAAAGGTTTGAAGCAGCCCCACCTCTGGGCACAGAGGCTAGAGCTGAGGGTGGTGACCCCACCCCACGCCAAGCCTGGGCTGAGGGCAGGGCAGCTGACACTGTCCAGGGAGCAGTGCCCAAGCCAGGCTGGTCCCCTGGGGTGGCCGACAGGCTCCACACTCAGGCCTCACATTTGCCAGGGCCCCGTGGCCCACCCCGTGGCCTCCACACTGCCGTCGGCCCTCCTGCCTCTGTGGAGAGCCCTGGGGCCCCAGGCCCTCCTGGAAGGCTGGGCAGCTGTGGAGCAGAGGAAGAGAGGGGCTGGGAGAGGCAGGGCTCTGCACAGGGGGGTGGCCGCGACCCAGGACCCAGCTCGCACCTGCTCCTCGTTGCCAGCAGCTAGTGCAGAGCGTGGGGCTCGAGGCAGGTGGACTTGCTGAGTGGCCCTGGGCTTCAGACCTGCTCACTTATGTTGGGCCCTGCCGAAGTCAGCCCTGAAGGGCCTGTAGGTCCGAGGGGTACGAGAAGACTCTCATCCCGCCCAGGCCCTCTGGGATGTCCGGACAGCCTGGGTGCCAGGCCCTCACGGGAAGGTGGGAGGGAGAGAGGAGAGAGGCCCGAGGGCCGGTGGCTGCGGAACACGGAGACCTAATGGTCCCTGAATGAAGTAATATGCGGTGTGACGGGCCATCCGACAGCCCTAATTAATAGGAGATACTAGACTGGCTGTCGGGACAGGACGGATTAGAGGGGGCGGGAGGAGCCAGTCACTCAGGTGGATTGCTGCCCCAGCCGTGCAGCCCCATGAGCCCGCTTCGTGGGCAGCACTGCCCAGCTCCCCTCTCCTGGCCCCCAGCCCTACTCTCCCACCTCTGACGCAGCACTGCCCCGGCCTCCCACAGAGGCCCAGTCTTGCTAGGGCCCCCATGTCCAGGTCCCCGTACCTCCTCTGGCGGGGCTGAGGAAGGTGCGCTGGGCCCCTGAAGCAGGTCCTCCCCACCCCTGGGCACGGGTGTCCTGGGTACCAGCCCCGATGCTGCATCTCTCCCTGGCTGCAGCCGCGGTGACTTCAGGCCAGCAGCTTGAAATTGGCGAGGCTGGAAGTGTTGACACCAAGGAAATGGCCGTGCTGCAGAGCGGGCTCTCCCCTAGACCTCCCCGGTGGAGGCCAGGGAGAGACTGGTCAGCCCACGCAGAGGCGGGGGGCATCCTGTGCTCACTGGGAAGTGCCCCGCACAGGTGAGGACCTGACCAGGGACTTGGGGAACCCCGTCAGTCAGGTGCTGGGCCTGGGGTACCACTGCTGCAGACCCTCCCTCCGGCCTGGGGAGGAGGGCACGCCCTGTTAACCCTCGCTGGACAACAGCCCACCCCTGTGGGGCAGCATCAGGAGGGCCAGAGTTGTCAGGCCTGGCTTCACTCTGGTCGGCCGCGTCCTGGCTGTGTGTCCTTGGGCAGGTTACGTTCCCGCTCAGTTTGACAGTTCAGTGGGTTGTCTGATGATTAACAGAAACAAAGTGTTTTTATTGCTTGAGCCAGTGGGGAGCACTCGGAAGCCCTCGGCCAACGGTGTCACCACAGTCATCACCGTCACCAGCATCACTTAGCATGTCTGGAGCACCTGAAATGTGCCTGAGCCAGGTCAGGCACAGGTGATGGTTGGTGGTAGAGGCTCAAGCCTTGTGCTCAGGGTCTCCTCGCCCAGAGTTCTGGAATGTTCCGCTGGGGTCCCTGCACCTGGGCAGCAGCCTTGCTGCGCTGAGCCATTTGAGCAGCACCCCCTACTTAGACAGGGCCACTGCCGAGTCTCTGGCCTCAAAGCGCTGACCTGCAGGAGTAGTGCTTCCAGATGCCCCTGAAGAAGTCTTGGAAAGGAGGCACATTTTGTCCTGCAGTGGCCATTTGTCCTGGAGCAGGGACTTTCCACAGCTCACCCTCTGGAGCTGCTGGCTTCGAGGGACACAGAGGGGCCTCCAATGCAGAGGGTGTGGCCCTGCCTTCTGAGCCTCAGCAACTTGGCTTTCTAGGGGTGCCCGGGCTGTCTGGGCGCTCTGTTCACCCTCCCTGGCCCTTCTGAACCCTGAAGTTGGGGTTCAGGAGCCCATGAGCCGTGAAGATGGCCCGCTCCTGGGCTCAGGAAGCAACTGAGTCAGGGCAGCAGGCTGGAGAGGGAGAGCGAGCTGTGGCCGAACCGGGCCCTACCTCCCCTCCCGCTGACTGCTCCAGCCTAGGGTGGCCCCAGCTGGACCCTGGGTCCACAGAGCACTGGGGAGCCCGCCTCTAGCTCCTCAGCAGGTCCTTCACACTCTCCTGTGGTGGTTTAGTCTGTGACCATGCACCTGGGAAATCAGCCCCCCTCCTGCGGGTCGGGCCTCTCTGAGTCATGGAGCTGCGCTTGATGCTAAGGCCAGAGCATCCTCTGCCAGTGGGCCACCCAGGAAGGCCCAATGTTACCCAGACCCCGGCATGACAGGCTCATCGGCTGGCCCTGGACACCCGTGGGATCCTGCGGTAGTTAATGCTGGTGGGGCCTCTGCCAAGGTGACCACTCCCCAAGGACAGGCACTTGGCACCAAGCGGGCACATGGCACCTATTTGGTGAGCAAGCCCATGCACACCACTGCTCGCTCTCCAGCCACCGCAGACACAGAGGACACAGGCCCTGCAGCACTCCCTGGCAGAGTGGCTGAGAGCCGCTCCAGCTGCCCCTTCCTCTCCACGAAGTCCACAGAAGGTGCTCTAAGCCCTTCCAGCTCGCGCCTGCTGGAACGGGTGGCCACAGGTCTCTTTGAGAAGGGCCACCTCCACCCTCCACCCTCTGTGGGTACTCAGACGGCCCCTGCTCACCCTGGTGGGTGCCAGTGATCCTGGTGGGGTGTCTCCCCCAGGGGTGGCAGACTCTTCTGATGGGGGACAACGACCGACCACCAATGGATATCAGGCCTCTTCCCAAATGCCGTTTCCTAGCCTGATCTCCACTCCCAGCACCTCGCTCTCCTGGGATGGGGACGTCACCTCCAGGAAAACACAACCCAGTGTGTTCCCTGAGACCGTCTGCCGCTCCCCCTGTGCCCCCACCTGCTCCCCTCCATCACCTCCTGGACATGGATTCTCCTCTCCTTGATCCTGTTCACACACTGCCCCTGGGCAGCCCTCTTGCTCCCTGGAATCACCTCCATCTGCTCTCCAACAGGCCACCTGGGCAGCCTGGCCCAGAGCCATGCTCTCTGCAGGTGGGCATCAGGAAGACTCAGTCCTGGGGAAGGGACTGTGCCAGAGTGCAGGCACACGCCGCCACTGTCTAGTGACGGTGGTGCCAATTCTGAAGGCCTGCCCAGGCTCAGACCCACCGAGCCACTCACCCGAGTCTTCCCCTGTCAGTGGGGGTGGGGCGGGCATAGCCTACACTTCCTGGACTGGGAGAGCCAGGACGGTGAAGCCTTGTGGATTCTTTGTATCCTTGGAGAGTCAGCCTGCCCAGGACCTGCCCATGGACCACACGTAGAGCTGGGTATCTGGTGGAAATTTCCAGAAGCCAGGTTTCATCTCCCCAAGTGGCACAGCTTTCTGGCAGAGCTCTTCTGAGACCAACCAAAGGAGCCTCCTCCTTGGTAATGACGGAGGGTACCTGTCAGGGACAGCATGGCAGGCTGGGTTGTCCCCTGCACTCACCTCTATTCTAGGACTTGGGAACTGAAGGAGGTTTCGGTTTGCTCAAACTTCAGCCAGTTGTGGCTGCAGAGTCCCCAGCACCCAGAGAGACAGGCCCAGCCCCACACATGCAACCCCCAGGTGGGGGGCAGGGGAAGGACCATCCTGTCTCCAGGTTGGGGAGATCAGAGCACTGAGGTCACCTTAGTCATGGGGTCCTGGGGACTGGGCCCAGACCTCCAGGCTACCTTCAGTTATGTCCCAGGACAGCCAGCCTCCCCCAGACACTGGCCTCTGCAGAGGGTCAGGGAGGACCACCAGATGGACCAGGGAGGCTTAGAGCAGGCACCTCCCGTTCTGCAGGGATTGCTGCCTGCTACAGGGCTCTGGCCCGACTCTGCCTGAGGCTTCGGAAGTTGACCCGCAGCCATCCTATCCAGGTCCCCGCCACAGGCAGGTGTGACTGACAGCCTGAGGATCCAGGCCAAGCCCCTCCTCCATCTGTCATCCCTCCACATCCGTGTACCAACCACACCCACGTGGCAAGAGGGCAGGATGGAGGCAGGAAGACTTTGGAGCACCTCGGACTTTGGACTGGGGCTGGGGAGCTTTCCTGCCCACTGACCCAGTAGGCCCTGGTCTCGGTGTCCACCTCCAAAGGTCAGGGGGAGATAGATGGTTGGGGGTGGCTGTGGGGGTGAGGTCCACTCCTGGGCAGGCTCAGATGCGGGTGGGTGGACTGCCTCTCAGGACAGACAGGCTGGTGTACACGCCAGGTGGTCACGGGGCTCCCACCCCCTGCTCTTTTCTCACTCCCGCCTCGAAGCCAGCTCTGCCCAGAGGTGGGGAGAAATGGCCCAGTGCCCGGCTTCCCACTGCAGCCTGGCCTGCAGACCTCGGGCACGCAGCGCCCTCTCTCCAGGGGTGAGGAGTCGGAGAGCAATTAGCTTAATTGGCCTGGAGGGCCTAGGAGTGGACGGCGCCAGGAAGGGACTGTGCAGAGGGAGGGAGGCCAGGCTGTGCAGGGAGGGCTCTAGCCGCTGCCAGGCTTCCAGAGCACTGTGTCCTGTCCAGCACCGCACACAGGCTGCAGGACGCAGGCCGGACAAGGAGGCACCCAGCCAGCAGCGTGAGCAGAAGCCCTTCCCTCAGGCCTAGGTCTTGGGGATGACAGGCCCTGCCACCCAGCCTCTGCCTGCAGGTGGACAGCTCCCCGTCCCCATTCCACAGACTGGGTTGCTGAGGTCCAGTAGGTGAAGGCCATGCCCAGGTTCACTCAGCAATGGCGATGGTAGGCCAGTGCTTGGGGTTCAGGGACCAAGGGCAGTTCCACCCCAAGTGCAGGAGCCAAGGCCAGGCCAACTAGGCCATCAGCTGCAGGGCCCTGCCTGTCTCAGAGCCTCACTGCCCATTTCTCAGGCCAGAGGAGCCCTTTCATCCAGCATGGGGACGTCAGGACCCAGCAGGCAGCAGGTGGCTTGTCTAGAATAATTTGAGGCAAGTTTGCTTCAAGACCATTTACAGAAGTGTCCAGAGGGCAGGCGGAGGGATCACCAGGGACAGCACAGGAGCCTGGAGCTGGTGGCAATGAAGATGTGCCCAGAACCCGTGATGGAGGGGGGTCAGAGCAGGGCCTCATCAGAGGAGGCCAGGCCCCCCTTGGTCCAAGATGGAGCTAGCCTGAGACAGCCTCCCCAGTCAGGGAACCAGCACCCCAGATCATGCTTCCCTCCAGCCCCCGGAAGCCAGAGAGCGTGGAGTCCAGTCTCAGCCTCTCAGAACAGGGACAGGGTGACAGGTGGACAGAAGCCTGCTGGGCAGATGCCAGACGCGAGGCAGTCTCTTGGAGCACTGGGCCCAGCCTCAGGGCCGGCACAGCCGCCCTCCCTCCCTGACTTCCTTGCCCCACACCTGAGCTGGTTCCAGATCTCTGTTCATGGCCCGGGTCCCCCTGCCAGGACGAACACCACCCTCCAGGGAGCTCGCTGCCTGCCAGCCACCATGCTGCCACCCAGGAGCAGCCCCACCCGACCAGAGCCTCCTCCTGGACACAGTCTGCCTCAGTCCCCTTCCTGCGCACTCAGGGCCTCTGTGAATGCTGCCGGAACCACACTCCGTTTTCAAATGTTGAGCTCGTTGCAAACCTCCTTGGTCAGTGCCCTCGTCTGCCCCAGCATTAGGCCTGGGTCAGCCCAGGGGACAGCTGGGGTGGGGTCTGAAGGACCAGGCAGCAGGTGCTAGCGAATGTGACCCTCTCCTGGGACTGATCCAGGCCCGAGTGCCACCTTCACTGACTGCTGTGGGGTCAACACTCCTGTGATCTGCTTCCGGCTGGGAAGGTGGGGTCACTAGCCTGGAGTGGCAGGAGAAGCTCCCAGGTGGCTCCAGGGAGCTGGAACGTGCCCTCGCCGACCCATCCCCTTCCTCCCCAGCCCCCTGGGGACACAGGCAGAGAGTGCATGCAGTAGGTCAGTCCTGTGGGCCTCAGAGCTCTGGGCTCACCTGCTCTGTGAGCCTGGCCAGGCACTCGAGCGCCTCAGTAGAACTGGTGACTGCGGGCTGGGCGGGGGCTCAGTGGCAGAACTGCTGCACAGCATGAGTGAGGCACTGCATTCAATCCTCAGCACCACGCGAAAATTAACAAATAAAAAAGGAATTCTGTCCATCTACAATGACAAAAAAGTGGTGATCGTGATCCCTCCCACGTGGGGAATGGGTGGACAAACATGAGACAAGGAGGCAGAGGGCAGCACAGGGCAGGCCAGCACAGTGGGGTTCCGGAGAGACCTGCTCGGTCTGAATCCCCCACCCGAGGGTGTTGGCCAACCTCCCCAGCCACAGGGCAGGAGCAGGGGGGACTCGGCCCTGAGCCTCCTGTTCCTGCCTGCAGAGCAGAGTGACACCCACCCTGCCTTACTGGCGTGGTGTGGGGACTCAGTGAGATGGCGTGTAGAGCTCAGTCGGTGACCGTGTCCACAGGACTGTCCCTCTTTCTTTACGTGCAGCCATTCATCCACGGGGACGTGTTTGTCACGTTCCTGCTGCACAGCACACTGCCTGGTGCCTCTGTATTGGCAGGTCCCCGTGACTGTGCTCTTTAGCTCTGGGCTCAGCCCTGCAGGAACCACCACAGTAGGCTTGGTTGGCAGCTATCACACAGTCCCAAATGCAACCCAGGGAGGGGCCCTGGCGGGGAGAGAGGGATGGGTGGGGCGCCCATCCTTCCTCTGGCCTTGGAGGAGGGGGGAGCGGGGAAGATGGTGTAAGTTAGTGAAGGCGCTAATCAAATATTCATCAGTGAATCGATCTCCCCAGTGTCTGCCAAGGCCCACTGACAGGCCCGCGCCCTCCCGGCCCTGCACCCTGCACGCTCCCTGCTTCCTGTCCACCCTTTGGCCTTGCCCACCCCCCCCAGGGCCATCCCAGGTGCTGGGTCCTCTCCCACTGCGCTGGACACTCCCTTGCTCCCACCTCCCTGTCCTAGGTCCCCACTTCCCAGGCTGGACGCCAGTGTGCCAGCCAGCAGTGGGTGGCGTGGCCTCCCGGCCGCTTTGTAGCAGTAGGCAGGACCCTCCAGGCGCAGGCGTTGAGTGAGTGTGTGCCTGTGCCCGGCTGTCCTTCCCTCAGAGGGCTGGTGCTGCCCCAGTTCCCAGTGTCTATGGAGGGAGGGAGAGACCAGGTGGCTTTGCTATGGAGAAAGAAGGGAAGAGGAGAGGATTTCTGGCTGAAGCCCTCGCTTGGTGTGTCCTAGGGTGACAGAGAGGGGACAGCTGCCACTGCAGAGCCCAGCCGAGGTGACAGTGGGCACTAAGGGGAGCAGGGCAGGGCCGACTGTCCACCCTGCCCCCTCCCAACTGGTGGCCAGGCAGACATGGGCGGGGCCAGCACTGGGGAGGGCCCAGCCTCCGACCCTGGCCTTGCTCACCACGGCCCCAGTGGCAGCCAGGCTCCTTGGGGTGCTCGGTACTCTCACAGCTAATTTGGCATCAGGGCAGCTGTGGTGCGAGTTTCCCTTCCTGCTGATCAAGCTGAGTTCAGGTCTGACACACCCCAGACGCTGGAGAATCAGCGTTGGGGGACAAGTAGCCACCTAGCGAGAGATGTGACGGAGAACAAGGCCTGGCCACTCTCTGCGGGACACCCGTCCTGAGGTGAAGACAGACGAGACAGTAAAGCACGTAGGGTGGGCCTGCGGGGGACACGGGGCACATGAGGGGTCCCCCTTGGTAGGCGAAAGCCCTTGGCCTGCAACCCTGAGGCTGTGGCGGAGGGAGGTGGGTTGAGAGGACGGTGAAGAGCCAGGCCAAGGGACCCTGCAGACGTGCAGGGGAGCAAGGAGAAGACCCTCCCACGGGGAGCCCAGGCCTGGCACCCAGTGGTTGCGCACTGGCGTCAGCATAATGAGGGACGCCTGTGGTCGACGGCTGCAGGGGAGCGGCAGGTGCGAGGTGCGGGTGGCGGCCGCCCCGCTGCACAGCCCTCCTCCTCCAGCAAAGCCAGTGCAGCAGGGACTGGCGCTCACGCCTGGTCCCTCGGGAGCTGGGCCATGTGCAGCCCTTCCCGTTGGGCTGTTCCTGTAGGAGATGGCACCTGTCCTTCCAGGAGATAGACCTCCCACCACGCACGGCCTGGGTCCGTGCCTCTCTGCTCAGGGCGTGTCTGCAGTGGGGAGGCAGCAAAGCAGAGGCCCCCTCTCCTGCCTCCACTGGCCCTCGCTCTGAGGGCTTGAAGGCCCAAGCTCTTGTCTGGGGCAGGACTCCGCCAGGCTTCTCATAGGCCTCATTCAGTGGTCCTCACAAGCAGAAGCCTGGATGGGGCCAAGGATCTGCTCCTGGGGGGACTGCTGCGCTGCGGGCCCTGCACGCCGCTCTGAGGGCCTGTCCTCCCCCTCTGCCGGTGCTGGCTACTAGAAGCCCCCAGGAGGGACTAGGGCTGGCATTCAGGGAGCGCACGTCCCCTCCCCGGGCAGCAGGCCTTTGCAAGGGCAGGGAGGGGTCCTCGGGACCTCCCTGAGGACCTGGAGATGGAGGCAGAAGCTTCTGGTTGGTGAGGCTCCCGCGTGATGGCCATCTCTGGGACTTGGGCTGCTCTGCCTCCAGGGATCCAGGCTGGACGGGAAGCTTTGCGGCTGGGAAAGCAGGGCTCAGGCCTGCAGGGAGGCCAGGCACGTGCGCCAGCCAGAGGACAGGAAGGGTCCTCACGCTGCGGGGACATTGCACATCTTGACCAAATCAATGGTATCTTAGTGGTGTTGGTCTTACAGGGCATTGCTACTGGGGACACTGGGTCAAAAGCACACGGCGTCACTCTTATTCTTACAACTGCATGCGAGTCTGTAGTCATCTCAACCTAAAATGGTCTTTTTAAGTTAGGAGGGTTGTAAAGGGGGAAAAAGCACCTGAAGTGCGTTCTGAGGACTCCAAGCTGCCCGTGCTCAGGGGTGTCTCGTTCTGCACCTGGACTCCCGGTGCCCCCCAGTCCAGCACCACCTCCTGCTCTCAGCTGGGCCCCTGCTGGGGGACCAGGAAAATGCATCTGAAAGTACTAGGTGGCTACCACCAGGGCTTCTGGAAAATCTCGGCTCACCTGAAAGTCACCATCCCCATCCCCGAGGGCTCCGGGACAGGATAAGACTAAACAGGCCTTCTCTCTCCTTCTGCAGGGTAATCAGGACGCCACGGCTCCGCCTGAAGCGATGGCCCAGCCCTACCCCCCTGCCCAGTACCCTCCTCCGCCGCAGAATGGTATCCCCGCTGAGTACGCCCCACCCCCACCGCACCCCACGCAGGACTACTCGGGCCAGACCCCGGTGCCCCCAGAGCATGGCATGACCCTGTACACACCAGCACAGACCCACCCAGAGCAGCCGGGCACAGAGGCCAGCACACAGCCCATCACTGGGACCCAGACAGTGCCGGTAAGTGTCCTTCACCACCCTGGGGCCCAGCCCAGGAGTAGCAGGAGGGATGCCCCCAGAAGAGGGTGGCTCAGGAGGGCCTGAGGCAAACGGGTGGGGGGTCTAGGAGGGGACGCTTGTCCAGGCCCTTGTCCGGGGGTCCTCATCCCAGCCAAGATACTCCCAGCCTGGACTTCACAATCATCAGCCGGCACCAGGAGACAGGTGGTGAGCATGGAGGGACAGTGGCCCCCCTGCCCACCTGCAGCTGTCTCTGGCCTCCACAAACCTCTCAGCTCACCTGGGAGGTGGGAAGCCTATCCTCGGCGACCAGAGACCTGTTAATGGAAAGCGAGGGAGATGGCGGGGGCCAGAGGCCTGGCCCGTGGGGTCTCAGGGGCACGCCAGCGTGGGTGAGGGGAGGCGGCGGGGCTGTCTGGCGCGCAGGCCCCTCCTATCATTTCTAATCACTTGTAATCTACCTGCTTGGCCGCCCGCCAATCAGATAGCTTCAATTATGTGGTTGTAATGCAGCTGGAGCAAAAGTGCTGATCCCTGCACTTCTCAGATTTCCTGATGGAGCAGGAGCTGGTGAGGAGCAGTCCCACCCCGTGGGCTCCCTGTCCAGGCAGCCCCTCCCGCAGGCCAGGCCCCCCAGGCCCCGCCGGCTCCATCCTTCACTGGCCTTCTGGACAGCATTCTGCTCAGGGCTGTGGGTTCACCCTACTGCCCCTGCTGGCTCCCTCCCAGCAGCTGGCCCTGTGAGCTGGCGGGGGCCGGGCCAGAGCAGAGCGGCCGGGCCCTGGCGCCTCCGACGGCCCCCAGCTGCACTCCTCGGCCCTTCCCCCTCCTGGGCTGGCTCCCAGGATGCTGTGCACATCCAGTGTCACCCTCTCCTGCCAGCGAAGGCCTCCAGTGTCACCCCAGCTCTCTGTGGACAGAGCCCACGCAGCTGCCCCCTGGGCTGTCAGGCCTTTCTGTGCCTCCCTGGCAGACTCCCCAGAGTTCCTCCAGCTGTAAGCCACAGACACAGAAGGCCAGACCCCTGGGCTCCTAGAACTGGGAGCCAGACCATACCTCCTGGGACGCCCTGGCCCAATCCATCCCACCCACCACCTACGCGTGCTCAGAGGTGGCCCCCGAGCCAGAGAGATCCACCAAGAGCAAGTCGTGGCCAGGTGGCCCAGCTTTCTTCTGATGGACCCGCAGACAAGGCCTACCTGGCTGAATCGCCACTTCTCCTTATGAACAAATGGGAGCCTCTCGTGCTGAGCCTCAGCTTTGCCTGGAAGAAAGCCGGGGCTGAGACAGGAGGGGTTACAGGTGACACCAAGTGGGGACTGACGGAGCCCTGCAGCCTCGGGACAGCCTGGGGCCACCACAGACACCACCACCAGGACCTACGTAGAGGCCTCTGTCATTGCACATTCACCCAGACATTTGCTGAGCACCACTGTATGCCAGTCTCTGAATCAACTCTGGGGTACAGAGAAAAAATGAGCAGCCCTGTCCTCTGGCTACCACCAGACAAGGACAAAAACATCAGAAAGGGGCCTGGCTGCATGGGAGGACCCCAGAGCCAGCAACGATGGCCCACAAGGATCCTACTACATCCAGAGTAGTATTCCAGCCAAGAAAGGCCAGCCTCGCTGCTCAGGGGTTGGAGTGCCTCCTGAGGAACACACCTGGGCCAGAGAAGACAGGAGCCAGATGAGCGGGCAGCCTTGGCCTTCCTTCCCTGGGGCTGGGTCTCTTCGGGTCCTACAAAGGGGTCAGGGTGGAGATGCACGGGTCTTTCATGCTGGGATGCAAAGGAGAGAGTTATTCTGTGACCTGGGGCCAAATGCAGGCTGCAGGTGGGAGGGACTGGACCACCCTAGGAAGGAGTTCTTGGAAACATCAGGGATACCCCACGAAGACAGGGAGCCTCTGGGGGCCTGAGCCCTTGACCTTGGAGCACTCATGCAGGAGAAGCCTGCCACCTTGGGAGGGAGCCTGAGAGGACGGCAGATGCCGTCTCTGCTGGCCCAGGGTTCAAGGAGCGGCTCCCTCCCAGGGAAGCTGCCTGGTGCTGGCAGCATCTGCCTGCATCCTGTCCTTGCAGATGTGGGGACACTCTTTCAGCTCATCTGAGCCTCCTCTTGGCTTCCCCAAGCCTGATTTTAGGGTGCAGGGCTGCAGGGCTGGCCACAGGGGCGGGTGCCAAACCTTGGCCTGAAGCTCATTTCTCCCACCAGGTCCCGCTTCCCTTGAGCTCCTGGGAGGGGGCCACTCTGTGCCCTGGTCTCTTCTTTCCCTCCACTCAGTGCTCCCCGGGGTCCCCTCTTAGGTGCCTGCTCTCAGTGCCAGGTCAGGACACTCAGCCCCTGGCCCTGCCACAAGCCCAGATGTCGCAAAGGCACCAGGGCCTCCCTGCCCTTCCCTGGAGGAATTTCCTCCTGCTGGTGAGAGCACCTTGCCTTGGGCTGTCCAGGGCCAGGAGGGAGGCGCGTTCTGCAGGGCTTCCAGGTACCCATCAGTCAGCCACCCAGAGCCCCTGAAAAGGTGGCCTCTGGAAGTCCGGACCTGCCCAGACCCCAGGTGACGCAGGAGACCTGTTGTGGCCCGAGACCGATGGGCGTGTGGGTACAGGGGCTCTCTCGGTGTGCAGTTCCTCTCCTGCCGCTCCCCACGCCAGCACCCCAAGGGTACCACGGGCTGAGGCTCAGGGAAGGCTTTCCTAGGGTTTCTGGCCCCACCAGGGCTCCTCCTCCTCTTCTCTCAAGAGGCTTCCTGCTGGGAATTGGGGGTCCATGTTCCAGCCAACTCAAGGCCCTCCGGACACCTCCACCACCCAGGAGAGAGGCACAAAGACCCCAGTCTAATCCCATGGAGGGGGCAGAGGCCAGGAACCCCATCAGATGACCAGTTGTGATTGCCAGCAGCCTTGGCTCCAAGGGTCCCCAGGGCAGAGCTTGTGCTGATTTCCAAAGTCTCAGTGGGCCCAACAGGTCCTTCCCTGTGACAGCTCCTCTTCTCTGCAAGGGGACCTCCGCCAGGGGACCTCCGCTCTGGCAGAGCCCCTCTTCTTCCTGTGGAGTAGGCCGTCTGTCTGGAAGTCCCGCACCCGGAGCTCCTGCGCCTGGGTCCGCATCTCACACTGTTATCACCAGGACACGGCGGCACTCTGTGGACAGAGGGCAGCCCGGGGTGCAGAGGGGTGCTGCAGGGGGACCTGGGGACCTTACATTACTACTCTGCAGCACCTAAGGGTCTAGATGGCAGGTGCCCCCAGGATCACTCATTCATTCACTCAAGGTCATGTGAGTGTGGCAGCGCAGGGAGACCTACAGGGGTCCCCCCATCTTTGTGCTTAAGGGCACCTCAGCATGTCAGAGAAACTGATGTGCGGATAGAACATGCCGGAAGAGGGCACCTGCACCAGAGGGCTGGGGCTGGCCGGGTGGAGGAAGGTGGAGGAAGGTGGACAATGGGCCTCTCCTCCAGGAGCTGCAGCCTCGGGTCCCTGCCTTCTCCACTCCAGGGCAGGGGTGGACGTTGGCAGGAGGGTGGTTGAGAATGGCAGGAGGGAAGAGGAGTTGGCCCCACACCACCCCCACGGTGGCTCAGCCACGAAGCCACTCTCCAGGCTGGAGCGGGCGGGGCGGGCGATGCAGCCACCACCACGATGCCACAAGTGCAGAGGCCAGCAGTGGCGCTGGGAAGAGGTGGTCGTTCAAAGGCCAAGCTGGAGCACTGGGCGCTGCCAGAGGGGGGCTGCCCAGCTCCCCGTGCTGAAGAAGGCGCTCCTGGCCGACGGCTGGAGGCCACGTGCAGAGGGCCCCTCCTCCTCAGCGACTGGGGCCCACGAGGGAGAGCCAGGCTGTCCACCGGAGCCGATGGCAGGGTGGTTGACAAGGGCCCAGGAGGTCCCTGGGGGAACAGGGTGACAGAGATGGGGCTGCAGAGAAAGCTCTCCAAGAGCCGGTTCATCCTGTGCCGCGTCAGCAGAGCTTGGCTCTGTCCCCATGTAGGGGCTGCGGAGTCCTGCGGGGTCCAGAAAGGGGACAGAGAAAGCCACATAGCCTTCTTTCTCTGACTGCCTCTCTCTGTGCCGAGCTCAGTGAGGCCCAGGCCAAGAGGGTGCAGGCTCCTCGGAGTGTGGGAGAGGCACTGCACAGAGTCCAGACCCTGCCCAGCCGATAGGCGCTGACTCCTGGCCTCGAGTGGGTGGAGGCCGGAGGGGGAGGCTCCATAACTGCTGGGGCGAGACCCAGTGATGAGGCGACCCTGAAGCAAAGCCACCACACTCCCGGGGGGACACAGCTGTAGTCTCCGTTCTCCCTACGTTGGAGAACTGGAAGCACAGACTGCTTTAAAAACAAGTCGGGGAGCCTCAGAAAGCCGCGGGGAGGAGGCGGCTGAGCCGCTGTGATAAATGGTGGGCAGGCCTCCATCCCGCGCAGGGGCAGGGGCAGCGTGCAGTGACGCCCGGGCTTCTCAGCACCCCTTACAGTTTACAGTCCCTGGGCCCATCCATCTGCCTGTCCACAGCTTAGCTAAGGGCGGGGCAGGCAGGGGGCCTCTTCCTGAGCCCCGACACCTCACGGCTCACACCATGTGCATGCCCCTCACCCCTTTTCTCCTGACCTGTGCCCCTTTAGAGCCTTTGAGGTGGGGTGTGGTGGTCCGGTCACCCCAACTTCATCAGCACCAGTCCCAGGCCCCCTCCCCACTGGCCTTCTCTGGGGAGGGCTTCCTCCATCCTCCTGGTAGCACATGGCTGCGCTGACCAATGCCCTCTGGTGGTCCAAAGCCAGCACTGCATGTCCCTATCCAGGCTGGATTCCCAAATCCAGGACACTGGTACCAAGAGCTGCTGTGGAAGACACGGGTGCATGGAATGCACGGGGAGGGGCGCACTCCATGGCAGGCCCCTGTACCACACCTGCCGTGGCCACACAGTGAGCTCAGACCTATGCAAGGCCCTGGCATGCTTGGGCAGTGCTGCTTCCTGGGCAAGGCCTGCGTCGGCGGGGCAGCGGCACCGGAAGCTGGGTGTGGGCCTTCCAGGCCTTCAGGAGGAGCCCCGTGTGCCCTCAGAGCCCAAGCCTGCTGCCCTGCATTGCCCCACAGAAGTGGGGCTGTCACGCAGGCCGGGCTGGCAGTCTCCAGAGGCTTGTCCGCCCCCTCCCCCACCAACTCTTCCTGCCACGAAGCCGTCCGTCCCACGTGCAGCCCCCATGGATGAGCTCCTGGGTTGACCTTTGGCCCAGCTTGCGAAAGCCCAAGGCCCTGCCCACTCCAAGAACCTGGCCACTCAGCCCCTCAGGGGCAGCAGTCCAGGTGACATGAGACCAGGGTATAAGCTGATGGCCCTGGGGGTGGGGGCGCCTGGCTGCAGCCGCCCTGACCTGTGTGTGTGCCGCGTGCTCATCTGCCCGCACAGGAAGGCATTGTGTACAGGGGACAATGTGCTCCATACCCTGCAGGCTCCCAGCTCCTGCCTGGGCTCCAGGGGCCATCACCAGGGCCCTCTGCAGCTTAGGAGGTGCAGGCTCCTGGTCACCTAAGGCCTCCAGCTGCCCTGAAGCCTGGTCAGAGGCCTCCTGTTGAGCTCAGGAGTAGGAGCGAGTGGCCCAACCTTCCAGAAAGGGGACAGAGAAAGCCAGGTAGCCACTCGAGTCCATTGCCCCTTAGCTGCCGTGTGGCCTGAGGGGGGCCACCTCCTGGGCTCCATTTCCCTGACTGTGGTGTAAGGCCTCAGCCCCACTCACCGTCCACTCCAGGAGGCAGCCGTCCTGAAATGGCCTGAGCAAACCAGGCGCTTCCTGGGGACCCTGGGGACCCGCTCTGGGTGTCTCTGGCCAGCTTCCCCTGCACTGCCAGGCTGGCTGCCTCTGCTCCTAGGGCCACCCGGGAGACCATGGCCACCAGCTCCTCCACTTGTCCCAACTGCAGCACAGACCTCCTGGCACCCTCTGTCTGTGCCCACAGAGGCCCAGGGTGGCTGGAGCCAGACACCCCCACCCAGTGCCATCAGCTGGTACCTGTCCCAGAAGCAAGTCAGAGATCCAAGTGCAAGCCATGTGTCTGGAGGGGGTCCCTCAAAATCGCAATGACCAGCAGGGAGTTGAGGCAGGAAGGGAACGCCCCCATGGCTGGGTGCCCACGCCCGACGTTGGCCACCACTGTGGACACTCCGCTGCAGTGCTGCCCACCACCTGAGCAGAGCAAGGTGCAAGGCTGGCTGGCCCTCTGTGGCCTGGGGTGTGAGCGTGACTGGCAGGTGAGGCCTCAGGCCTGGCGTCCAGGACCGGAGCTCGCTATCTGCCCTTGCTGTTGTGGATGCATTAGCACTGAGCCAGGTTGGAGGCCAGCCTTGTGGTGAGCTCGTGGCCTGACCACCAGATGCAGGCAAGGCTTCTTTCATGCTGCCTCAGGACGCCTGGGCTTCTAACTGGGAACTGTGAGGGGAGGGCTGGCGCATGGGCAGCTTGTTTTCTGAAAGTCCCTTCGGAGCCCCTGTGCTGGCCAGCATTTGGACCTACATGAGGGACAGACCTTGCTGTCAGGCTTTCAGATGGGTTCCTAGAGGGCCCCCAGGGTCCTGAGTGGCAGTAGCAGGGCTAGAATAAGAGGGAACCTCTGCAGGAGCTCGCCATGAGAGGCCTTTACAGATACATGTGCCCAGAGGCCTGGTTCTGAAGTCTATCTGGCCGAGACAACACCAGGGTCTCTACACCCCCAAAACATCCTTGAGAGCAACAGTGCTCACTGGGACTGAGTGGCCCTTGAGGTTTCCCCTCTGTGGTCAGGCCTGAGCAGACGAGCTCACAGCAGGCGGCCGAGGAGGCCTGGTGCTGGGATGGCAGGAGGGAGCTGGCCTCGCCTGTGCATCTGGGCAAAGTCTCAGAGGTGGGTCCTCGACGTGGAGACGCCGAAGTGTGGGAACTCGGCCCAGATCCTCGGTCTGGGCCCAGGCCCGGGACCGCCTGCTGCAGACGGGGTGAGCAGGCCCCTCCACAGCCAGGTCCTCTCCCCACAGCAGGCAGATGAGGCGGCACAGACGGACAGCCAGCCACTCCACCCCTCCGACCCCACAGAGAAGCAGCAGCCCAAGCGGCTACACGTCTCCAACATCCCCTTCCGGTTCAGGGACCCCGACCTGCGGCAAATGTTCGGGGTGAGTGTGCCAGGGCCCATCTATCCTGCCAGCCTGCACTCAGCCCGGGTGCCAGAGCAGCTTCCCGGTGCGGGTGGAGAGGTTCCAAGAGTCCTTCCTGCGTAGGTCCAGCTGGCTGGAGCTGTGGGGCAGGGCAGGAAGAGGGTCTTTTGTGACTACCCCTGTCCCCCACCGTCCCCATTCCCCACCAGAAGTCCACCTTCCACCCATACCACCTGTCTTCAGGAACTTGTGGAGTCCCCTGGTCGTGGCAGCGGGTTTGGTCATTCTCTGCCATCTAACTGCTGTCCCCTAGCACCTGGCACCTGCAGGCCAGCCCGGCCTCTGGCCTCACACAGAGCAGCAGCCCCAAGCAAGACCTCCCCTGGGTGCCTGGGGACAGGGTGCCCCCTCTCTCTGAGCCTGTCAGGTAAACCGGAGGTGCCTCCTAGCAGCCCAGAGATGGTCAAATCCCAGTCCCCAGGCCAAGGTGACCATGGAAGTCCACTCCCTCCTTGACTTGGAGCCCAGACTTGCCGAGGGCTAAAATGATTCAGAATTGGGGGTGATGAGCACCCTGCATCCTCCCGACCTTGGGGCCTAGGGCTCTTCTCCGAGCCTGTGCCTGGGTAGAGCCACTGACAGTTCTGAGCTCTCCCCAGCCCAGGCCCTTGGCCGGCATCTGCTTGCTGGGTCCCTTTAGTGCAGAGACAATGTCCTGCACTTTCCAGAACCTGAGAAATTGGGGGCTTGCTGTGCTGGCTCGCTGGGCCTCCAAGGCTCTTGTCCAGCCCCTGGGGCTGCTCAAGGGGAAGGGGACCGCGTCAGTTGCCGGCATGGGCTACAGGTTGAGCCCCCGAGGACCTGGTGGGGTTATTCAGGGACCTGGCTCACAGGCCCATGGCCTCACATACCAGTGAGAGACAGGCGCTCACAGGGACTTTAGCTGGTGATGGTGCAGGAAGGGGTAGCCAGAGTGTCCTGGCCTACTGCAGTGTGTCCTACCCAGGGGCCTGGGCTCTGGTCCCTGCTGCTCTGCACCTGACATAGCCCGGCCCACCCAGCGCAGGCAGCGCAGGGTCCTGCAAGGCCCCAGTGTAAGGCCCTGGACCCCCTCCCTGGTCCCTCTGCCCTCCTCTCCCCTCATCTTCCCCTCCTCAGCCTCCTCCTCCTCCCACCACCCCTCCTCTCCTCCTCGCCATCTCAGGGAAGCCTGAGGGTCCCTTTCCCAACCAAGGGTCCTGACGCTGTCACCTCACCCCCATTCCTAGCCCCAGCTCATGCCACCCCCCTCCCCATCCCACCTGTGGAGAGGGGCCCCAGTGACCTTCACCCTTTATGACAAGTGAGGAATGGCAGTGATGCCTTGGGCGTCCCTCCCCACATGGCCATGTCCCAGAGGACCCTGGTGATACAGCACCCCGCATCCCCAGTCCAACCGGCAGTGGGGCCAGTATCCTGCACTGCCCCTCAAGAGGAAGACCCAGGCCTCCGGGAGAGGGTGTGGGCGTCCCTGCCAGCCCTACTGTGGAGGGGGAAGGGCCCTGGGGCTCTGGTCTCGCAGCCTGGGGGGCGTCTCTGGAGCGGAGTGGACGGGTCCTGTCCTAACCCTCTCTCCTGTGTCCCTGCCCTCCCCTCTGCTTCTATCTCTGCAGCAATTCGGGAAAATTCTAGACGTGGAGATCATTTTTAACGAGCGGGGCTCCAAGGTGGGTGCCACGCAGAGGCCGCCACCATTACCGCGCCAGCTGTAGGTCCTGCCAGGCTAACTGTGAAATGTGCGTTTCCTTCTGGAGAGCTTCGCGCCCGAGGACCCCGGGCGACAGGGTGCTTGTCTCCCCGCGCTCCCGCCCGCCCCCAGCTGTCTGTGTTGTTGCTGCTGTTTCTCTCTGAGCTGCCAGGACCCTTGCCTGTACCCCAGCGCCCCACCCTGGGCCTGGGTCCCCCCACCCCCCACTCACCCCCAGGGCCGCAGGCCTGCCCTTGGAGATGGCCTGGAGGCTGGGGGAAGGGGCTGCAGGGTGGGCCAGCTGGGAGGGTGCCCGGCAAAGACAAGCCCTGTCGCCCCTCCAGGAAGGCGAGACCCCCACCCCAGGCTCCTAGGGCAGGGGTGGGTGGGGCTGCTTCCCCGTGTGTCCTGAAGCCCAGCCCTGGCCCCCGCCTGAGGAGGGGTTGGGGTGCAGGCCTGGCCCCTGGCCAGGTCAGCATCTCTTGTAGCTCTGGCCTCTCCCCTTAGAGGGGCAGGCGATCAGCTCCAGTCGGGCTCAGGCCGGGCAGCAGCTGCCCCCGCTCAGGGCCCACACGCCCCGAGCATCCCGCGGTGGCACCAGGACAGACCTCTGGGCTGCCCGAGGCTCTCCGACTCTCCTGACTCGGCCCTCTCTCCCCCTCCCCCTCGCCCTCTCCCGTGCCCCCTCCCCACTCCTCTCTTCCCCCTTTTCTCATCCTGTCTTCTCTCCGTGTCTGTCCTCCTCTGCTCACAGGGTTTTGGGTTTGTAACTTTTGAAACTAGCTCAGATGCTGACCGAGCCCGGGAGAAGCTGAATGGGACGATCGTAGAGGGACGAAAAATTGAGGTGCTCAGATAAGTGTGCTGCGCCAGGGAGGTCGCTCTGGGGCCCCGCCAGCCCGCCACTGGCCGCCCAGCAGAACCCCGCCAGGGTCCTCTGCGGCAGGAGCAAGGGCCACACTGAGGCCAGAGCCCCATGGCTGGCCTCTGGCTGAGCCCACTGCCTGGGCTTCAGGCTCCCCAAGGTCCCTCCCCTCCCCATCCTTCCACTTCCCAGGAGAGCCCTGTCCCCAGCCAGACTCCAGGAAGCCCCAGAAACTGTGTTTGAGGCTTAGCAACTTGAAGCAGAGTGGCTGCCTGTCTGTCCCCATTGGCAGGCGGCTGACTCCACCAGGAGCTGACTCCAGGCCCTTCTCAGCAGGGAGCAGAGCTGCCCCTGCCCACCCCCCACACAGGCCCTGTACTGCGCCCCTGGGTCCCTCGGCCTTCACTCCCAGCTCCTGCTGGATACAGGCAGAGGCAGCAGCAAGTGACCCGAAGGGCAGCCAAGGGCCTGCCAACCCCACTCCCCCTGCCTCAGTGGCTCTGGTGGTCCCCAGCTGGGTTCCAGACAGGCAGGGCCTCCAGGAGAGGCTGGAGGCCGGAGGCAGCTAAGGAGGAGCCCGCGGGCAAGAGGAGGGAGGTTTCAGAAGCCAAAGGTGTTCAGTGGGCACTGAACCAGCAGTGCCCAGTGGGCTCCAGGGGACACAGCCCAGGCCCTGTCGGCTCACACCAAGGATGTGGGAGCAGGCCGTGTGGCCCGAATCCTGCCATGGGCACCGCCTGCCCTTTTCCCTACTCCCTTCCACACAGGCTCCTGTCCACTGTGTCCCCCTGAGCAGTCTGACAGGCCCCTGGGTGCCCTCCTGTCCAGAGCTCCCACCTGCCTTGCCCACCCCGTGCACACAGACCCCAGCAGAAAGCTGGGTGCCCAGACCAGTTGAGGACCCTGACCTGAGGGGGAGGGGTGATCCTTCTGGGGGCAGGGAGTGGCCATTGTACCTAGGAGGGCCTCAGCAGCTTCCAGGGAGAAAAGGTCTTGGAGGCCACGGGCGGCTGCTCCGGGGGCACTTGGGGAGCTGGCAGCGAGCTTCTCCTACAGTCCTGGGCTGCCAGAGAGGCCGGGCTCCTTACTGGAACAGCCCACGAAGAGCAGGAGGTGCAGGTCTGGACCAGGGGCCTTGGGCCAGGCCAGGTGGCAGCCTGGGCGCCCTGGGGCCTCCCTCCAGCTCCCAGCCCCCTCCCCGGAAACCATGGGGAGGCAGGAGCAGCATGGGCAGGACTGGGTTAGACAGTGGGCCTGCGCGGAGGCTGACGCTCCCTCCCCTCCTCTCTCCCTCTCTGGCAGGTCAATAATGCCACAGCCCGAGTCATGACTAACAAGAAGACCGGGAATCCCTACACCAACGGTAAGGGGCACAGGGCCCCGGCAGGCTGCAGGGGCCAGGCAGAGGCCCTAGGACTCTTGGCCCCAGGGAGCCAAGACTGCTGCAGGGTAGCCCTCCTAGGTGCTGTCCTCCACTGCTGCTGACCCAGCTCTCCTGCTTCTGTCCAGCTAGAAGTGGTGGTCAACTGAGGCAAGAGTTCTAGGGTGACCACCTCCACCCGTGCATCAGAACGGAGCCCCTGGTACCCCAGAGGCCATGTGAATAGTCTTTGGGCACCGTGGAATCGCCATGGCCTCCTGGGTGCTGGCATAAGTTCACCCAGGGGCTCACATTGGAAGGGTTCTTGGTCAGACCTGCTGCCCTGACATAGTATGCACACGCTCAGGAAGAACTCGAGGCATGCTGGATGATCCTGGACAAGCTTCTAGACCTCTCTGAGCTGCAGTCTGCTCATCTGCAAAGCAGGAATAGTGATATCCATTGCCCAGGGCTGTTAAAGGGCAAATAATGCTCTAAGTGCAGCCTAGGGTCCAGAGGCAGAAGTGCTCGGGATCAAGTGCGACGCTGTGGAAGGAGCTGTGCCCCTTGGGCTTTAGAAGTGTTGACGATGCTGTGAGCACCAGGTTGACCCCGCAGTCCCCGAGTTAACTGCCTGGTCACATGTGTGCACCTGACTGCAGCAGGGTGCAGGGTTTTCCTTTAAGCACCTTTCCTTTGAACATCGGCCGATGTTAAGAGCTGGCCATGGAAACCCTTGGAGGGATGGCTGGTGGCCACTGCACGCCTTAGTTCCACAAGGCCAGGGGACTGCTTCGAACACTGCAGCCACATGCCAAGGCCTTTTCTAGATCCTGCTGCCCATAGTCAGGACAGGTCTCTCTGCAAGCCACCTACCCCTGCATAGGGACAGGGTGCACCACATCACATCCAGCCACTCCTGTCCCCATGTGATCTGCCCCACATGGAGTCAGGTGACCAACCAGCACAGAAGCCTGCCCCGGGGCATGGGCCAATCTGATGCATGTGTCAGGTCCTAGAGGAGGAGAGGGGCTCTGGCCAGGCCCAATTAGAGTTGAATATTGTGTCCTTCCTCCCAGATTTTTTGAAGACTCAAATTTCAAGTTCTTTCTAAAAACTAGCAGTACCCCAGCTTTGCAAGTGTCCCCAGTACATTATGGCTGAGACTTCTGTGATCTGGTGCTAGGCAGGAGAAGTAAAAGTGTTGACACAGGAAGTAGGATTTACTCGTGGGCATGATGAGTGGGCAGCATAGTAGAAGCCCTCATGAGTGCAAGGACCCACATTTGTTTAGGGGCCCATGACTAGGGGTGCATCTGACCCCACAACCACCCTGGGACAAGTTGCTTCTCAGTCACTACATTTCCAAATTCATCCACTTTAAACCTGGTAAAGCCCTACTTCATTGCAATGTGGCGATCAAAGAACTTGAGAGGATTTGAACTTGGCCCTGCATAGGGTGTCAATCACATGCTCCTTGTTCTGCAGCTGGTGCAGGTGGACATGGCAATGGGCCAATGTCAGTGCTACACACTTGCTTCGGGGCTTCCCAAAAGCACCCCAAATAACTGACTAAAGCTCAAACTGGGAGCACAGGGCAGAGTCAAGGGCATGCAGTGCAAATTCTGCCTCCAAGGTCCCTTAGGCCAGCCATCCAAGCAACAGCTGCATATATTACCAAGGAGGCTGTTGTTTGCAGCCATTGCAAACACTGGGCCCCCACAAGGAAAGGAGCCCCATTGACTTAATTGGCTGCAGAGAACAGTAGACATGTTCACAGGGTTAGGCTGATCAGCAGGGTGCCGTGACACTACTGGAACACTGCCCACCCTTCACTCAAGAGCCTGCCACTGCTCTCTGGGCAGCACCCGAATGCTGACAGTGAGGAATGTCGAGTGGAATTCATCCCCAGCCAGCTGTGCAGTTCCTAAGGGTCTGTCACCAGTGCTGGCCAGATGTTGGGAAATGGAGAGTGGCAGAACCTTTGTGTACCTGGCTGCAAGAGCAGTCTCACTGAAATGCCTTCACAGAGCTAGGCAAGAATCACAGGGCTGCAGGGGGGGTGCCTAGACCCCGGCAGGCTGGCCCAGAGTAGTCTGAGCATGCTCACCACTCTGAGCTCGCTGAACTTCAGGAGAGGGCAGAAGTTCCCTCCGCAGATGACAAACACACCAGCTTTGACCAGGTGTTCCTATTTACAACTGAAACAGGGGCCACCCCGTGGGCCTCAAGATGCCTCTGTGAGCTGTGGGGCTCCAGGCTAAAGTGGGGCCAGCAGAGAGAGGTGGAGGTACCTGGACAGCCAGAACTGACAGGGGCATCCAGGAAGCCAGAGTCAAGGTCCCAGGGCCCCTGAAGCAGACATTCGCCTCAGAGTCTCCCTCATCTAGGGTGGCGCCGGGGGAAGGTGCACCTGGGATAGCCTCAGGGCTCACTCCATCATGGAAAAGCCCACTCTCCTTTTCTAAACTTTGATTTCTGGAAGACTCCAGAGTCCCAGCCCTGACATCCAGTCTAGGTGGAGAGATGGTGGACTGGGCATGGCAGGCAGCTCAGTCTCCTGGAGGGGCTGGAGAGGGGTCCCCGGATGGCTCTCATCTACCTACCCTGTGATGAGGCTATTAGAATCTGGGTGAGGGGCTGTCACATGCAGTCCATGTGGAGAAGAGCCACCCTCTCCAGGATGTATCTCACCAGCTGGCTGGCAGGTTTAGGTCCCCCCTGTCCCTCCTCACAGTGCTGAGGTTGGGCCTGGCCCTATCCTGTGCCTGGCTGGTGCTGCTCAGAGCCAACCGATCTCCACTCCCAGAGGCTCCAGGTGGAGTCAGACCTTTGTGCCTTGGTCCTCTGTGAGAGGACGGCCCCACCTGGGAAGGGGAGGACTGGCATGCAGATTCCAGCTGGGGATCCTGGGAGAGGCCTCACACCTCCTTCATGGCCAGTCTTCCTGCACCTCCCTCAGCCTCCATATCTTCTACAAAGTGGGAAGGGTGTGCCATCCACCTCGTGGGTGGTAAGGACCCCATGGGCACCAGACCTGGCAGGAACTGCAGACGTCATCACCCTTAGTCCAGAGCCAGTGGCCCTTCCTCTCCCTCCTTCAGGGGTCCTGCTGTGGACAGGAGGATAAGAGGGCAGAGCCCAAGACTTGGCACTGGGAAAGGGAGCTCCGGAGCAGAAGGGAGATTTGGGGACAGGAGTTGGGGAAAGAGCCCCAAGACAGAATCCCTCCTTGCAGCCGAGGCTGCGCTCCACTCTCCCTTGAACCGGAAACTGCTGGGGCTGGTGTCCTGGGCGCCGGTGTGACATGTGGGAAAAACGTCCGGAGGGAAGTGGGTGCAGGGTCGGCAGAGCCGCACTGGGGGGTGTTGGGGCAGAGCGAGGGACCCGGCCAGCCCTGGGACGTCCCCGCGACTCTGTCCTAAGGTGAGGCGGGACGGGCTTGGGAAGACAGTGACTGGGCCCTGTCTCTGTTCTAGGCTGGAAGCTCAACCCCGTGGTAGGTGCAGTCTACGGACCCGAATTCTATGCAGGTAAAGGCAGGGGAGAGGGGCGGGGCCGGGAGGCCTTGCTCGGGTGGGCGGAGCCGGGCGCGGGTGGGCGGAGCCGGGCGCAGGTGCGCCTTCCCGCGGCCACTCTTCTCTCGCGCCCCTTTCCTGCAGTGACCGGCTTCCCCTACCCCACCACGGGCACAGCCGTTGCCTACCGGGGCGCGCACCTACGGGGCCGGGGCAGGGCCGTGTATAACACGTTTCGGGCCGCGCCGCCTCCGCCCCCGATCCCGACTTACGGAGCGTGAGTACCCGGAGCGGGAAGCCGGGGGACGGAGGGGCGCGCGGGGGCGGCCTGTGCAGCGGCTGGGGGGTCTCCGCAGCCTTAACAGAACTGGGGATACGGGGTGGCGGGAGCCCCAGAAGGTAGCGCTGCAACCGCCCGCATCCCCACTACCCCACCTCCCCCACGGGGATACCGCCAAGGGTCACTGGCATTTAGGGGTCGCTTAGCGCCGGAACCTGTTCCGGATGCTTTCAAGGGGGGAGTTGTGAGCCCTTGGGTCCACAGCGAGGCACTTCTTCGAGCCCTCTCTGGTCCTTCCCCGTGGTCCAGTGTCCTCCCCGCTGAAGGACTGCCTGGGGGAGGGGGGGAGGGCAAGCCTGACTGGGCCGATGGGCCCCTGGGTTTTTGGGAGAAAGGAGCTGACCAGCAAGGGTGTTACTCTATTGTTATACCAAACAGGGCACTGGAGCAAACGCTTGTTAAAATGCCAGTCCCGTGGGCGGGGCTGGCACCGTGCCCCCTCCCTCCTCAGCAGACACCGGAGCCGGCCTACCCCACCTCTCCAGCGTTCCCACCACTCTCTTGTCCGTTTGCTTCCAGGGTCGTGTATCAGGATGGATTTTATGGTGCTGAGATTTATGTAAGTGCAGCCCTGGAAGGGGAGGGTGGTGTAGGCTATTCTGTTTGTCTCTGTGAGCAGTGTATCCCCTCTAGTGGCCCCACTCCTCCTGGCCCCCTCCCATCCTTAAGAGGGCGAGGGCACTGATCTGCACAACCTGGCACCCCTGGGGAGTCCAGCCAGGCCCAGTCTGGGTTGTCAGTTTGCATCGAGGGAGTGGTATTGGGTCTCCCAGCAGCCCTATAAGCTAAAGGCATTTTGTCTGTTTGGCAAGGACTGTGATGGGGCAGTAGCAGCTCTTCCACTTCTAAGCACACTATGGTCAGTGAGTGAGCCCCCAGGAACACCCCTGTCCAGTGTGGAGGCCCCAAAGAGGCCAGGAAGCAGGGCCACAAGTTGCCTTTGTTCTTGAGCCTATATCCCCCGGAGTCCTATGGCTTCTCTCTCCCTTCTTGGGGCTGCACGTACTGCTTCCTCTGGCTTGGAGCCCTCTCATCTGGCCCTGCCCCTGCCCTGAGCAGTCGTCCATTATTGCATTACCTGCTCATCTGAGCCCAAGACATCTCTGAATTAATGCCTTCTTGAACCCTTTGCCCTTGTCCATTCCTAGTGTCTAGGTTAGCATCCAGAGCTCCCCAGGGTTCTCTTTCTGCACCCAAGTCAGGAGGTGGCCTGTTGGTAGATCTATGGACACCTGAGATGTGCCATAGGCCAGCACACGGCCAGAGGCAGGTACCCGCTAGTGTACTGAATGCACTACCAGGTGCGAGAATGGAGGGATGAATGGCATGAACAGATAGCCCTGCTTCATCTGGAACCATCCACTTGACAATCCTCAGATCTCCATTAGACCAGAAGCCAGGTGCCCAGGCCAGGCACCACCTACGCTGCCCCAGGCCAAGGTGGAAGTTGAAAGGCTGGGGACTGAGGAGGTCCATAGCCCCGCCCTAGGGCCCAGCCCCACAGGGTGTGTGTCTGCCCCAGGAAAGGCCCTGGCTGGGCCTATCCCTGGGTGAGCCTCACTAAGTGCCTCTGCCATCTCTTCCTCCTTCCTCCCCGCAGGGAGGCTACGCAGCCTACAGATATGCTCAGCCAGCAGCAGCAGCAGCAGCCTACAGTGACAGGTGAGGCATGGGGAGACGACAGTACAGGGTCCCGGAAGGCTGGGCCAGACACACAGGAAGACTCGGTGCCACTCAGGGGCTGGGGTACTTGTGCCTCATGGGTGCAAGATTGCAGGAGAGCAAGTCCCAGTGTGGCTCAGAGACCCTGGAGCCAGTGAGCCCTTGACTTTAGTCGCTTCCTATTTGTACACTGGGGAAATGGGGGAAACCCCCAGTTCTTAGGCAGCAGTTAACACCTCAGGTAGCAGATTCCCATCCCTGAGGTCTGACACCCCCTGCAGCTCTCAAGGCCCCAGTGAAGATAATTTGGAGCCTCAGATTGGCCCCTGGAGACAGCTCTGGTCTTCATTAGCACTTTTAGGACTGAAACGCTCTAGCTCAGAGAAGGGAAGGTGCCCAGCCCCCTCCCCCACGGAATGGGATGAGATCAGGTAGGCAGTGTGCACCCTCTGGGAGCAGCCAGCCCTCCACCCCTCAGTGAGCATGCCCAGGGAGAAGGCTGTAGATGCCAGGCTTTGTTTCAGGGGGCAGGGCCTCAAGTACTTCCCCCGTGGAGTGGCTGTGCCCAGGGCCTCTTCCCTTGGTCACTGGGCCTGGTGGACACAGAGTTCCTGTTGGGGCCATACAGGAGCACTTCATCGAGGGCTGCTGTGGCTCTTGTCCACACACCCACTCTGACCTGGGGCCGCCTGGCCCTCCTTGCATCATGGCATGCAGGGCCCCGTGGCCCAGCCTGTCCTGAAAGAAGCTAAGAAGTCACTACAGATAAATGGGGTGAAGGAAGGTCATCTGGGGACACACTGCCACCTCCTTGGTGGCCGTGACTCTGGTTGCCCCAGGTCCCTCTCTGGAACCGTTTCCCAGCACTTGGTTCCTGTTCTTTGGGGGAATGAAGTCTATTTTCCTTCCAGACAAGCTCAGGGAGGACTCTTTTCCCTGCTCCAGGTAGCGCTACGTAGGACACGTTGCCTGTGGTCAGGTCAGCGTACACTGGGCGTATTGAAAGGGTGTCCTGTTGGGTTCCAGAAACTTCCTTCCAACAGGGAGGAAGGATGAACCGTGAGGGCCTTGTGGGAGAGGTGGGGGCCTGTGGCTGGTACCCACAGAAGGAGGTTCATTCAGTAACTGGTTTGGAGGCTATGGGAGGCCTGCTGCCCCTCACCTGCCCCTCCCCTGCCCCCTCCCTGCGGTGCCTTCCCCTAGTTACGGCAGAGTCTACGCAGCTGCTGACCCCTACCATCACACCATCGGCCCTGCGGCGACCTACAGCATCGGAACCATGGTAAGAAGTCTGGGTCCACCTGGCCCCTGGCACCAGTCATGGCAAGGAGGCCACATAGGTGTGGCCAGGCGGGTGGGGAAGGGCCCTTCTGAGAGGCCAAGACCTCCAGCCAGTGCCTCATCCTGTGACCTTGGAAGGACCGCAGCATGGACTCGAGTTGGGGTGGGAGAGGGCTTGCCCCTTGGCACCCTCTCCCCGTTGAGGGAGGCAGGTCTGACCAGATGGGAAGCACCCCTCTGGACCTGTTTTCCTGAGCCCATAACCAAAGTCCTGTCAAGGCCCCTCGTTTCCCACCACCAGGAAAGCCAAAGACCTGTCCACAGCCCCTGCCCTTCACAGAGGTTCCAGAGGTGGGGCTGCTTGCTGCTGGGGGGCAGACTGGCTTCCCCTGGGGGGTGTTTGAGCCCAGCCCCTCCTCCAGCTCATAGGGGAGGGGACAGAGACCACCCACTGTCCCTCACCAGGCCCCTCCTCCTGGACTTTCCAGGGCTGCAGGGCTTCTGAGGAAATGGCATCCGCTTCCCAGTGGCCTCATCCCTGAGGGGTGGAGAGGGCAGTGCAGGGTGGACACCTCTGCTACCAGAGGCGTGTGGCCAGTGTGTCTGTGTGTGTGTGTGTGTGTGTGTGTGTGGCCAGTTGTCCACGTGTGGTCCAGCTCCCTCTGTGCCCCAAATCTGCTTCCAGTGCACACCCACCTCCTGTGCCCCGGCCCCAGCAGGGTGCTGATATATCTGTAGCCAGCCTGGCCACCTGCATCAAAGATGAAAACATCCTGGGGGAGTCGAGGGAGGCGTCCAGGGGAAGGAGAGCTGGGCACCCCCCTCCCTGGTTTTGATTACTCCCTCCCAGTTTTTGCTTTGCCTTTTTTTTAATTTTAACAAACCTCGGACATCGGAGCAGCTGTGAGCAGCCAAGGAGGGCAGGCTCTGGAGAGGCTGCCATGGCCCCCTGGACGAGGCCCTGACCTGTGGCTGCAGCCCTGGGCTTCCGGCACAGGGGCCCTCAACGCAGCTGCTAGCTAAAAGCGTTCATTGATTCTCAGAGGGTTCCTCTTGTATTTTCACTTTTTTACTTCTGAGATTTTTCTATTTTCCCCCCAGTTTTTCTTCTCTCGTATTTGCCATTTTCTTCCCTTTTCTGGCAAAACTGGTGGGGGTGGGGAGGCCCAGGATAGCAAAGGCAGGAGCCCCCGAGACCAGACCTCCCTGGCAGGACACAGCGCAGCCCAGCAAGCCCCCCACACCATGACCTTGCCAGTCCCCAGAGAGGCCCTCTGAAGCTGGGCCATCAGGAAACCCCGTCAGGAGCTGAGAAAGTGGGGCTGTCCTTGGGACCTCCCTCTGCCGGAAGACAAGGGGATGGTTCAAAAGCCTGTGAGTCAGGAGTGCCCCTCCCGGCCCCAGCCACTCCACATAAGGACCAGGCCCCTGCCCCCCTGTTGCCATGACAACATGACACCCACTCTTCCCAAGGACAACTAAAAAGGGGAAAGAAAACGGGATTTAGCAATTTCTCTTTTTGTTTTTCCTTGTTTTTTTTTCTTTTTGCTTTTTCTCCCCTTACCCAAGGACGGTACTGATTGGCTGTTCTCCATCTTTGATGTTGCAGGCTAGCCTCTGCCGAGGAGGGTACAGCCGCTTCACCCCCTACTAGCAAGAGACCCGCCCCTAACAGCATTCACACTACTGCCTATTCCAAACCAAACCCTACAGCCCAAACACCAGGCACAGCCACCAGGAGGACAGTGCGCCCCTCCCGGTCAGCGACCGCGCCGCTGGCCCTCCGCGACTCTAAAGCCCATAGATTTTACCTCCAGCCAGCTGGGCTCCCCACCCTGCCCATGACGGTGTGTGTGTCTTTGACCTGGTTTTCCGTATGTCTGAACCTTGGTTCCTATCTTGACTTTGTTGATGTTGTGCTGCCCAAGCCACTGCAGGTACAGTATGCACACGGCGGGGGCCAGCTGGGGAGCACAGGCAGCCCCCACCATTAGCAGTAGCACCCAGAGGATGGCCTGCTCCACACAGCTCCAGAAACACTGGGTCAGGCCTCTCTCACAGCTGCCACAGCCAGCCCCCTGCACAGCCGGCCTCCCCCAGGGTCCACCTGGCTCCGCTACACCCTCCCTGTCCCCACTCAGTTGAGGCTGATGTTTCTAATTAAATTTTTAATGATGACATGGTCACAAGCACATTGCTCTGTGTGTAGGCTACCGACGCCACACCACTCCCCGGGGACTCCTCGGTGCTGCCGTGAGGAAAGGAGATGTAGAGAGTACCCCAGGCCCAGGGCCACCTTCCCTGCTGAGCCCTGGGCCTCCCCAGGACCCGTGCCTGACATGGGGCAAATCCCCCCCTGCTCCATAGGTGGCGCTTTAGCTCTGCAGTGGGCCCTGTTAGCTGGCCTCCGGGTGATTGTCCCTGAGCTGCAGCACCACCCTCACTGTCCCCAGGGTCCATCCGGAAGGGGAAATTCCTCCACCAGAGGCAGGCAAGGAGCACAGGGTACCCTTCCCCAGGTCTCCCATGGCCACTCCAGCATCACTTGGACTGTGTGCACAGCTTCGTGGCCTGCAGGGACCCGCCTTGTCCCACTGTGGGCACCCTGGGGATGCAGGCTGAGCCTGAAGTCAGGCAGGGAGCCTAGGGAGCCGCCAAGACAGGAAGGGCTGTTCCAGGTGCTGGCCCCAGGGCACATGTGTCTGCACCTCCCCAGGTGGAAGGAGCGCCTCCCTCTGGACTACAGGGCTGCGGGGCGCACCTGTCCCACTCCGCAGTGGCACCCTGCCCCACCCCACCCCCCCACTCTGCCTTCTCACCCAGGGCCCCTGCTCAGCCTGTGCTGCCACCTCCCTCTTACGCCCTGCTGCTGCCCAGCCTCCTGCCTGGTGGCCAGACCTGGCCTCCGCTCTCCCCATCCCAGCTCCTTCCAGCCAGGCTCTGCCCCCCCCCCCCACAGCCCTGTCCTGGCCCCGCACACCCACCAGCAGCCTGACTGGCCCCAGGAGACAGGTCTGCTGAGGTCTAGCGTGCAGGAGGGTGGGGGCCGGCAGCCAGGGGCAGGGGCAGGTGCTGGGACCCCTAGCCTGGCTGCTCCTGAGAAACTGCAAGTGCCGCCTTTCTGTTTCTGTTGTAGTGAAACCTTCCACCGTTTCCTTCTCGGACCATGAAGGGCAAAAACAAAAAAACAAAAAAAATCACAAAACAAAAAACAAAACAAAAAAAAAGATGTTAAGATCCAAGCAACAAAAAAACCAACCAACCCAGAGGCATCCAACCGAGTCCAAGTCCGCGTCTGTCGCACACCGCACCGAGGAGCACGGCCCACAGGGCACGTGGAGAGCGGCCCTGCCCAGCTGGCGGCGCTGTGGGGACGTGTCCTTCCCAGCGGGCGCAGTGGGAGAGTTGGAGGGGAAAGGCCTGATGGTGGCCAGCAGGGGCTCTAGCCAGTCTGCCTTCCCCGGCTCCTGCTCCACAGGCGTGGGGCTCAGCGGCGGAGCAGGCCTGGCCTGAGCCAGAAGAGCAGCCAGCAGGACGCAATCTGTTGCCAGCTGTGCCCTGGCGGGGCTGGGTGCGGGTGCAGGGCGGGCCGGTGGCTTGTCATCCCTGGGGCTCCAGCATGGCCCCATCACCTACGTTGCTCCCCGCAGGCCCTGCGGTGCCGTCCGTGTCCTTAGCTGTCCGACCAGCAGCCCTGGGGTCCAACTCCAACGCAAGGGCCCATGTGGCTCCAGAACTCTGGGTGCCCCTCGCCCTCCGCCCCATGTTGAGAGTGCCCCAGCGGCAGAGCAGAGCAGAGCAGAGCAGACGAAGCCCAGTGGACTGGTGGGCCCTGAGGCAGAGCACCTGCACCTAGTGGCCATCTCTGTCCTTTCTTGGAGGGGCCCTGGGCCCGGCCTATGGGACTGAGGCCAACCTGTTGGAACCCAGCCCTCCCCACCCCTCCCCAGCCAGGGAGCTGAGGGGCCAGGGCGGGCCAGCACCCAGCTGTGTTGCCAGGTGGGGAGTCACGGTGCTAGGGTACAGACGAACAAGCCAGGGCAGGGCCCACAGAAGGGGGAGGGAGGCGGGAGGCCAGCTGGGCCACACCCCTCCAGGCTCCTGGCAGGTGAGAGACGTGGGACGGAGGCCGGTGGTGCAGAGAGC